>NW_027526266.1:22913978-22974019 GCF_048455015.1 Haemaphysalis longicornis
TTGTTCCATCCTCTCCTGGCAGTGAGTTTTGGCGGCATGAAAATGCACGTATTCTGTATTTGGCGCGTAGCTTTTAGGGGCGGAAAAGGAGGGAAAATCGTACGGCGCGTTCAAGGAGGTGGACCCGCAGCCACGGCGTAGAAAGACGGGGGACAGCTCTGCACCATGGCTGAAGATGCGCCTCCTAGAATGCGCCGCGTGACTTTACCCCCTTTCGCGCGCCTGCAAGTGACGCATTAAACCAAGAATACATTTATTTGCATGGCAACCCCAAGTCACTTCAAAACGACGCGCGTTCATTTAGAGAATTCGGCCCTGTACTCTCCTTTCTCCTACAACATAGTGTCGGACATAGTTGTAAGTTCGGTTCACACGCCCGACACAGCGGGAACCGAACACACTTATGCCCGAGACTTTCTATCAGGACGGAAAGCCATTATCAAGATAGGAGACATAGCTTGAGAGACCATCGACAGTTGGGGCGGGGTTCGCCTTCAGGAGTAGTCCTGCATCCTTTAGTGTTCAATATAACCCTCATTGGCCTCCCCGCTAATCTAGGGGTCATAGCACATCTGCACCATGGCTTATACGCCAACGAGTTAACGGTGTGGACCGGACGTCTAGGTTGAAGAGATGCAGGACCGCCTCCAACTGGCCACAGACGTAGCCAATGAGTAGGCCAAGAGTTTTGGCCTCTCCTGCTCACCATAAAAATCAGACCTCCTGGAAAAGAAGGGAAAGAGGCAGGCCTCAAGCTGTTCATCAGGCCGTCCCCTCACATGAAGGTCTTCGAAATGCTCTTCCAGGCGGACAGGAGAAATACAGTCCTTATCAGCCTGCTCAAGTGCACTACCTGACAAGTCACACATTTGCTCCGAAGAGAAACGACAAAGTCCATTTGTATGAAACAGGCCGACACGCTTCGGCTTGTCGAGGCTAGGCGTTTGCCTTATCTCGACTTGCTTAAATCGTTGCACATGTCAAACTGAATAAAAGTCAAACAATTTATTTGCACCCATTATTCTGGGAGACACGTAGCCAGGATCTCGGGCTCCAGGTAAGCACCTCGAACGAAAAACTTTTAGACTAAGGTATTCACAGTACAGTGGCCGAGATCATCGAGGTTCATCTATAAAACAAGCGATAAAGATTGAGGTCAACCCACACTGCGAGAATCCTCCTATACACACTAAGCACGATGTTTCCTGTAGAGAAGCAGTATTAGGATGTCTGAGTCGAACTTTAACAGAAGGTCATAGTGGTGCCCATACCGCACAAAATACATGCAATCCAGCACGCAGGTAGAAGAGAGGCAAGAGCCCGTGCCATCTCGAAAGGCCAGTGACAATAGGGACCACACCGTCTGGACTGGCCTGGCAGACTATGACAGAAAGCGATCAGTGACTGCCGTGGTGACAACTGCCACAGCGCTCGTTACCAGCATCACCCTACCCTGCACTACCACTTACCAAGCAGAAGAGGCTGCCATTGTCAAGGCTATCTCTCAGACGAACGCATACACGATTACAACAGGTTCCCAACAGGACTATCGAAACTACCTCTACCAAAGAATATCCAAATCTGCTTAACACATTCTACTTCAATGTCCGCTTCACTGACGATTCAAAATGCTCTGAACACTGGCCCATTCAATTCTCCAGGGCAATGACACCACCCATAATACTGCTCGAGATCTAACCCAACACGCACCACGAGGGATAGAGAATGGGAGCCCGGTGCTTACCTACCACCATATCACCCAAAAGTACAGGCTGGAGCACAGGGTTAACCCCTCACCCCATGAATCTTTAACGGAAGCGTAGCAGATACACTTAGGCTGCATCCAAAAATGCGTTTCCCCACTCGAAGAATTTGCTCCTAAAGTATCCATCCAGTGCTCCGCTTGGCATCAGTTCTGTAGCGAAAGTTGCGCGGTCTACCACATGGTTGGAGGGGTGTCAAAAACCCCAAGTTAGAATTCCTTGTTCGCCTCAAGAGAAATGGGAGGGCGCGTTGTGCAGTTCACGCCAGACGACCAGCTTTGGTTGGTGGAAAAGGCCGTGAAAGCTGGCACCACGGATGGCGTCGTAAAATGATAACACCGTAGAGCAGTTTCTTTGCTAACGACCTTTATTTGTTGTTGTTGATCCTGATAATTAATGGCGCATACCCAATCAGGGGATCGGCCAATCAACAGATGATTGTACAAATGAATGGTATCCTTATCAAATAATGAGACGCCTAGGAAAGATAATTTAGATCAGTTGGTTTTGAGAAAAAAACTGGAAAGTCGAAGCGAGGATGTCCAATCTCAATCATTAAGAGAATCGTTTCAAATTTTCAACGTAGCGCAGGAGAGCAGAGCATACATCCCGGCAGCAGAACCCCGTTTCGGATGCCCCGAACGATAGTATTGCCGGCCCTCTTACGGATATCCCCAAACTGCAAAGCGGCACCTCCAGGGACTGACGTCTCAGTCGGGAAAAACGTCGGCATGTCAACAGGTAGTGTTCGACAGACTCGTCTTCGTTGCAATAGCTGCACAGAGCTGTTGGCGCCAGACGAGACCTGTGCAAGTACCTATTTAACTGGGGTACTATACAACGGAACGCTGTAATAACCACCTCTAAGTTGCGTGAAGGGCACCATTCAGGTTTCCATGAGAATTTACGATGATTAAAGTCACTTAATGACTGTAAAACCGATTCTTGCTGTTCTCGGAGTTTCAGCATCCTACGGAACCTAGCTGCTGTTATTAAAGGTGTCGGCTCTACGACGTCTACTACAGGACGAGAAAGTGCTATCCTTGCTAGAGAGTCGGCTGTCTCGTTAAATGTGATCCCCGCATGACCTCTCTTCCTCTCTTCCTTTTTCTTTCTCTCCCTCTCTTTTTCTCTTTTTGTCTGAGCTGGAATAGACGCAATTTATAAAACTGTTCTTTTTCTCTTCCTCTCTTTCTCTCTTCCTTTTTCTTTCTCTCCCTCTCTTTTTCTCTTTTGTCTGAGCTGGAATAGACACAATTTATAAAACTGTTCTTGGAGTGAGCGACTGTTTGCACTGTTTGCAATTAAGTATGGTTTATTTTATGAACGCATTTTATTTCCTTCATTATGATATTGCCTGCCATACTCAATACCTTGAAAGTGGCCTTTAAAATGCGAATAGATGATGATGATGATAATGATGTTGATAGTAAAACGCTTTAAAAACAAGGGCTATTAGTGAAGTATCTTTCATTATGTAAAATTAAAAAACCTCTCCGGGCGTCTTCAACGGCGTTTAGGCGCCCTGTGGAGCTGCAGGGCGAACGTATTTTAAAGTTCCATATTTTATTCAACAATTCGGGCTATGTGTGTAAGGTAGGGTATGGCACAGTCTGCAATGCGGTCAATTTGCCTGTATATAATTTGCACTGCTGAATCAGGGCCCGTGAACTGGCTCTACTGGCTCAGCGCCTGGCGATGGATATCAGAAACAGTGCCTTTGGCTTCACAATGTTGTCAATGTTCGAGGATGTTGTTCGCTTCAGACTGAATGAGAGCGCTCCACAGAAAGCACAGTGTTTGGCGGACCTCTTTTGGAAGTGCTTGTTTGTATCAGTTTCAATATCTTAGATAAATAAGGAGAGAAGACCTGGTTCGTATAGGTTCTTCATAGCGATGTACCTCGTATTAGATTGGTATGGTGATTGAGCTGCTACCAAAAATTTTCCTAATGCGTATTCGGTGATACAAGCGAGCTTTTGCACTTTATGAACCCCGTGCTGTGATGGGCGTTCAGTGGCGTAGCCGTCTCGCACTCGAGGACGTATTGTTCGGTGTGTTTCGACGTTATCGTCAAGCGCGAATGTGTGTGGCTGTCCGTGGTTGGGCAGTGTATGTACCGGCCGTGTAATAGATATCCTACACTCAACACATTTCGTCACTGCTTTGATGGTGCGCAAAGTGTTCCTGTATTTTAGCATAAGGTAATGCGAAACAGTGGCGTATACTGAAATATTTTTCCCGGCCAATGCACACCTCCGGCAAAAGAAAAATAGTGATCGTGGGTCCCGACGAAATTTCAGTCATTTCTTGGTTTATAAACTGACACACTTTTTGTTATTTTTGTTTTACATTGCAATATATTGATGCGGTGTGTTAATCGGCTAGAGGAAATAAATGCAAGAAGCTAACACTAATGCATAAGACTTGTTGGTAGCCCAGCTGCACAGAACCTTCACGGACATCACGACGGTTTAAGTCCACGGTTGCAGCCGCTTGTGCTACTTATTCGCTTTCACAATGGCCGTCATTGTTTCTATAAGTATGAGCTTCCTTCATTTGTGTGGAGGTCACCTTAGAGGGCCGTACGCTATGACGTGTCTTTTTCGTTCCGAGCAAGTGTTGGCATGATTACGGTGAACGCTGGAGTCTTTGTCCTTCCGAGCAAGCGTTGCCATGATTACGGCGAACGCTGGAGTTTAATGGTCAATCTTGGCCAATCTCCCTAAATTGGTATGCTTTGCTTGACAAACTTGCCCAGGCAACTGTGGGCGGTCGACGCGAGGCACGCACACAAGCGCTCGGCATTTTCTTGGCTTTTGCATCAGCCGGGCAGTCTCCGCGAGGCGCCAGCGGCCGCGAGGCGCGCGCGCCCGTGCAAATTCTCGGCAATGTTTTGGCTTTTTTAATTGCAGACACAAATGTTCCTTTACCGGCGTTGGTCCAGTTAGTGTTGATGCCTATGTATAAAGCGCACGCGGACAAGCTATATGTGTACACGGATGGATCTCGCAATACACGTAGCTCCACTTGCGCGTTCGCAGTGCCTGCATTAGGTGTGCAGCAGATGTTCCGATTGTCACACAGAAGATCCTCGACAACTGCTGAACGCTGTGCCATTGTGGAGGCTGTCAAGGTTATTGCCACAAGGAAGCAAAGTGCTAGGTGGGTTGTCTGCTCAGACTCTAAGCCAGCACGTCTGCTCCTGTCAAATGTTCAGGCCAGAAACGGGTACCGAATAATGACCCTTACGATTGCTGAACATCTCCAAGCAGCCCGTGATAAAGGGCATGTCGTAGACTTTCAATGGGTACCCAGCCACAGCGGCCTAAACGGCAACGAGGCAGCCAAAAGACTCGCCAAACAGGGTCACGACGACGGCGACGAGCTGACGGTTCCTCTCCTCGCTGATGATATAAGGAGCATCATACAGAAACTAAGTGAGCGACGGTCTGCAGAGGCGTGGTTTGATGAAGACACGAAGCGGTCATTGCTGTACGCAATAGACCCAGCCTTACAGTTCCGTGTGAATGTGGAGCTGTCGCGAAATGTAGAAACTCTGCTTCACCGTTTGCGACTCGGGGTGGCTTATACAAAGTAGTTTCTGTACCGAATTCACTGTGCAACCTCACCATCCTGCGCATGCAGAACGCCCGAGGAAGATGTTTCCCACGTGGTGCTAGACTGCTCATTATACTCACGGCAAAGACGTGAACTTTTACACAAACGCCCATTAGAGAACCGTCGTGGGGTGTTTTTAGAATCTTTACTAGGCCCATGGTCTGATGCGGGGCTTCAAAATAAGGTTGTTCGTGCCCTGAATGTGTTTTTTACCTCAACAGGAATAGTGACAAAGTATTAGGTGACATATTAGATTTTTGTCGTGACTAAGTGACCGCCAACCCAGGAGGGCATTTTACAGACAACTTTTAGTACTCCCGAAAGTGTGGTGCACAGTGGAGTAGTATAGCCGGGTCTATGACCCTGTATTGGTGAAATGGAGTAGCCGGGAGCAGATCCGCTTCCAACCTCTCCACTCAATAAACCAGTTACACAGACAGACAGACACAAAAAATTATGATTTGCTAAACAACTCGGCTTTTAAACAAGGGGAGAAGAAAAGGGTTGGAGGAATGCGGTTCCCAGAAAATTTCGGGACAGTTCGACACCCCTGCAACCTTGGTACACTCCTGATGTGAAACATGCAAATGGCCTGTGGAGCACAAACTTCCGTGTACGGTGTACGGCATCTGTAGCAACGGCAAGACTCCCAAACTTCCCAAGCTTACACAATCCGGGGCGGCTTACATGTGCTAACACGTGCTCATCTTGAAGCCTCGGGAGGTACTACTTTATAAATCTGTACAGATTCTATGGCGGACATGTGTAGTTTAAACCGAGTAACTAACAACCCTTTCTCTTTCTAAGGACATTCATGAGAAGCTGGATACGTTCCACTGCCCTCTTCGGCTGTCATGGGTACGGCGAAATACGATCTCCGCTCACATTGCGGCGCAAGGTGCCTACCACCCTGCATTCGTTCCCAGGCCATTGCCATTACTGACAATCGATCCCACAGAAGAATTTCTTCAACAGAAATAAGACCTCCGTCGCGTCACACGTGCTGTAAGCGCACCGTGTGGAACGAACTTCCCCAGTAGACTCGCTCGCTGGGATGAGCCTTGCTGCGAAGCTTCCATGCTGGTGTAGCCCCCTCTCTCATCGTTTGACGTTCACACCGAACTGCCCCTCCTGCACAACTACTGCCGAAGATGCTGACACCTACGGTGGACGTTCCCTTCATTGGAAAGGGCTAGAACCAGAGGTCGGCGAACTCACTCATGAGTTCACTCACTCAGACTCATTTGGACTCAAACTCACGCGTGAGTTTGAGTTTGAGTGAGCGCGAGGCTAGTGTGGCATGGTGAGTTTGAGCTTGAGTGAGTTTGAGCCGAGTGATCACGACTGAGTTTGAGTCCGATTGAGTTTGAGTCCATTTTGAGTTCTGAGTACATTTTGAGTTTGAGTCCATTTTGAGTTCTGAGTACATTTTGAGTTTGAGTCCATTTTGAGTTCTGAGTACATTTTGAGTTTGAGTCCATTTTGAGTTCTGAGTACATTTTGAGTTTGAGTCCATTTTGAGTTCTGAGTACATTTTGTGTTTGAGTCCATTTTGAGTTCTGAGTACATTTTAAGTTTGAGCACATTTTGAGTTTGATTACATATTGAGTTTTGAGTACATTTTGAGTTCTGAGTACATGGGAGTTTTAAGTCCATTTGAAGTTTCAGTACATATGAGTAGCCTAGCAGGCAGCTATGGTTGGCTGTTAAGTTTCATGCGTCACTGTGGGCTCGGAATTCAGGTTACCTGCGGGTATGGCACCAATTGCGATCTGCATGATCGGTTGGGAAGGAGGGGTTGTCTGATTTTTTTTAGTTTCTTGTTGAATTTTAATGGCCATACGCACTTGCTGTATACGTAATTTTCGCGGCTGGGCGCGTGAGTGATAATTGACTGGTGAGGTCATAAAAAAGGGTTGTCTTAACTTTTCCTCCTGACGGATCCACTAAGAGCGTGGGAAAGGGTAGTGGGAAAGCACACGGCGGCGCTGGCGTGCTGGTTGTTCGCCTGCTACCGTTAACAGCTTGATATACTAGGGGTCACAAAGGAAGAGGTGAGAGCCGGGGGGAAATGGGGGCGGGGGCTGTCCTTTCTACTGTTTCAAATGAATTAGCTGAATTGACTGGGCAGCGCCCCTTAAGACAGAATAATGACCACATTAGATTGGGTGAAAAGTGAAACTGATGAGGCTAAGGCGTGTAAGGTATCAAATGAAAGGTCCGGATTAACGGAATCACGCGGGGTAAATAAAAAAAAATGCTTCCTGATTGTAGTCATCAGGCAGTCATAATGAGTCATAGATTGGGTTAAAATTCAAAATGACGCTGCGAGGGTATGTGGGGAATCAAATTCAAGGTCTCGATGTGGGGAATCATTCGGGACGAACATGAGATATGGATATATCATGACGTAGTCATGGTAAGTCAAAGATTCGGTTAAAATTCAGGTTCATGATGCTAGGGCGTATCAAATTAAAGGTCTCGATGAGGGTAATCACGTGCTTCCTGATTATTATCATGACATAGTCAAAATGGGTCATAAATTAGGTTAAAATTCACAATGATGCCACTGGGTGTCCGGGGCATCAAATTGAAGGTTCCGATAAGGAAAATCACGTGGGACAAAAATGTGGTAGGGCTATATCATGAGATAGTCATGGTTAGTCATTGATTGGTTCAACGTTCGAATTGATTCCGCTAGGATGTGATGGGTATCAAATCAATGGTCTTGATGAGCCGAATCACGTGGGAGAAATACAAAAATGCTTCCTGGCTATAACCATTAGATTGTCATGGCGAGTCCTATATTGGGGTAAAATTCGAAGTGACCCCGCTAGGGCGTGTAGGGTATCAAATTTACGGTCTTGACGAGGGCAATCACGTGGTACAAATAAAAAAGGCCTCGTAGTTCGAATCATGAGATGGTCATTATGAGTCATAAATGGGGTTAAATTCAAGGTGAGGCCGCTGAAGCATGTGGGGCGTCAAATTGAAGGTTCCAGTTAGGGTAATCATGTCGGACACCTAAATAATGCGTCCTGGTTACAGTCATGAGAGGCATCGTTAGTTTGACTGGTATGAATTTTGTATGACCCTCCTAAGGTGTGTGGGGTACCAAATTGAAGGTCTCGTCGAGGGGGATCACGTGGGACATATATAAAAATGCTTTCTGGTTATAATTTTGAGGATATAGCAAAAGGTATATAGCAAAAGGTACACACTCACACTCACACGCTCACTCACTCACTCACTCACTCACACTCACAAGCTCACTCACTCACTCACTCACACTCACTCACACTCACACTCACACACACACTCACACTCACACACTCACACTCACACTCACACACTCACACTCACACTCACACTCTCACTCTCACTTTCACTCTCACTGTCTCACTCTCACTCTCACTCACACTCACACTCACACTCACTCACACTCACACTCACACTCTCACTCTCACTCTCACTCTCACTCTCACTCACACTCACACTCACACTCACACTCACACTCTCATTTACACTCTCACTCTCACTCTCACTCTCACTCTCACTCACACTCACACTCACACTCTCACTCTCACTCTCACTCTCACTCTCACACTCACTCTCACTCTCACACTCTCACTCTCACTCTCACTCTCTCACTCACACTCACTCTACTCACACTCACACTCACACTCGCACTCTCACTCTCACTCACACTCTCACTCTCACTCACTCTCACTATCACTCACACTCACACTCACACTCTCACTCTCACTGTCACTCTCACTCTCACTCACACTCACACTCACACTCTCACTCACACTCACACTCACACTCACACTCACACTCTCATTCTCACTCTCACTCTCGCTCTCGCTCTCGCTCTCGCTCTCGCTCACACTCTCACTTTCACTCTCACTGTCACTGTCACTGTCACTCACACTCACACTTACACTCTCAGTCACATTCACACTCACACTCATACTCTCACTCTCACTCACACTCACACTCTCACTCTCACTCAGTCACACTCACACTCTCACTCTCACTCTCACACTCTCACTCTCTCTCACACTCACACTCTCACTCTCACACTATCACTGTCACTCACACTCTCACTCTCACTCTCACACTCACACTCACACTCTCAATCTCACACTCTCAAACTCTCACTCTCTGACTGTCTCAATCTCTGTGAGGCCATGTGAGTTCTGAATTCATTTTGAGTTCTCAGCCCATTTTGAGTTCTGAGTTCATTTTGAGTTTTGAGTACATTTTGAGTTTTGAGTTCATTTTCAGTTTGAGTACATTTTGAGTTCTCAGCCCATTTTGAGTTCTGAGTTCATTTTGAGTTTTGAGTACATTTTGAGCTTTGAGTTCATTTTGAGTTTGAGTACATTTTGAGTTTTGAGTCCATTTTGAGTTTGAGTTCACTTTGAGTTTGAGTACATTTTAAGTTTTGAGTACATTTTGAGTTTTGAGTTAATTTTGAGTTTGAGTACATTTTGAGTTTTGAGTCCATTTTGAGTTTGAGTACACTTTGAGTTTGAGTACATTTTGAGTTTTGAGAACATTTTGAGTTTTGAGTCCAAATTGAGTTTGAGTACATTTTGAGTTTGAGTACATTTTGAGTTCTGAGTACATTTTGAGTTTGGGTCCATTTTAAGTTCTGAGTACATTTTGAGTTTGAGTCCATTTTAAGTTCTGAGTACAATTTGAGTTTGAGTCCATTTTGAGTTCTGAGTACATTTTGAGTTTGAGTCCATTTTGAGTTCTGAGTACATTTTGAGTTTGAGTCCATTTTGAGTTCTGAGCACATTTTGAGGTTGAGTCCATTTTGAGTTCTGAGTCCATTTTGAGTTCTGAGTACAGTATGAGTTTGAGTCTATTTTGAGTTTGAGTCCATTTTGAGTTCTCAGTGCATTTTGAGTTTGAGTCCATTTTGAGTTTGAGTCCATTTTGAGTTCTGAGTAAATCTTGAGTTTGAGTCCATTTTGAGTTCTGAGTACATTTTAAGTTTGAGCACATTTTGAGTTCTGAGTACATAGGAGTTTTAAGTCCATTTGGAGTTTGAGTACATATGAGTAGCCTAGCAGGAAGCTATGGTTGGCTGTTAAGTTGCATGCGTCACTGTGGGCTCGGAATTCAGGTTACCTGCGGGTATGGCACCAATCGCGATCTGCATGATTGGTTGGGAGGGATGTGGTGTCTGATTTTTTTTAGTTTCTTGTTGAATTTTCATGGCCATAAGCACTTGCTGTATACGTAATTTTCGCGGCTGGGCGCGTGAGTGATAATTGACTGGTGAGGTCATAAAAAAGGGTTGTCTTAACTTTTCCTCCTGACGGATCCACTAAGAGCGTGGGAAAGGGTAGTGGGAAAGCACACGGCGGCGCTGGCGTGCTGGTTGTTCGCCTGCTACTGTTAACAGCTTGATATACTAGGGGTCACAAAGGAAGAGGTGAGAGCCGGGGGGAAATGGGGGCGGGGGCTGTCCTTTCTACTGTTTCAAATGAATTAGCTGAATTGACTGGGCAGCGCCCCTTAAGACAGAATAATGACCACATTAGATTGGGTGAAAAGTGAAACTGATGAGGCTAAGGCGTGTAAGGTATCAAATGAAAGGTCCGGATTAACGGAATCACGCGGTGTAATAAAAAAAAATGCTTCCTGATTGTAGTCATCAGGCAGTCATAATGAGTCATAGATTGGGTTAAAATTCAAAATGACGCTGCGAGGGTATGTGGGGAATCAAATTCAAGGTCTCGATGTGGGGAATCATTCGGGACGAACATGAGATATGGATATATCATGACGTAGTCATGGTAAGTCAAAGATTCGGTTAAAATTCAGGTTCATGACGCTAGGGCGTATCAAATTAAAGGTCTCGATAAGGGTAATCACGTGCTTCCTGATTATTATCATGACATAGTCAAAATGGGTCATAAATTAGGTTAAAATTCACAATGATGCCACTGGGTGTCCGGGGCATCAAATTGAAGGTTCCGATAAGGAAGATCACGTGGGACAAAAATGGGGTAGGGCTATACGCCTCGAGCTTCGCGATCGCTGCGCCGCCTGCCGCCGCTTCTCCGCGGCGTTGACGGGATTTGCGCTGCGTGGCTGATAGGGGTTCGTGCAGTGTTTTGGTTCTATTTCGCATTTTTCGCCTTTCCGCGCCCTAAAAAAACTTGTTATGGTGACGACTATAGGCAAAGAGTACGTGTAGGTCACTTAAAAAGCAGCTGCGTCTTCGTACAGTACGCGATCGCCTGCAAGAGATACCCGGGGACGCGGTTCTGCGCGCTTCGTCGCCGCTCTTCCGGGCGTCGGCGACGGCAGCAACATATCACCCATTTCACCTCCAAAACATCAGGCACAAATGAATTCTACTGACGCCTCGTTTAGACCGGATACTGGTACAATGAGAGCTTGGTTTCATTTTGCAGCGTGGACAACGATTGCGGCTTGGCTTCGCATATATACGCCGCAGAAAAATATGTTTCGGGGATGTGATTATACAACCCCGGATAATAACTTACGCCTTTTATAAGAATATAAACCATGCGAAAATTTAAAGTTTATTCCAAGCCTGTGCGTCGTTAAATATGTGCCCACACACGCCATATAGCAAGAACCAAGGAAATGAAACTACAGAAAAATAAATGCAGTGCCAATGCGGAATTTAGAAACATAATAGCTCTAACGGAAATAAAAAAAAGAAGAGTGCAGCGTCTGGCATGCTAAAGACGTTCGTCTAAACTTAAGCCAGGTAGGTTTCACTAGATCAACTATACGCGAAATGCACTGCTATTTCGCGAGAAATCAGTGGGGGGGAGGGGGGCGGGGAGGGGGACGCCGTGTACAAATGCGGAGCGGAGTCAAGCAATGAACATTGTAGTAATCCCACACATAAATCTCCCGTTCACTTTCCTTTTGTTTTTCTACTTCAGCGAAGAAGTGATCGTACGGCGGCCGCATTTTTGGAAGTATACAGGGTAGGCCGTTCAACAAGCGATGAAATGTGTCGTTGGAAGAGTGTAGTATGTGATAAGGCCCTCTGATTTCAGTTTCTGGTTTATTCTGCAGGCTCCCTGTGCCATATGACGATATTTTGGAGAAGCATTTGGTCGCGGACGAGGATTATATTGTAAGCCCGTCTCCGCGCTGCTCGCAGAGGATATATGTAGCAGATGAAGGTCTGCGGGCGCGCACCTCACGACAAGACGACTCTGTCGTGTGCTGATCCCCGAGTATAATTATGCATTGTCCGTCGTACTTTTGTTGAATATTCCCGAAATTAACACAGACTGTCTTGTAAATGGTGGTGATCAATATCTGAGGTATAATATTGGCAAACGTAACTGGTGTGCTGTCAGGTATGAGTGCTCCGCTGATTATGTAAGCGCCCAAAACCGATTTAAATCGTAGTGTGTAGCCGTAGAATGAACATTTGAGGAACAGGTGGTTACGGAGAAACTGTTAGCAAATTCAGGTCAGTGTAACTACAATCGTCTCCCATCATACGCCGGTTGCGCGACGCTGACCTGTGACACACACCTGGCGCTTATACAGACGGAATATACCACACTAAGATCGCGTCAGAAACATTTACACTCTGGTAAACACACCCCATTTGCGAACAGAGTGACTGCTTCACGCAAACATGAATTTCAAACACCCACAAACGGTAAATCTCAGTCGTGAACGTGCCGCAAAAGCAGCGGCGGCACTGGGGAGCGGGGCGCGGACTCCCGCGCCTGCTTTCGAAACGGGCCGCTAGGGGGATTTCAGTGGCGCCCCTACAGGCCGCGCTCGAGGCGTATATCATGAGATAGTCATGGTTAGTCATTGATTGGTTCAACGTTCGAATTGATTCCGCTAGGATGTGATGGGTATCAAATCAATGGTCTTGATGAGCCGAATCACGTTGGAGAAATAGAAAAATGCTTCCTGGTTATAACCATTAGATTGTCATGGCGAGTCTTATATTGGGGTAAAATTCGAAGTGACCCCGCTAGGGCGTGTAGGGTATCAAATTTACGGTCTTGACGAGGGCAATCACGTGGTACAAATAAAAAAGGCCTCGTAGTTCGAATCATGAGATGGTCATTATGAGTCATAAATGGGGTTAAATTCAAGGTGAGGCCGCTGAAGCATGTGGGGCGTCAAATTGAAGGTTCCAGTTAGGGGAATCATGTCGGACACCTAAATAATGCGTCCTGGTTACAGTCATGAGAGGCATCGTTAGTTTGATTGGTATGAATTTTGTATGACCCTCCTAAGGTGTGTGGTGTACCAAATTGAAGGTCTCGTCGAGGGGGATAACGTGGGACAAATATAAAAATGCTTTCTGGTTATAATTTTGAGGATATAGCAAAAGGTATATAGCAAAAGGTACACACTCACACTCACGCGCTCACTCACTCACCCACACTCACTCACACTCACATGCTCACTCACTCACTCACACTCACTCACACTCACTCACACTCACTCACACTCACACTCACACACACACTCACTCACACTCACACTAACACACTCACACTCACACTCACACACTCACACACTCACACTCACACTCACACTCTCACTCTCACTCTCTCACTCTCACTCTCACTCACACTCACACTCACACTCACACTCACACTCACACTCTCACTCTCACTCACACTCACACTCACACTCACACTCACACTCACTCACACTCTCACTCTCACTCTCACTCTCACTCTCACTCACACTCACACTCTCACTCTCACTCTCACACTCACTCTCACTCTCACACTCTCACTCTCACTCACACTCTCACTCTCACTCTCTCACTCACACACTCACACTCACTCTACTCACACTCACACTCACACTCGCACTCTCAATCTCACTCTCACTCTCACTCACACTCTCACTCTCACTATCACTCACACTCACACTCACACTCTCACTCTCACTGTCACTCTCACTCTCACTCACACTCACACTCACACTCTCACTCACACTCATACTCACACTCTCACTCTCACTCTCACTCTCGCTCTCGCTCTCGCTCACACTCTCACTTTCACTGTCACTGTCACTGTCACTGTCACTCACACTCACACTCACATTCTCAGTCACATTCACACTCACACTCACACTCTCACTCTCACTCACACTCTCACTCTCACTCAGTCACACTCACACTCTCACTCTCACTCTCACACTCTCACTCTCACTCACACTCGCACTCTCACTCTCACACTATCACTGTCACTCACACTCTCACTCTCACTCTCACACTCACACTCACACTCACACTCTCAATCCCACACTCTCAAACTCTCACTCTCTGACTGTCTCAATCTCTGTGAGGCCATGTGAGTTCTGAATTCATTTTGAGTTCTCAGCCCATTTTGAGTTCTGAGTTCATTTTGAGTTTTGAGTACATTTTGAGTTTTGAGTTCATTTTGAGTTTGAGTGCATTTTGAGTTCTCAGCCCATTTTGAGTTCTGAGTTCATTTTGAGTTTTGAGTACATTTTGAGCTTTGAGTTCATTTTGAGTTTGAGTACATTTTGAGTTTTGAGTCCATTTTGAGTTTGAGTTCACTTTGAGTTTGAGTACATTTTGAGTTTTGAGTCCATTTTGAGTTTTGAGTTAATTTTGAGTTTGAGTACATTTTGAGTTTTGAGTCCGAGTGAGTTCTGAGTTTTGAGCTCAATGTGAGTTTGAGGTTGAGTGAGCGCAGATGTGCTGCTGAGCATTGAGTCTGAGTTTGAGTGAGTGGTGATTCGAAAAAAAAAATTGTGAGTGAGTTTGAGTGAGCCGCGCCAACTTTGCCGAGGTATGGCTCAGAACGCGCCACCTACGAGTCACAGGCTCCGACCCTGGCACTTCATCCTTGCGTTTCTCCGCGAGACGGCAGTTCAGTGATATATATGTAATGTAGGCTTTATGCCCTAAGCATACTATCGCAACTAAAAAGCGACGATTTGATAGCCCACATCCCCAACGGAGCATTGGCGCATGCTTCTTCGGATTGGTGGTAATAATATTTCTTATTTACAGAGGATACAAAGACGCCTTGTTACGACACGGAGGGACGTCAGGACACGGAGGCTGAGCTTCGAAGGTTTGTCACTGCCTGAACCATGGGGTAGCACCCTCCAGTAAACCAAGGTGTTGGCAGGGGGTACGGCGGCGTCCACAATACCGTAATGCACGTTCGGCTCACACTAACGAGTAAGACTTGAACGTAGCGAACCTGTAATGAACCATCACGACCATCACAACGTCACGCCATAAAGTCCACAATTGCAGGCGATTTGCTTCTTCTTCGCTACCGTAATAACCTGTGCTCCACCATTGTTGCTATTGGCGGTGAGCGCGAACACAGGCGGCGCTGCGAAGCGCGCCTCCGTGACGTCAGCTTAGGGATTCTCGCCTTTGTCGTCTGCTTCACTCAGGATCGCTCTCCTTGCTGTTTCTTTGCGCTCGGTCAACGTCTGATGCTTGTCCGCACCAGAATTGGCGTGTGGGTAACTTTTTATCATAATAATAGGCTTAAAATCACATACACTAGCTCATGGTGTCAATTAAAGTATAGTTTTGGATACCGCTACGGGAGAAACATTGCCGGCGCCACCCCATTCCTTGCGAAGCCGGTCCTGTGCGGAACGCGAAGAGCTAGGCGTCAGCTTCTCATGTAAGCATTCGAACAAAAGGAACAGTCAGCTGCTAATAACCGACAACAGCGAAAATGGAAGACCAAAACAAATTCTAGGCCTTCAGGGCTGTCGGCTCTGGCAGAAGGCATCACGATTCCCGGTAATCATGTCAGGTAAAACAGTTTTTGCAACCTTGCCTAACGCTCGAAGGCGTTTTGTCACATCACTTTACGTTGTCAAGGCATGAAAGTTTGCCGACATGCACTAT
Source organism: Haemaphysalis longicornis (assembly GCF_048455015.1). Lineage (NCBI taxonomy): Eukaryota > Metazoa > Arthropoda > Arachnida > Ixodida > Ixodidae > Haemaphysalis > Haemaphysalis longicornis. The sequence continues at coordinate 22,930,269 of NW_027526266.1, forward strand.
AGACTGCAAAAACTGTAGGTTGAGTTCCAAATAACCCAGTGTGTATATACGTGCGTGCAGGCATCTAACCAGTATGGAGGTTTATTGACCAAAACGAGTCACGTCTTCCTTAAATTTTTAGTAACACATATAGGTTTGTTAAGACCTGGAGGGATATTTCGGAACATTTTACACAGGCATATCTTCCCGATATTCGGATATGCGTTATAGGAAAACTGGACTCAAGAGGAGGAGGGGGAGTAAGGGGAGGAGGCGAAAACTTTGTTTAACAATTAAATTGATCTGGTTAGTGGGCCGGGTCCTTAGTCCAGGACAAGAGAGTAAAAATAATTTTCTTGAAATCATAGAACACCATCCCGAGTAGAATAGGATTTGTTCTTCGCGCCTGGAAGGGTTGAAAATCAATAAAGAGTTACTTGGAATTCTTCTTCGGTTTCGAGTCTTGTAATATATGCAGGTATACTATTTATTACGTTAGTTAGCGAGTATATCATGCCTTCAACACCGTTCGAGTTGAGAGTCAGTTCTTTATGATAACGATATAATTACGATAGAAATTCGGAGCACAAAAGCCGCCTTCGAGTACTGTGGACCACGTTGTTTAGGGCGCGATAGCGGTGGCGTAACACAAACCTTCTCATTGTATTTGCATGTGAATAAACAAAGCACGCTCCGGATATGCACCTTCTTGCACGCAGCCGTAATGAAAGCCAATTTGTGAAGAAGGGAATGTATTCCATACAAAATGAAGGAAATATCCACACGACCTTTGTGAGGCTCCCAAACATCCCGAAACCTCCTAATAAGAAGTTGGTGACGGCGCAGAAAAATAATGCGTTGGGCAGAAAAAAAAGCAAGAAACATTAATCCGATACAAGACAACAACGAAAGAAACAGAAGAAAGCCGCTTTATTTCCTGCTGTGCGATGAGAGTGTAGAGGCCGCTGCTTGGTACGTAGTATTAGACTGTTGAGTCTTCATAGGAGCATCTCAAAAATACTGCAGGGAAGCCAACGCATTTTGAATACTTATAGAGAAGCTCTGATCGCTGATGCTCGCGAATAAGCAAGAAAGGACGAATTACACACGATGTTCTGACCGATACTCTGAAGAAAGTTGTTCTCTATCTCTTCGTGTGCTGCAAACTTGTGGGGGATACAGCTTCAAATTATTCAGATGTATCAGAAGCTGGCAAAATAACTGAGTCGCTAGAAATACGCTTTTTAACGCACTACAGCAAAGAAGCGGGCGATTTCTAGCCCAGGCACTGTTGCCCCTCACAAGCGGAGTGTAGCAGACGACAGCGGCGCGAATCCCTAAGCCGACGTCAGAGCCAGGGGGCGCCACTCAAAGATCTCACCGCCAATAAGTGGGAGCTTTTTTCAATTCTTGGGAAGTTATAATCATTGAACATCACCTTGCAGTGGCGTTCGCTAGGGCGAGGACTTTCTCGTGCCAAGATAGTGTGGCCACGATTGCGGCAAACGCTGAACTTTTTTTGGCAAATATTGGAAAATATCCCTGTGTGGGTATGGTTGGCTTGACAAATTCGCGCCGGGGGTGCTGGTTCAAATTAGTTCAAAGCGGTGATTAATTTGAGGAGCAATTTTAGTGGCACTAAGCTCCCGTACCCTCCGGATTTTTTATTGAATCGAAAGCAACTATTTTTAATAGATCAAGCATTCTTAAGGCAGCCCCGGAGTTTACATTGTTAGATAAGTATCACACACTAGAAGTCCGTGTTCGTCACATCAAATGCGTTGTCGACTGCAGGCGGTTAACGCGTTTAAATCTCGCTAGTCATTTACTTCTGTAGGACATGATGACTCCGGCTAATCAAACGGAAACATTTTGGTCGGTATGTCTGCCTGTCGATCCCCCGAGTGAGCCGCCCGGCGAAAAATTGGAAGACCGTTTGAACGAGACGTTTATATTGTTACAGAGTGTCAGCAGCCAAAGAGCGAAATGGTAGTACATATCCCCAAGCGTTGCGAACATGTGCTAGGGCTCAGCTCGGAAGAAGAAGAGGTTCATGCTAGGTCCAAACGTGGTGCTCGCTTCCCTGTGCATACGTGTGTGAAATACACCATCATTTACACGTATTCCTCTCCGTAACATCTTGGTGGAGGTTGCCCGAGATTCCTTCCCTCTCGTCTTGGCTCTCAAATCCTCGAGGTTTTGTGACCCTCCATCACGTTACTCCGCACCGGGAGTCATATTCACCCTGCCACCATGGCTCCGCCCAGCGAGTCGGCGACTCCGCTGGTTGTCGTTACTCAGCCCTGCGAGCCTAGTTTCTTCTCCGGCACTGACAACGTCGGCGTTGAAGATTGGATTAAGCACTACGAGCGGATCAGCACCCACAACCGTTGAAACCCCACAATCATGCTCTCCAACCTCCCTTACTGCTTCAGGGGTACGGCCCTCACGTGGTATGAGACGAATGAAGCCACGCTCCCCAGCTGGGACCATTGCAAAGTCAAGCTTTTGAAAGAGTTCGGCCACCTAACCTTGTCGCCCGTCAGCTAAGTGCGAAAAGTGAACTTGCCTCCCGTGCCAAAACGTCGACCGAGCCGTACGTCGCCTACCTCCACGACGTTCTGGTTCTCTGCCGTAAGGTTGATGCCAGCATGAACGAGCAGGACAAGGTCGGGCATGTGCTCAAAGGAATAGCTCACGACGCCTTTCACTTGCTAATATGCAAGGACTGTACGACAGTCGATGCTATCCTGAAAGAATGCCGGCGCTTCGAGCAAGCGAAGAGCCGGTGCATCACGCAGCAGTTCCAACGGCTGCCCAACACCGCTGCGACTTCTTCTTGCGACGAACCAGCCCCTCAGTCGTTTTCGCCCGCGCCTTCCTACCGCGACGCCCTTGAGCACACCATCCAAAAGTTAGTCCGCCGAGAACTTAAAGCGACTGCTCCTGCCGAAACTATGCTCCAAGCAGTCAGCAGCCCTGTTCCAGCCATTTCGCTAACTCAAGCTGTCATTCGTGACGAAATTACCAATATAGGCTTCCAGGCAGTATGCGCCGTAACTCCTACTCCCCTCCGCAGTTATGCCCCACCCGGACCACGCAATGTGTACGGCCCTACGCGCTACCGAAACCCCGCTGAATGGAGAACGGCGGATGACAAGCCGATTTGTTTCACGTGCAGGCATGTTGGGCACGTCGCTCGCTACTGTCGGAACTGCTGGTCCTACCAGGAGTACATTTTAGGAGGACTGCCACCGCAACGATGAACACCACCCACCCTACTATCGCTCGCAGCCCAAATTTGAGACCCAATTACCAGCACATGCTCCACCGGAGAGTACAACCTCCCAACGCCGCCGCCCGTCTTGCACCACGGAACCTCGTCGACTTTCGCCGCACCACTGTCGCCGTTCATCTCCGGGAAACTAGCTGATGCTCCTCGCGGAGGTGACGCTGCATCAACGACCGACCACGCAAACCCTCTTTTGACGTTGACGGCTAAAGAGAATTTGCCAGCAGTTCAAATTGATGGCGTACGTGTTAATGCGCTTATCGATACTGGTTCCCGCATCTCCGTCATGAGTGCACAGCTGCGCTCTCGTCTCTGCAAGGTTCTCACCCCTGCCCTTTCGCACGTTCGCGTTGCTGTCGGAGGAACTTAGGCTGTCGCTGGTAAGTGTATCGCCCGAGTGAGCATCCCGGACTATCCCGAACCATGCTCTTTGTTCTCGACAAATGGCCTCAGGACGTCATTCTCGGCCGTGGTTTCCTCTCAGTCCATTCCGCAATTATCGACTGTTCGATGGATCTGCTTCGCCTTGAGCTCCCACTTTACTCCAACGACCACGCCCCTCCTTGCCTCCGCTTACGCTTTGATGAGCACGTTCGTCTGCTGCCTCAAGCCGATACTTATGTCCCTCTCTCTTCAAGCCTGCCCGTCCCCGACGGAGACTACGTCGTAGCGGCCGTCCTTGATGTTCCACTCAACCGAAACGTCGCCCTTCCCCATAGTATTGTCTCCATACAGCAGAGCCACGTCTCCTTACTTTTCCTGAACTTCGCATTCCACACCCAGGTTGTTCCTCAAGGAATGACTGTCACTACTCTTTGTCCGGTATCCGATTTCTGTATTCCTGCTTTTGCCGTTGACCCTATGTCCCATTCGCCTGCTTCACCCGCTACACCGCCCCCCCCACTAAATTCAACGCTATGATTAGCCCTGACATTTCCCCAGATCAGGTACACCTTCTGCGTGAGCTCTTGGCTTCGTACTGTGACATATTCCACTTCGAATATCCAGTGTTGGGTCGAACTAGCCTCGTGACTCATCGAATCGACACAGGTGACGCGATGCCCATCCACAGGCGCCCTTATCGGGTATCTCGCGCTGAACGGCACGTCATCCAAGCCAAAGTTAAAAAGATGCTGTCCATGGATATTATCGAGCCTTCGTGCAGCCCCTGGGCCTCACCAGTGGTGCTGGTAAAAAAGAAAGACGTCACCTGGCGATTCTGCGTCGATTACCAGCATTTTAATCATATTACAAGAAAAGACGTCCACCCCCTACCCAGGATTCACGATGCTCTCGACTCTTTACTCGGTGCCTAATATTTCTTTTCTATTGACCTTCGATTTGGCTACTGGCAGATAGCTGTTGATGAGATGGACCTAGAAAAGACCGCTTTCGTCACACCAGACGGCTTTTACCAGTTCAAAATATTGCCGTTCGTACTATGCAATGTTCCCGCAACGTTCAAGCGAATGATGGACTCTCTTCTGCGCGGTTTCAAATGGTGAACATGCTTATGTTACCTGGACGGTGTAATAGTGTTTTCACCCTTTTTTGAAACGCATCGTCAGCACCTTTCAGACGTCTTCATAATATTTCGACGTGCGGGCCTCCAGCTCAACTAAAAAAATGACGCTTTGGCCGCCGCCAGATAACCATCCTTGTCCACCTTTTTGGCAATAACGGTGTTGAACCCGTCTCAAACAAAGTACACGCAGTCAAGCAATTACCTGAGCCTCACTCATCCAAGGACGTCCGCAGTTTCATTGGCCTATGCTCTTACTTCCGGCGTTTTATACGGGGGTTCACTGACATTACGCGCCCTCTGACAGACCTTCTTAAAAAGGACGCTGAGCTCAATAGGAGCGTATCTCAAGCAGAAGCGTTTGCTAAATTGTTATCTGCTCTCACCACTTCACCTGTCTTGGCCCACTTCGATCCCACTGACGCCACCGAAGTACGGACTGACGCTAGCGGACATGGCATTTGCGCTATCCTCGCTCAGCGACAGATCGGTAAATACCGTGTTATTGCATACGCCAGCAGCCTCCTGACGTCCGCTGTACAGAACTACTCAATCACGGAGAGGGAGTGCTTGGCACTGGTGTTGGATGTAGCAAAATGTCGCCCGTATCTGTATGGACGCCCCTTTTCGGTGATAACCGACCACCACGCGCTCTGTTGGCTTTCTTCTCTGAAAGATCCTACAGGACGCCTAGGTCGTTGGGCTTTGCGTCTGCAGGAGTATTCGTACACCATAGTTTATATGTCTGGCCGCTTGCATCAAGACGCCGATTACCTGTCCCGTTACCCCGTTAAGAACCTCGACTCTGCTGTTTTTAGAAACTCGAGTAGTGTGCTCGCAATAACGGATTTGTTACGCCTTGGAGACGAGCAGCGCCGCGATCCATCTCTGAGCCCAATTCAGAGATCCATCTCTGAACCCTTCACCGCGCCTCTTTAAGTTACCAAATGGGGTCCTCTATCGCTACAACATCCGCCCCGAAGGTCCAGAGTTGCTTCCGGTCCTTCCTGAACATCTGCGCTCGGAAGTTCCCCAGCAACTCCATGACGCACCCTCTGCAGGCCACCTCGAAGTTTCCCGCACCTACGACCGCGTGGGTTGTCGCTACTTCTGGCCAGGCCTTTATCGCTCTGTACGGCGTTATGTGGCCTCTTGCGACCTCTGCCTACGCCGTAAAAAGCCTATGACATCCCCAGCAGGTCTTCTCCAATCTGTGGACATACCCACCGAACCATTTATTCCTGTAGGGGTCGATCTCCTTAGTCCTTTCCCGGTATCCGGTTTGGGCAGAGTGGATCGATGTCACCACTGATTACGACACAGGTTACGCAATTACACGCGCTCTCCCCACCAGCAGTGCCTCTGACGTTACCGAATTTCTTCTCCAAGACGTCATCCTTCATCATGGCGCTCCTCGCCAGCTCCCTACTGATCGGGGTCGCTATTTCTCGTCTCGCGTTGTCACCGATATTCTTCGTGCTTCCTCAGCACAACATAAAATCGGGACTTCTTATCCCCCTCAGACAAATGGTCGCACTGAGAGACTCAAGAGAACAATTACCGACATGCTCTCAACGTATGTCTTCGACGACCATCGTGATTGGGACGTGGCATTTGCATACGATTCGTCCCGCCACGACACCGCTGAATATCGTTACGTAGCGGCAGGACACAGGAAATGAACAATGGAAGATGCGAGTGATGTATTTACACTATTTACACGATGTCAGCCATGAAGGAGCCCGCCCAGCTGGGTCTTCTTCTTCTTCAGAGTTTGGGCCGATAGCTCTCGTCGTCTTCTTCACGTGACACATCCCGCTCGTCAAAAGCGACCGTCCCGGTCGAGGCCTTTGTAAATGTACAGATGCGGTGACGATGCGCGATGTGAGGAAAAAGGTAGTCCTCGCCGCCACGGATGAGGTTGATTCGTCGTGGTGAGCACTGGCCCCAAAAGAGCAATGTCCGCCGACGCAGTAGACCGACGTTCAAAGGCACCGGAGGCGCGCCAGAGTTCAGGGCAGGGGAACGGTGTCGTCTTCTGTTCAGGTCGCGGCTGGTCACGTCGTTTGGTCTCGGCAAGTCACAGGCTGAGGAAACGGGGCTGGGGAATGGTGCGTCCGTGGCTCACCGGGGCTGGGGCGGGCCGACGCGATCCAAGAGCCTTTGAGCGATGTTCAGCAGCAGAGGCGAAGTGGAGCTGGGACCAGGATGGGGATGACATCCGCAACCTCCACCAAAACATGTTACGTGGCGGCAGGACACAGGAAATGAACAATGAAAGATGCGATGGATGTATTTACACTATTTACACGATGTCAGCCATGAAGGAGCCCGCCCAGCTGGGTCTTCTTCTTCTTCAGAGGTTGGGCCGATAGCTCTCGTCGTCTTCTTCACGTGACAATATTCTCCTTTTTACCTTCTTTACGGTCGCGAGCCTGCTTTGCCACTGGACAATCTCTTGCCGCCTCCAGTTCCAACTTCCGATTATGCCCGAGCCGCAGTTGACCGTGCCGACCATGCTCGACAAGTTGCCCGCTCTCGCCTCTGCTAATCGCAGTTTTCCCAAAAGGCGCTTTACAATTCACGGCAGCGAGACCTCCAGTTCTCACCTGGGACTCTTGTTCTTCTGTGGTCGCCGTCCCGCCGAGTGGGGCTCTCTGAAAAACTGCTGTTCCCTTACGCGGGACCCTACCACGTGGTCCGTCAAGTGACCCCAGTCACACACAAAATCTCTCCAGCCGCCCCTTGGCCAACTCACCACCTTGGCACCGGCAAAACATTGTCTATTTTTCCCTCCTCAAGCCGTACCATCGCCCGCGCTCAACATATGCCTAGGAAGCTCGGAGACAGGGCTTTTTACCGTGGAGGTTATGTTACAGTGTGTCAGCAGCCAAAAAACGAAATGGTAGTACATAGCCTCAAGCATTGGGGACATGTGCTAGAGCTCAGCTCGGACGAAGAAGAGGTTCGTGCTAAGTCCAAACACGGTGCTCGCTTCCCTGTGCATGCGTGTGTGAAATAGACCTTCATTTTCACGTATTGCTTTCCGTAGCAATATATTAAAAAACATTTCGAAACCATTAAATGTAGTGGCCATGTTTAATACCAACATGCACGTTCAGCAATTTGACGTCAACTTTGTTCGCATTCCAACTGATCAGAGGCGTGTAAGTGTTCACGACGTGTTCTTGCAGGTCGTTGCTTTATTGTGTCGGCTGCTATAGACAAAACAGTTCATGCATGAAGCAATTCATGCATAAAGCAACTCGTCTTGCCAGTCTGTCCCAGTAAAGTTCGTTCCGGACGCCTTGTGGAGGATGCCGGTTACTTTATCCATATCTACAAACGAGAATACATACTTAGCCTTTATAATACGGGCGCGGCCACTCGCTTTGTAATACGCATTTCAACTCAATGCTCTTCAACCATTGTGTTCATAGTGAGCGTCTATTTTTATACCAGCCGTAAGGATGTCGTTCTGAAATCTTTCCGAGCAGCCACCAATGAATTACGAGCTCTTGAACCCTCAAAGGCTGCGTGTTGAATGTCGCAAGCAACTTCTGCCATACGTCCTCCCCGGCTTCACGGTCACTGTTTATGAAGTACGACCGTGCTGGGGGAGGCAGCTCTTTGGCTTGAGAAAGAGGTGGTTGACCCTGCAGTCAGAAATCCTGATACGTGTCATTCTGCAAAACAACCTAATGCTGCAGACCAAATCGGACATACTTTTGACCCCATTTATAAGCGCCTTTCGGTATGCGGGACGGTTTCGTTCCCCCAAAAGCTTGATTTGTGTTCACCAATGCGGGTTCATCCAGCAATCCTTTTAGCGATGTTTACACGAAGTAGTTCCGGCAAGAGGTCCTCACGTTTGCGAAGGTAATGACGCAGCCTCGTATTCTGGGCATTTTGGTTATTCTTCAAAGTTTACCCTCCTCTAAGCTTCTACTGCGTTTATAACATCGCTTGAATGGAAGGAGGGGTGGCAAGAAATCTCGCGATCAATAGACGCGCCAGATCTGAGGGCTCTTGTGGCAGACGAAGTTGCTGCAGTACGTGCGAAACGCCCTGTTATGGACAACCCAATCATTAGCAAATGTGGTGTCGGGAACCGTACAGTGGCATGAAACCATCAATCAGAAACTGGGCGTCTTTCTTAGAGACGCCCTTACTAAACGCAGTTGCGCCGTGCGTGTTTCGGGGTGGCCAAACATAACAGCCGTGTACATCCCTCTGTGTTTATCGCTGCGTTGCCATCACGAAGGTTGGCGTTGCGTAGAACTACAGCAGACGTACAACTGAGTGTTGGTAAACCTTGCTATATAAGAAGGACGAAAGCTACGGGATGCGCGAAGGGGGAAGCCAAAAGCGATGCATTAGAGATGCGACGCAGCTATAAATTGAACCACAAAGATCCCTGTGTGACCTGTACGCGATTCCCCTGGGCGCGCTTGAATTTTTCGCAATTCGAGAATGAGAACCCTCGGGCCGAGCATGTGGGCCGAACTTTACGCTTGAGGCTGATCATCTCTTACTGAAAATATTGGTGATTGTGGTGACATAGGTAGGCTTTCCAAAAAGATAAACAATTACAGCTAAGTTCCACACTGCTCTCTCTCTTTAGGAAAGAACAAAAGGTATCATTTAACCCGTACAACGTTACGTATTTGGCGCCAAGAAGGTGCAATTCAGCTAATATATTGCCAGGGCTTCTCGCTAACGATCTAAAGCTACATCAAGGCAGAAAGTCCCAATAAATGTTTTTCGATTTTAAGCTTTAGGCGGCGAGTTCAAGAGCTGTCTCCGTTTCAGTGCTTTGCTTGGAAAATCCAGGCTTTGCTTAGAAAAGCCAGGCGCCGATGTAGTGAGAGATAGCCATGAGCATGACGGCGAAGATTAGGAGCATGATAGGAGGTGTAAACATCTTCCGGCTTCCTGCGTGGGCCCTCGTTTGGCCATTGCACTTCTGCTAGCGCGATCTCCAGCGTAGCGCTGTCCAGCAACGACAGCGCCTGGTCCAGCATTGTCTGCGTCGACGAGCTCGGGCCGGGGTCGGTGCGGCTGACATCAGCCTGCGTGGGAGAGTCGCGCATCTCCGGAGCGATCCCCGCTTGTTTACGGCGAGGTGCACCAAGTGTAATCACGGGCATTGTGTCGAGCTTCGGTTTGCTGACCTAGCAGCGAAGTGCCCGCACACCCATTGCTCTCGTTTGACCCTGCACATTAGAGAAATGAGTATGACCATTTATGAAGACCGCTGGTTTGTTGATGAGGGAATTTCACGAACCGTTTTTGGGCACGGTGCACTTGTGAGCCTTGATGATGACGAGTCCTTCATCCTGTTCGGCACGCGTTCATTCACACAAATCCACTGCGAGGTTTCATAGACTGAAGCTTTTCAACGTACGTGAAATAAATTGTGGTAAAAGAATCGAATAGTTGCACACCGCTAGCTGAATTCGATCAAAACAAAATTAATTGAAAGTGCTTTGTTACTGGCGATAAGACGCTTCGGATATCGGAGTTGCCGCAGTATTCTGACCATTCACAAATGCAGAGCAAAGTTTATATCATTTTTTTTGTCATCGTGAAACTGCATTCAAAAGTGGAAGTCTTTAGCGCAATTCTCTCCACACATTGGTTGACCGTCGACGGTGGCGACACATTGGCAAGTGCATAGCGAAACATTTAACAAAAATATATAGCTTAGCCTATGCAAATTGTTCATGCCGAAGAAAGTGCCAACCACTAAAACACCACCGGCTAAAATCCGATTTTAATCAGTACGATAGCTTCCGGAAGAATTAAAAGTAGTGAGGCATTATGCCGGCAGTTCGCTTGAGGCAGTGAAACACGAGTTAAGGTGGTAGTTGATGATGATTGTTGTACTTTAATGGCGCAAGGCCACCTAGGGAAAATAGTGCTAAACAGAAGTGATTAACAAGAACCACGAGTGTCGTACTCTGATTACACACCTTCACAAAGAGGGTAAGCTATTTAAATTCTCTACTTTATCAAATAAACCCTATTCTGTGTTCGCCTGCGCCGTGGAGGCCCAATTAACAGCTCAACAAATATATTTCAGTGTTTCTTTGTGCTTCCGTTTTCTGCGTTACAAAGCATGATGTAGCGGCCTCCGATCTTCAACGCTGTTAAACCATTTTGACAGTAACGGCGACGGCTAGACGACTCAGCGTTCCCATCTGGCGCCCTCGCACGGCCATCTCCATACATTGATTAACTATGCTTTCGCTTTATTGTTTTCGTGTTGTGTTCAGCTTCAAAAAAGACGACAGCTGTAGTTGAGTTCTTCAGTTTCGTTTCATAAAATTAGTAACATCCTTTTAGTCAACTAAGATTGCCTACCACCTATTTGGCAAGGGTGTTTTCGTTGACTGCCAAGCATATTTAGTCATGAATGATTTATTATCAGGCCTATGATGTTGCCGCGGCTGCAGATATTCGCTAAACCGAACTAGGTACTGGGAAAAGCCCAGTCATTTCCAGAAGGGGCTTCTGGGAATAACTCCCTAAAAGGGATGTTTCATGATAAATCAACCTCCGTTAGGATATAGGTACAAACCTTACAAACTTAACCACAATTCTATATCTTGCTACGCAGAGGAGGATGATTTCTAAGCACACCATGTCTGATTGGTAGCGTATTTCCACCCAAATTTATTGTTGTTCAGTTTATTCTCTTTCAGTTATGGTTGGCGATAGAATTTCACCCACCCATTTGCAATATTTTCATTTTTCACTGCCCCCTCAACATTGACGGCTGACTTTTTGCTCATTTTTAACAGGCAGTACAGCGAGCGGCCGTCCGCGCACCAGAAAAGGCAAAAGAAGACGCCGAAGAAGCACTGGAATCGGGCATTCAAGGCCAACCCTTGCTTGTCTCCGGCCCTCTTTTCCTGTGAAGACATGGCGCCTACCTCTTCTACAGCAGCTGCGCGTGCCATACAGGCGTCAGTTTCGCGCCTGGAGTCACCCGCCTCCGGCACACCCTTGCCAACCCGCACAACCCGAACCCAAGATAGCGTCCCGGCACAACAGGACGAAGACTCAGCCGAGGCGAACGTGCTGCCCGGTTTCCTCAAGGCGGATTCCCCGACGGCCCTGACTTACAACGTGTACGTCATCCTCGGCCACGGGCGATACCAGCTTTTCGTCGCTTGTTCCTTCGTGCTGTCCGTCTGGATGGTGCTTGCGCACGTGCTCGCCTACCAGCTCATTGGTCGGCTCGTGGGACACTGGTGCAGGCCTCCCGACCACCTTCGGTATTTGACTCCGGAAGTCTGGAGGAACGTAGCCATCCCTCTGCTTCCGGACGGCACATTCAGCGGATGCACTGTTTACGACCCGCCTGTGGAGGTGAGAGTGCTAGCCAATATGTTGGTTAATGAGGTCTCGAGCTCTGACCTGAAGTCCAGCTCAGATCAGTTTTTCTGTTGTCACATCCACCTTAACCCCAACATGGATTTAAAATATCGTTAAGCAACCTCACCTTTCAATAATTTCAACAAAACCCTATTCATCTTACTCTTAGTATAGCTTTGCTTCATCACAAACCATACCTCACCTCTGCATCACCTACAAGCCAGTTCTCTGTCAAGGTGAAAGTTTAATTCGACCCTGGAATCTTCTTTGTCAGAGGAGAACACCTTCGCTGCCGAGCCTCGGCTTCCACTATATGTAGCGGCCAAAATTGTACAATACAAAATTGTAAGAGAAAATTCGAGGTAAATTACTCACATATCTTGCTACGTGTTCTCCAGATAAAAAGGCAAATTTTTTTGTCACGTCCAACTGAATCGTATAAGGAGCCACTTTCATGGCATAAAAAATTGAAAGATTCAATACGCTTAGCATAAAACAATTAATTTAAAACACCCCAAGAACTTCGATTTCGTTGTGAATACAAAAAAGTACGTCCAAATGTATACGTTGAAGGCTCCTCAGAGTTTGCAATGCTGGAAACATTTGAGGGTTTTTAAGCGGTATTTTGTGCAGTTTCAGGAAATATTTCGTGCAGGTTGCTTTAAACTGCGCTCCTTTTATTTGTTTACTGGCGACCGGAATCATTTGGGCCTTAATGCTTAATATAAAACCTATTTCTTTTGTCATGGGGCGTTCGGTAACATCTACGTCGGGATCAAGCCTGCCAACGTATTTCCTGTCCTTGATAGCGACGTGAGCCAGTCTTAAGAGCGGGTGCCTAATCTTCGCAACTACCGGGGAAGAGCTGGTAATAGCGGTTTTGGGGGCGATTTTATGATTGTAACTTTTTTGATGAAAAATTACGTTGCGCCACAGCGTAGTTTGCGTACACATCTTTTTTATGTGTGTACGGATCAGCGCATCACAACGTGTTGCGCGTGCCATAAATTGGGGTTTGCCAAAAAAGTTTAGCTGCGTGCTTCTGCGTCCCGACCTCCGCTTCTGTGCCGTAGCGGGGCCGTCTGCGTTTCACCGCTCCCAAGATATCGCCATGACGTAAAAGGTGTAACCTCGGTAATTTTTCGACGCACATTGCCGGGCAGAGAGATTGCCATGCTTTTCGCTTTTGCCGGTAGGAGGGAAAACGCCCCCTGTGGTGTGCGTGCTATCCTATGCTAATAACCGAAATATATGCTTGATTGCTTCGTTGATTCCTGGTTGTACAACCAGCAGTGTTGCGGAATGGGTCTCCTCATTCAATTCCAATTCCATTCTGAGGACTTAGAACTATTCACAATTCCCGTTCTTTCAATTTCTCTTAATGAAAAAAGTTAGTCCATTCCTGCCCCTGGAACGCACGGTCTATTCAATACCATTCCTTATTTGTTCAAAGTACAAACTGCCTCGTGGTGCTGTAATCGAGTTAGCGAAGAATGAAACATGTATCTGACGTTACAATACGCGTTGAAAACTGCAAAAGTAAGCAAAATGCGTCACTTGTCACCGAAGTTGGGAGGTGACAAGTTGGGAGCTTGCATACATATCCAGTGCAGAATCGCTCTTCTAATGAAAAAATTGGCCGCGTATCTGCTCCATTCGTTGCAAATGTCGTCAAAAGACGATAGTCTTTATCGGCTTTTGCGAAGTAAATGCCTCCCTTCGCTTTCTCGCTCACCTCTCAGTTGTTCCTCTTGCGTTGCGCTCCTCCCAAGGTAAAGACACCAAAGGTTTGCTTAAATCATTTTAAATTTCCCGCGTTTCACTGCTCCAAACCGGGTGTCTCGATGCGAACGCTGCCGTACGGCGAAGACGCGCGTTAATCGAGGCGCCCTCCTTCAACGTTTATAGAACCGCATTTCCCTACTCCACGTGCGTTGCAAGCAGAACGTGGAACCTATCTAGTGGAACCTTGCGTAACTGTTGCCGGTTGATTTCTTAAAATGGCGCCAGAAGCTATAGTGGCGCGGGCGACAGCAGGCGACGGCGGAGTGAATTCTTTTTCTGCAGGTGATGAAGTATTTAATTTCGCAAAAATGAACCATGTTTGATTTTTTTATAAAGGAACACTGCAAATATCACTTCTGTATTGATTTGTTGTCTCATATTTGCGTAATGTCTTGTTCTTCTTCAACAATGTTGACAGGTATGAACCTTACACTGGACATAGACGGGTAGATTTAGCTGTGACTATATAAGACTATTGCGCAGGCATTATTTTGCGTTGGCCGGGTGGCTGAATCGAGTCACAGACAGACAGAAGGACAGACATACAGACATACAGACAGACCAAAATTTCTTGGTTTAAGTAGCCCAAGAAAGACTATGGTCTTTAAAAATTTACGAACCCTTCCGAGGGAAAGTTTAGAGAAGATCGAACGCTAAACGTGCTTCCAACGTCCGATAAAAGTGTTTCCAAACGATCTTACCGAATCGTTTGGATACAAACTCAAAACACCCGAATCGCAAGCAAAAAATAGACCCATGTGACGATTTTTCGTGCAGAAAAAATAAACGCATCTACGAACGATCTGAATGTGTACCGATACGTGGTTTATAAGATAAAGGTATACTTCTGTACTGTTCCTTCATGATCGATGCTTGTGTTGTCTTGCCTAAAACCGTTCCTTAATCGCGATTTTCAAGAAACCGTTTTCACGCAGTGGAAGCCCGGTGTCAAAGAGAGAAAGAAAGATTTTTTGCTGTCCCCGGTTTTATATACACCCCGTATTGACAGAGATGTTATCGGAGCTTTGCAGCAGAGAAACCGGTGTATGGGGAGCTGTATTAGTTTTTTCAAAGAAGTTCATCGGTTCCATACCGAACCCCATCGGTCCCATTAGGAAAACGTACGCTTTAGAACGGGTCAATGTCACACTGTTTCTTTTCGCATATTAGGTAACGGGAGTCCCACTACTTAATATAGTATATTTCCATGTTATTATGTTTTAATGGTTTGTTCTTCCGCGACGTGCGCTGAAGCGGCTAATGCGTTGATGTCTGCTTTTTCCGTTTTTTTACACAGCGTTTAGCGTATCATCTTCCTATCTGCTTCGCGTACCGTCGTACAAGTGCCATGAGAATTGTGTTGCTAACTGACAGGCATGTCGCGCGGAGCTTGCGCACATCTACACGCACTTTAAATGCTTACATGAATGATTGCACGCGACTTTAGAGCATATAGAACTAATGCTACTGTACCTTCGCGAGAGACGGCAAGCCAGCATCACCAACAGAGTTAACAGCTTTGCATTCACACTAGGAAAGCCGCCACAAGTTACCAGTTGACCTCCATTTCGTTAGAATATTGCTCAGGCATTATCTTAGCGCAGTCTATTCAATACAGGACACTATACATGACTCCCTCATTTAAAGTGACTTAACCATAGTGTAACAGGAGCCCTGAGAACATAAATATCGCCTGGCGGTTTGTCTGAGCACCTGATCAACATTTTGAAATAAGACCATTCTAGAAGGAGATAAACAGAGAGAACAAACTTTATTGAGCATTCTAGAGCCGTTTAGGCGCTTGATAGAGTGGTGCCCTCTGCTCGGGCCCCATATGTTTCCAGGTACTCCTGGCGTCTGGTGATCAGTGCAATCTCTTCTTCCACGACAGGGCTTGACAACAAGGCCTCCCATCGCTCAGAGTTGGTGTCAGGGGGCGGGGGAAGTGGAGGTGGGGTTAACTTGGGAAGATTGCACACTCATATTATGTGTTAGAGTGTGCCCAGTTGTCTGCAGTTGGGAGATTCTTTCTCCTTTCTATCGGGGTAGAACTTGTTTAAGAGATAATGGTGGGGGAACTACCCGGCTTGGACTTGTCTATATATTTCCGCGAACCATGAATTGGGTTTGATCATTTGTTTTTTGCTTTTTGGTTTGCAATTTGTTTTGAAATACGCCAATGTGTCGATTTCTAAGCGAATGCTGTCAGTGTTGTCATGATACTATCAATAGTTGGTTGTTGCATACGGCGTTTCAACTTCACAGTTTGGTTGCCATGACATCTACTGTATTTGTATACCAGCCGCAACAGCAATAAACTTAGTTCAGACTCCAGTGCCTGTGTGTCCCGTCTTGCTTTCGTCCTTCTTTGTTGCGTTGGAAATCCAAGAATTCTAAACTCGCGGCTTTTTTTATGTCTAACGCAGGGCGAAGGAGCAGAACGTCGTGAAGTGCCCTGCCGCGAATGGGACTATGACGACAAAGGCTACCCCGACAGTATAGTCAGCCTGTGGAACCTGGTGTGCGACCGTCAATGGCTCTACCAGTTTTCCTTTTTTCTCTACATGGTCGGCCCAGTTTTCTCCGCGCCAGTCTCCGGAGCGCTGGCGGACCGCTTTGGCAGGAGGTCCGTCATCGTAACGCTGCTATGGGCCTTCTCGTTGGCGAGCATGGTCTCAGCTGTAGCGAACTCCTTCTTCATGTTTTTGATGGCGCGACTTGTCATCTCGGCCACTTCCTATGCAGCCTTTGCCCTCCTGTTCATCTTGCTGTATGAGGTGACTGACAACGAGCACCGTGCCATCCTCGCCTTCGTCAGCTCAGCCGTCGGACTTACCCTAATGCCGCCCGCCGTCCACGTCGTATCATGGCTGCAACCTTCCTGGTATCTGGCCCACATATTCCTTGTCGCGCCCACTGTTTTACTGGCCGTGTTGAGTTCGCTGATTCAGGAGTCTCCCATTTGGCTGCTTGTTTCGGGGAGGACTCAACAAGCTGAACAGAATATTCTGAGAACGGCCAGGATGAATGGCACGAACCTGGTGAGGGCCAAAGCGACGTTCAAAGCACTGAAAGCCCAGATAAAGGCAGACGAAGAGGCTGCTTCTACGCCGGTTTCATCGTCAAAAACCTCTACACGATCCTGGCTTTTTAGCAGTGGAAGCCCCCTCTCGGCAGCACTGGCCTGGTTTACATTGACGCTGGCCTTATACGGTTTATTTATGCCGACTAGTACAAAACCATGGTTTGAGGAAGCCACCTATGTCGTGCTTGAGACATTGTTTTACAGCACCATTTGTTGGTACATGCGGCGGAATGGCTACCGTCATGCCCTTTGGCTGAGCCTCATCCTGTTGTGTGTTGTTTGGGCTCTCTTTGTCGTGTTGGATTTTGTAGGCTATCCCAGGGTCGTTTCCCACTTGAGAAGGCTCGCTCAGATAGCCACCCACTCGGGCGTGACGGTCAACTATTGCTACACTGCTGAAGCCTTCCCCGCGGCGGCCCGAGCAAAGGGCTTTTTCTTTTCAGCCTTCATCGGCAGGTTGGGAGGGCTTCTAGCAATGCTGACGCAACTGAACCCGGGCAGAACTTCTTCTATTCTCGCCAACATGGCCTTTGCCTTGCTTGTGCTACTGGCAGCGGTTGGTGTCCAGTGGCTGCCGGAACTCGTCTTCTTCAAGAAAGAGAAAACGAAACGGGTGGCATCCCCGGAAATAATGAGCGAGAAGCAGAAGAAAGAAATGATAAAGGCTTCGCTATCTCCGAGAACGAAGTCCACTAAAGCTCGTACCCGGTCGCCTAGACCACGCAGTGACAAGCCCAGGGCAAGGTCTCTGAAGCCTGAGTCCCCATCACTCAAGGAAGCTAAGTCACCTAAGCGTGCGGAGAACCTGCAGCCGCACTACGGGAGCACAAAACCGAACTCTCCCAAAAGGGTACAGTCACGATGAACAATTTAATGCTTATCTGCACGTCAGTTGTGTGATCGCATGGCGTTAACTGACTTTCGTTATGCGAAAAATACGCTAAAAATATTATTCTTAAAATGTTACTTTTTTAAAGTGCACATCCAAAGGCATGTTTGTAATACTTCGCCCTGAAGTTTCACAACACAGTGGGCACATACTATCCTTAGAAATGTCGGCTCAAGCTTAGAAGAAAATTTCTCGCTTTGTTTACTTGGGGCCATCATTGTACACTTGGTGGGTAGTAATAGAAATTCAATCAAACTAACGCGTACTTGAATTTCTCCGTATATTTTGTTACTCCTGTATTGACAAATGAGCCATGGTTTTCGAAATGATATTGCGTCTCTGAATAAAGGCGCAGGATTTTTATTCAACATGAATATTACAAAAAAATTCAACTTTAAAATGGTCAAAATGTCTTTTTGCTTCTTAAATGACCATTCGTGCGACGTCTTGTACTTCAAATACGGAGTTTCGTCTTCTTAAAATGGCCTTCCTTCTCAACCATGCCGAGGAGAAATTTTCATTAAAGAGAATCTTGCCAATGCTGTTGTCACCCCCCCCCCCCATTTCAACGATTGGATTCACCCTGGGAAGTGATCACCTCCACGCTTCCCTCCAAGTTCAGTGACCGTTGTGGTGTAACTACATCATTTAACCAGGAACTAAGCTGCATTCGCAGATGCCCGATATATCTTCGAAGGTGCATTCCCCCATGGTTCTTCACCAGATGATTCCCGCTACCCTGACCCCCAATTCCGTACCGCACTAGGCCCTTTTGCCATTGAGAACGGTCTAGCACGAGTAATATTATCCCGGGTCTACACTCCACTCCGTACCTCGAACAGGACCATTAGATCCTCCATTGTCAGCTTCTTAAATTACCCTTGAAGATTGTATAAATGTCGGTTCCTCCCTCCCTGCTATTTTTATTTCGCCCTCTCGCCAAGCGGCTTTCCCATTCCCAATGAAGAACTTTATTACTACTACTATTTAAGACTACGAATCCAACAATAAAGCATGTACGTTACGAAAAAAGTTTTATGTTCTTCGGAAAGTATGCGTACATACCTCGCGTGCCATTAACCTTAATACGTACGTAAAATCTGAGTTTTCTTGCGAAAAATGTATTACCCAATAGGTCGGCATATGCGATACCGAGTTGGGGAACGTACCCACATAGACAACACCCGATTCTATACATCCCCGCACTTTTACAGTGACCGTAGCAAAGTTGCCATGGAGAACTATTCGTTATATAAATACTGTTAATAAAATCTGTTTCGGAATGTTTTAAAATATGCCTGAAAATTTCAGGGGTATCAAAGGAAGCAACACTGCTAGAGCTCGAAATTTTAATAATATTAGATTTAAGCTGACCTGGCACAAAGTATCTTTTCTACAGTTGGCTTGGCAGCGGCGCTGGAGTCCCATTGGTTGCTCTTGCAATCACCGAGAAGAAAACGGCACAGCTGCAGTAGCCGCAGCACACCATAAACTGTAACGGTAAGGAAAAACTTCGGATAGGCACCCAAGTCGCCCCCGCTGTCTCAAAATATTCGTGAAAGTTGCTTAGCTTTCGAAATCCAACAAAGGGCCCCAGGAACATTTCCAGACAGTGGCCTACTGCCGCTCCACCTCATTTCTGGACTGCGCTCATATCCAAGAGCGCGATGTTTCATACGTACAAGCCCGCAAATTCTATTCGATACGACGAGGCGTTTACTAAACTGACAACGAATTTATCAAAAAGCCTAATTACAAATACAAACGGGGAGAATCGACGAAAAACAGAGAGAGAAAAGCGTTCTGTTGATCGAAAACAAAGGTACGCGGCTGGCTTATTTGTTTACAGAGCCTTCTATTTGATGAGCCGTCTACGTGAAGGGTAACTCGAGTCCATGACGTCCGGGCACGGTTGTCCAGAGCTTGCAAAATATCGAGCGCCAAGCTGGTCCGCACGGCCACATAAGGCTCGTGTGTTGGGGTAGGGGGATATGGGGTTGTGTGTATACATCTTATGCGGGTGGCGAAATAGGGAGAGAGAAAGAGAGATAAAACTTTTAAATGCAGAGCATTTTAGTAACTCACGATGTCACCCGCGTTGGCGTCCGTAGTCCGCATCACTACGTAGCGCGCACCCTACACTATCTAAAGAAATAATGCCTTCCGGCGCCAGGTTTCGATCCCACGACTCTGCGGGCGGAACGCAAGGTACACGGCACTTTACCGACTGCTCCACGGAGCCGACACAGAATGGAAGGTTACGCACGTGCCTTATATCCTTGACTCATTCAACCGTCGGCCACAGGTGTGCTCTCTCCCCCGCGGCCTCCTCGCCTTCTCTCCGCTCGCAACACCCTCTCTCGCCGCGTTCGGTTCGCGTTCATGTGGTGGCGCTTTTTCGGTGCTATAACACTCTCTCCCGAAGGGCATTAGATTGGATTCGATTGGATTGGATCTTCTTGGCTTGGATTGGATTTGGATTGGGTTGGATTAAAGTGGATTGTGTTGGATTGTGTTGCGTCATAGCCGCGCCACGTTGCGTCGTAGCCTCTCCACGTTGCGTAATAGCCGCGGCAGGGGGTTCACTGCACGTTTCACGTTTCACCATCGACTTCATCGACAATGTCTACGTTGGAAGACAACAATTACAACAACAACAACCAATACGTAATCCATAAGACTTGCAGGCACGCCCCCCGCGGAAACGCTCTGCATTTGATCGTGCCCCTCGCGAGGGGGATGTTTTTTATTACCGGAAGGGCTAATTCAGTGGAGGGGTGGTGACCGAGGGAAAAAGGTCCCCGGTGACTTTGCCAGCCCGAGCGACGATGGCTTCTTGCACCGCCGAATCCGAGCTTGCCAACGCCCTCGCCCAGTGCTCACCGTCTCAATATGGAAGGAATGGGTGGTGGGGGCATTGCCAGAGGAGGTGATCCATGATTTGGACCACCCGACAAGCGGGGCAGTGGGGTGAAGAGTACAGACCGGGCTACATGCCGTGCAGGCAGGAAAGGCAAGGAAGGCTGTACGTTTGCACTAAGCGCCTTGGGCGTTCTTCGGCGTAAGAGAGTGCCGGTTGTACAGGGGGCAGTAGACGGCGGGAAAGGGGGTAAATAAATGCAATCTCATGAACTGAAAGGAGCCTATCTCGAGCTGACAGAGCTCGATGGAAGCTATCAAGGCTAAGACCTGCTCGGAAGGTGAGTTCTTGAGCGGCATTGTGCTACCTCGTTCCCTCCCACACCCGTGTGGGCTGGAGTCCACACCAGCTCGGTGGGGGAGTCAGGGGGATTTTAAAGAAGGATTTTGAGTGCCAGGGGGAAAATGTGGCCCCTGGCGAAATTTTCATAGGCTGTCTTTGAATCGGAGATTAGGATCGCAGCGGAAGGCCGTAGCGTTAATGCAAGAGCAATAGCCGCCTCTTCCGCAGTCGCGGAAGAAGCAGTGCGAAGGGTGAGAGTGGTAGGATAAGGACTGTTGAAACTATTGATGATTGCGACCAAGCAGGCGTCGTGGTGCCTGTAGCTAGCCGCGTCAACATAAACAGTTGCCGGATGTACCGGGTATCGCTTCGTAAGGGCCCGCGCACGCTGCTCCAGGGGGGCGCGATGTGCGTAGGGTGCATGTTACTGGGAATGGGCCGAATAGCATGGATATTGCTAGGGATGGCAAGAGAGGATTCTTTAGCGAAAGGGAAGTTGAGTTGAAGTCGCCAGGGGAGAGATTGAGCTGTTGAGGTTGTTGCAAGGCGGACGTACTGGCTAACAAGATGAGCTTCGAGGAGCTCAGATGCGAAGTTGTAGACACGAAGCGATTCTATGTGAGCGGTGGCAGCGCTCTGCGGAATCCTCAGCGCCGTCTTGTACACTTTTAGAATTATGCAGTCCACCTTTTTGAGTTCCTCAGAGGACGGTGCTAGATAAGGAAGAGGGTAAGTTATGCGACTTATGACGAAAGCCTGTATCAAACGCAATCGCTCTGCCTCTGAGCCCCTCGTGGCGGGGGGTGATGCGGCGGACGAGGTTGGTGGTCTGATTGACTTGGAATATTAGGTGAGCGACGAATGTGGTATTGGCGCGGTTCTGTTGCATACTGAGGCCTAGGACTTGAAGGCATGGCACTCGGGCAACGGGGTGATCATCCAGCCGGATGGTAATGTTTGGAGATGCGCGGGCGCGATTGGGACTGTTTGGCAACAGAGGCAGCAGCTCTGCCTTCTCGGGCGAACAAGTCAAGCTGACATCACGAGCATAGGCACCAACACAATCTGCCCCCTGCTGGAGGGTGGTTTAAATGTGTGCGTCACGGCCGCCTGGAACCCACAGCGTGATGTCGTCGGCATACAAATTGTGGCGAAGCGAGCGGATATTAGCAAAAAGAGGAGGGAGGTTTACCATAGCGATATTGAAGAGCAGTGGGGAGAGAGCTGCTCCTTTTGAGCTGCCTATGGAGGTTAGCGGAATGACGTCAGAGCGCAGATCATTATTCTGAATGACGGCCGTACGATTAGTGAGAATATCCAGCATGTAGACGTGGGTGCGTGCTCCAGGAGACAGACCAGCCAAATGGCGCATAATGGCGTTGTGGGAGACCCAATCAAAGGCCTTTTGGAGGTCTAGCGATAGAACAGCTTTCGAGTTGGGAGTAGGGGGAGCAAGAAGATCATGCTGTAGCGGCAGTAAGACGTCTTGGGTGGAAAGACCGGCTCGACATCCGAACATTCTGTGCGGGTAATGTTGCTTACTCTCCAGATATTAGGTCAAACAGGCATGTACGATTTGCTCGAGGACCTTACCTGCACACGATGTGAGGGAAATGCGCCTAAGCCGTTCAAGAGCGAGCGGTTTACCCGGCTTGGGAATGAGACTTTAGCATGCTTTCATTCAGGTGGGAGTTGCCGAGCTCCTAGTGACGGTTATAATATTTTGTTAGGACCTCTATTGACCGATCGTCTAAATTTCTAAGGAGCTTGTTGGTTGTTCCATCCTCTCCTGGCAGTGAGTTTTGGCGAATTGTAAGAAGGGTTGGGCGGACATCAGCTGTGGAGAAGGGACGATTCATTGCCTAATCGGGCTGGCCGGTGTATGATGAAAGGTGCTCCTACGGGCCATGGGCAAGGTAAAGCTCCATGAGATGGGCGAGAAGCTGACCACGTGTTTCGGGAAAGTTATGTAAGAGGGTGGTAAGACTATTGCGGCTGATTGATTCTTCTCATTCGAAATCAACCAGTCGCCCAACTTCTTCTCTCAGCTTCTAGAGTGAGTATTTTTATCCTGTATTTATTATGCTCCAGGAGTCAGCAGGCCTCTATA
The DNA here is from genome assembly GCF_048455015.1 of Haemaphysalis longicornis. Classification (NCBI taxonomy): domain Eukaryota; kingdom Metazoa; phylum Arthropoda; class Arachnida; order Ixodida; family Ixodidae; genus Haemaphysalis; species Haemaphysalis longicornis. Next base: position 22,953,516 of record NW_027526266.1, read on the forward strand.
GGAAAATCACAGGCACGTCAAAGCTACTGCCGCACGCGATATTCCGAAAGTGATGTGGTAATGCCTTTGAGCCACCAACTAGCCTACGTGCAGCGTGTCGCGTTCAGCGGGAGGAAGACCATAAATGTCGTGGGCACACTCTAAAATCCCGGGATAGTGCAACTACTTGGTGTATCTGGCATCCTTAACAGCCCCGCCCTTGCAGCAAATCCTTGGCACCGTCATCATTCCATACGTTGCACATGGATTCTTCACCTGCGCACACTTCCTTTTTGCAGCAGTAAGCAGTATATTCTTCCATAAGCACATCAGGATCGGTGAAAGCATAAATTCAACAATTCTGCGTCGATCAATTCTATCGGTGCCGAAAGGAGCACACTTCAACATAATTGAATATTTCTGCGTGCGTACAAAGGCAGCTTAACGCATAGTCCGACGCCTTCCTCCACGATGACTATAGACGTATTCCACAGTGCTTACAGAGTGGGAGTGTATGGGAAGTGGAGGTAGTACGCATGCACGTTAACTTCATCTGTCATTGCTATCAAAGATGCCGGCCGCAATGTAATTAGGAGGTGACGGTACCGGCTGTTGAGGGCACTTTGATATCATGATTTGGTTTTGGCCGGCAGAAACCACTGTCAGAATGGGAAGAAGCTGAAAATAAACGAATGATTTTTACCTGTTATTTATTGTAAAGCACCTAAGTTACCGAAACTATAAGACAAATAATATTGCACGTGAGCCAGCGACGAGTGCGTCAGTGGCGCCTCTTTGCTCCCAATGAATGGTCGAAGAACGGCGCGCTGTATTTATACTAGGTCGATGTAATTCTAAACCCCGTTGGTTGAAGTTATAACCTTGCCTATGCGGGTGCGACCTGTCTCGCAGCTGGAGGAGACGACCCGTGATAACGAACCTCACGGCTGTAGAATAACGATGGTCGTCGTAGGAAAAGATCGCAATTTGTTCTTGGTTCACTGCATCAACTGTTTCGTCCGCGCCAAACAGAAATCTCTAAATCGTTTCATAGCCGCAGTACTTATTATTTCAGTTGAGGGCCAGTGACACAGTCGACTACTTTATTAGCAATGGCTCCACGCCAGTTACAGACGACGCACTGCCACCTGATGTGATTCGCGCGACAAGATGAGGGGTCGAATCCTCTATTCTGATGAGTGTCGTTTTTAAGCGACGCAGTGGTGGCATGAAAATGCACGTATTCTGTATTTGGCGCGTAGCTTTTAGGGGCGGAAAAGGAGGGAAAATCGTACGGTGCGTTCAAGGAGGTGGACCCGCAGCCACGGCGCAGAAAGACGGGGGACAGCTCTGCACCATGGCTGAAGATGCGCCTCCTAGAATGCGCCGCGTGACTTTACCCCCTTTCGCGCGCCTGCAAGTGACGCATTAAACCAAGAATACATTTATTTGCATGGCAACCCCAAGTCACTTCAAAACGACGCGCGTTCATTTAGAGAATTCGGCCCTGTACTCTCCTTGCTCCTACAACATAGGGTCGCACATAGTTGTAAGTTCGGTTCACACGCCCGACACAGCGGGAACCGAACACACTTATGCCCGAGACTTTCTATCAGGACGGAAAGCCATTATCAAGATAGGAGACATAGCTTGAGAGACCATCGACAGTGGGGGCGGGGTTCGCCTTCAGGAGTAGTCCTGCATCCTTTAGTGTTCAATATAACCCTCATTGGCCTCCCCGCTAATCTAGGGGTCATAGCACATCTGCACCATGGCTTATACACCAACGAGTTAACGGTGTGGACCGGACGTCTAGGTTGAAGAGGTGCAGGACCGCCTCCAACTGGCCACAGACGTAGCCAATGAGTAGGCCAAGAGTTTTGGCCTCTCCTGCTCACCATAAAAATCAGACCTCCTGGAAAAGAAGGGAAAGAGGCAGGCCTCAAGCTGTTCATCAGGCCGTCCCCTCACATGAAGGTCTTCGAAATGCTCTTCCAGGCGGACAGGAGAAATACAGTCCTTATCAGCCTGCTCAAGTGCACTACCTGACAAGTCACACATTTGCTCCGAAGAGAAACGACAAAGTCCATTTGTATGAAACAGGCCGACACGCTTCGGCTTGTCGAGGCTAGGCGTTTGCCTTATCTCGACTTGCTTAAATCGTTGCACATGTCAAACTGAATAAAAGTCAAACAATTTATTTGCACCCATTATTCTGGGAGACACGTAGCCAGGATCTCGGGCTCCAGGTAAGCACCTCGAACGAAAAACTTTTAGACTAAGGTATTCACAGTACAGTGGCCGAGATCATCGAGGTTCATCTATAAAACAAGCGATAAAGATTGAGATCAACCCACACTGCGAGAATCCTCCTATACACACTAAGCACGATGTTTCCTGTAGAGAAGCAGTATTAGAATGTCTGAGTCGAACTTTAACAGAAGGTCATAGTGGTGCCCATACCGCGCAAAATACATGCAATCCAGCACGCAGGTAGAAGAGAGGCAAGAGCCCGTGCCATCTCGAAAGGCCAGTGACAATAGGGACCACACCGTCTGGACTGGCCTGGCAGACTATAACAGAAAGCGATCAGTGACTGCCGTGGTGACAACTGCCACAGCGCTCGTTACCAGCATCACCCTACCCTGCACTACCACTTACCAAGCAGAAGAGGCTGCCATTGTCAAGGCTATCTCTCAGACGAACGCATACACGATTACAACAGGTTCCCAACAGGACTATCGAAACTACCTCCACCAAAGAATATCCAAATCTACTTAACACATTCTACTTCAATGTCCGCTTCACTGACGATTCAAAATGCTCTGAACACTGGTCCATTCAATTCTCCAGGGCAATGACACCACCCATAATACTGCTCGAGATCTAACCCAACACGCACCACGAGGGATAGAGAATGGGAGCCCGGTGCTTACCTACCACCATATCACCCAAAATTACAGGCTGGAGCACAGGGTTAACCCCTCACCCCATGAATCTTTAACGGAAGCGTAGCAGATACACTTAGGCTGCATCCAAAAGTGCGTTTCCCCACTCGAAGAATTTGCTCCTAAAGTATCCATCCAGTGCACCGCTCGGCATCAGTTCTGTAGCGAAAGTTGCGCGGTCTACCACATGGTTGGAGGGGTGTCAAAAACCCCAAGTTAGAATTCCTTGTTCGCCTCAAGAGAAATGGGAGGGCGCGTTGTGCAGTTCACGCCAGACGACCAGCTTTGGTTGGTGGAAAAGGCCGTGAAAGCTGGCACCACGAATGGCGTCTTAAAATTATAACACCGTAGAGCAGTTTCTTTGCTAACGACCTTTATTTGTTGTTGTTGATCCTGATAATTAATGGCGCATACCCAATCAGGGGATCGGCCAATCAACAGATGATTGTACAAATGAATGGTATCCTTATCAAATAATGAGACGCCTAGGAAAAATAATTTAGATCAGTTGGTTTTGAGAAAAAAACTGGAAAGTCAAAGCGAGGATGTCCAATCTCAATCATTAAGAGAATCGTTTCGAATTTTCAACGTAGCGCAGGAGAGCAGAGCATACATCCCGGCAGCAGAACCCCGTTTCGGATGCCCCGAACGATAGTATTGCCGGCCCTCTTACGGATATCCCCAAACTGCAAAGCGGCACCTCCAGGGACTGACGTCTCAGTCGGGAAAAACGTCGGCATGTCAACAGGTAGTGTTCGACAGACTCGTCTTCGTTGCAATAGCTGCACAGAGCTGTTGGCGCCAGACGAGACCTGTGCAAGCACCTATTTAACTGGGGTACTATACAACGTAACGCTGTAATAACCACCTCTAAGTTGCGTGAAGGGCACCATTCAGGTTTCCATGAGAATTTAAGATGATTAAAGACACTTAATGACTGTAAAACCGATTCTTGCTGTTCTCGGAGTTTCAGCATCCTACGGTACCTAGCTGCTGTTATTAAAGGTGTCGGCTCTACGACGTCTACTACAGGACGAGAAAGTGCTATCCTTGCTAGAGAGTCGGCTGTCTCGTTAAATGTGATCCCCTCATGACCTCTCTTCCTCCCTTCCTTTTTATTTCTCTCCCTCGCTTTTTCTCTTTTTGTCTGAGCTGGAATAGACACAATTTATAAAACTGTTCTTGGAGTGAGCGACTGTTTGCACTGTTTGCAATTAAGTATGGTTTATTTTATGAACGCATTTTATTTCCTTCATTATGATATTGCCTGCCATACTCAATACCTTGAAAGTGGCCTTTAAAATGCGAATAGATGATGATGATGATAATGATGTTGATAGTAAAACGCTTTAAAAACAAGGGCTATTAGTGAAGTATCTTTCATTATGTAAAATTAAAAAACCTCTCCGGGCGTCTTCAACGGCGTTTAGGCGCCCTGTGGAGCTGCAGGGCGAACGTATTTTAAAGTTCCATATTTTATTCAACAATTCGGGCTATGTGTGTAAGGTAGGGTATGGCACAGTCTGCAATGCGGTCAATTTGCCTGTATATAATTTGCACTGCTGAATCAGGGCCCGTGAACTGGCTCTACTGGCTCAGCGCCTGGCGATGATATCAGAAACAGTGCCTTTGGCTTCACAATGTTGTCAATGTTCGAGGATGTTGTTCGCTTCAGACTGAATGAGAGCGCTCCACAGAAAGCACAGTGTTTGGCGAACCTCTTTCGGAAGTGCTTGTTTGTATCAGTTTCAATATCGTAGATAAATAAGGAGAAAAGACCTCGTTCGTATAGGTTCTTCATAGTGATGTACCTCGTATTAGATTGGTATGGTGATTGAGCTGCTACCAAAAATTTTCCTAATGCGTATTCGGTGATACAAGCGAGCTTTTGCACTGTTATGAACCCCGTGCTGTGATGGGCGTTCAGTGGCGTAGCCGTCTCGCACTCGAGGACGTATTGTTCGGTGTGTTTCGACGTTATCGTCAAGCGCGAATGTGTGTGGCTGTCCGTGGTTGGGCAGTGTATGTACCGGCCGTGTAATAGATATCCTACACTCAACACATTTCGTCACTGCTTTGATGGTGCGCAAAGTGTTCCTGTATTTTAGCATAAGGTAATGCGAAACAGTGGCGTATACTGAAATATTTTTCCCGGCCAATGCACACCTCCGGCAAAAGAAAAATAGTGATCGTGTTGTGACGAAATTTCAGTCATTTCTTGGTTTATAAACTGACACACTTTTTGTTATTTTTGTTTTACATTGCAATATATTGATGCGGTGTGTTAATCGGCTAGAGGAAAAAAATGCAAGAAGCTAACACTAATGCATAAGACTTGTTGGTAGCCCAGCTGCACAGAACCTTCACGGACATCACGACGGTTTAAGTCCACGGTTGCAGCCGCTTGTGCTACTTATTCGCTTTCACAACGGCCGTCATTGTTTCTATAAGTATGAGCTTCCTTCATTTGTGTGGAGGTCACCTTAGAGGGCCGTACGCTATGACGTGTCTTTTTCGTTCCGAGCAAGTGTTGGCATGATTACGGTGAACGCTGGAGTCTTTGTCCTTCCGAGCAAGCGTTGCCATGATTACGGCGAACGCTGGAGTTTAATGGTCAATCTTGGCCAATCTCCCTAAATTGGTATGCTTGGCTTGACAAACTTGCCCAGGCAACTGTGGGCGGTTGACGCGAGGCACGCACACACGAGCGCTCGGCATTTTCTTGGCTTTTGCATCAGCCGGGCAGTCTCCGCGAGGCGCCAGCGGCCGCGAGGCGCGCGCCCGTGCAAATTCTCGGCAATGTTTTGGCTTTTTTAATTGCAGACACAAATGTTCCTTTACCGGCGTTGGTCCAGTTAGTGTTGATGCCTATGTATAAAGCGCACGCGGACAAGCTATATGTGTACACGGATGGATCTCGCAATACACGTAGCTCCACTTGCGCGTTCGCAGTGCCTGCATTAGGTGTGCAGCAGATGTTCCGATTGTCACACAGAAGATCCTCGACAACTGCTGAACGCTGTGCCATTGTGGAGGCTGTCAAGGTTATTGCCACAAGGCAGCAAAGTGCTAGGTGGGTTGTCTGCTCAGACTCTAAGCCAGCACGTCTGCTGCTATCAAATGTTCAGGCCATAAACGGGTACCGAATAATGACCCTTACGATTGCTGAACATCTTCAAGCAGCCCGTGATAAAGGGCATTTTGTAGACTTCCAATGGGTACCCAGCCACAGTGGCCTAAACGGCAACGAGGCAGCCGACAGACTCGCCAAACAGGGTCACGACGACGGCGACGAGCTCACGGTTCCTCTCCTCGCTGATGATATAAGGAGCATCATACAGAAACTAAGTCAGCGACGGTCTGCAGAGGCGTGGTTTGATGAAGACACGAAGCGGTCATTGCTGTACGCAATAGACCCAGCCTTACAGTTCCGTGTGAATGTGGAGCTGTCGCGAAATGTAGAAACTCTGCTTCACCGTTTGCGACTCAGGGTGGCTTATACAAAGTAGTTTCTGTACCGAATTCACTGTGCAACCTCACCATCCTGCGCATGCGGAACGCCCGAGGAAGATGTTTCCCACGTGGTGCTAGACTGCCCATTATACTCACGGCAAAGACGTGAACTTTTACACAAACGCCCATTAGAGAACCGTCGTGGGGTGTTTTTAGAATCTTTACTAGGACCATGGTCTGATGCGGGGCTTCAAAATAAGGTTGTTCGTGCCCTGAATGTGTTTTTTACCTCAACAGGAATAGTGACAAAGTATTAGGTGACATATTAGATTTTTGTCGTGACTCAGTGACCACCAACCCAGGAGGACATTTTACAGACAACTTTTAGTACTCCCGAAAGTGTGGTGCACAGTGGAGTAGTATAGCCGGGTCTATGACCCTGTATTGATAAAATGGAGTAGCCGGGAGCAGATCCGCTTCCAACCTCTCCACTCAATAAACCAGTTACACAGACAGACAGACACAAAAATTATGATTTGCTCAACAACTCGGCTTTTAAACAAGGGGAGAAGAAAAGGGTTGGAGGAATGCGGTTCCCAGAAAATTTCGGGGCAGTTCGACACTCCTGCAACCTTGGTACGCTCCTGATGTGAAACATGCAAATGGCCTGTGGAGCACAAACTTCCGAGTACGGTGTACGGCATCTGTAGCAACGGAAGACTCCCAAACTTCCCAAGCTTACACAATCCGGGGCGGCTTACATGTACTAACACGTGCTCATCTTGAAGCCTCGGGAGGTACTACTTTATAAATCTGTACAGATTCTATGGCGGACATGTGTAGTTTACACCGAGTAACTAACAACCCTTCTCTTTCTAAGGACATTCATGAGAAGCTGGATACGTTCCACTGCCCTCTTCGGCTGTCATGGGTACGGCGAAATACGATCTCCGCTCACATTGCGGCGCAAGGTGCCTACCACCCTGCATTCGTTCCCAGGCCATTGCCATTACTGACTATCGATGCCCAGAGGAATTTCTTCAACAGAAATAAGACCTCCGTCGCGTCACACGTGCTGTAAGCGCACCGTGTGGAACGAACTTCCCCAGTAGACTCGCTCGCTGGGATGAGCCTTCCTGCGAAGCTTCCATGCTGGTTTAGCCCCCTCTCCCATCGTTCGACGTTCACACCGAACTGCCCCTCCTGCACAACTACTGCCGAAGATGCTGATACCTACGGTGGACGTTCCCTTCATTGGAAAGGGCTAGAACCAGAGGTCGGCGAACTCACTCATGAGTCCACTCACTCAGACTCATTTGGACTCAAACTCACGCGTGAGTTTGAGTTTGAGTGAGCGCGAGGCTAGTGTGGCATGGTGAGTTTGAGCTTGAGTGAGTTGGAGCCGAGTGATCACGACTGAGTTTGAGTCCGATTGAGTTTGAGTCCATTTTGAGTTTTGAGTACATTTTGAGTTTGAGTCCATTTTGAGTTCTGAGTACATTTTGAGTTTGAGTCCATTTTGAGTTCTGAGTACATTTTGAGTTTGAGTCCATTTTAAGTTCTGAGTACATTTTGAGTTTGAGTCCATTTTGAGTTCTGAGTACATTTTGAGTTTGAGTCCATTTTGAGTTCTGAGTACAGTTTGAGTTTGAGTCCATTTTGAGTTTGAGTCCATTTTGAGTTCTGAGTACATTTTGAGTTTGAGTCCATTTTGAGTTTGAGACCATTTTGAGTTCTGAGTACATTTTGAGTTTGAGTCCATTTTGAGTTCTGAGTACATTTTAAGTTTCAGCACATTTTGAGTTTGATTACATATTGAGTTTTGACTACATTTTGAGTTCTGAGTACATGGGAGTTTTAAGTCCATTTGGAGTTTGAGTACATATGAGTAGCCTAGCAGGCAGCTATGGTTGGCTGTTAAGTTTCATGCGTCACTGTGGGCTCGGAATTCAGGTTACCTGCGGGTATGGCACCAATCGCGATCTGCATGATCGGTTGGGAGGGAGGTGGTGTCTGATTTTTTTTAGTTTCTTGTTGAATTTTAATGGCCATAAGCACTTGCTGTAACGTAATTTTCGCGGCTGGGCGCGTGAGGGATAATTGACTGGTGAGGTCATAAAAAAGGGTTGTCTTAACTTTTCCTCCTGACGGATCCACTAAGAGCGTGGGAAAGGGTAGTGGGAAAGCACACGGCGGCGGTGGCGTGCTGGTTGTTCGCCTGCTACTGTTAACAGCTTGATATACTAGGGGTCACAAAGGAAGAGGTGAGAGCCGGGGGGAAATGGGGGCGGGGGCTGTCCTTTCTACTGTTTCAAATGAATTAGCTGAATTGACTGGGCAGCGCCCCTTAAGACAGAATAATGACCACATTAGATTGGGTGAAAAGTGAAACTGATGAGGCTAAGGCGTGTAAGGTATCAAATGAAAGGTCCGGATTAACGGAATCACGCGGGGTAAATAAAAAAATGCTTCCTGATTGTAGTCATCAGGCAGTCATAATGAGTCATAGATTGGGTTAAAATTCAAAATGACGCTGCGAGGGTATGTGGGGAGTCAAATTCAAGGTCTCGATGTGGGGAATCATTCAGGACGAACATGAGATATGAATATATCATGACGTAGTCATGGTAAGTCAAAGATTCGGTTAAAATTCAGGTTCATGATGCTAGGGCGTATCAAATTAAAGGTCTCGATGAGGGTAATCACGTGCTTCCTGATTATTATCATGACAAAGTCAAAATGGGTCATAAATTAGGTTAAAATTCACAATGATGCCACTGGGTGTCCGGGGCATCAAATTGAAGGTTCCGATAAGGAAAATCACGTGGGACAAAAATGTGGTAGGGCTATATCATGAGATAGTCATGGTTAGTCATTGATTGGTTCAACGTTCGAATTGATTCCGCTAGGATGTGATGGGTATCAAATGAATGGTCTTGATGAGCCGAATCACGTGGGAGAAATACAAAAATGCTTCCTGGTTATAACCATTAGATTGTCATGGCGAGTCTTATATTGGGGTAAAATTCGAAGTGACCCCGCTAGGGCGTGTAGGGTATCAAATTTACGGTCTTGACGAGGGCAATCACGTGGTACAAATAAAAAAGGCCTCGTTGTTCGAATCATGAGATGGTCATTATGAGTCATAGATGGGGTTAAATTCAAGGTGAGTCCGCTGAAGCATGTGGGGCGTCAAATTGAAGGTTCCAGTTAGGGGAATCATGTCGGACACCTAAATAATGCGTCCTGGTTACAGTCATGAGAGGCATCGTTAGTTTGACTGGTATGAGTTTGGTATGACCCTCCTAAGGTGTGTGGGGTACCAAATTGAAGGTCTCGTCGAGGGGGATCACGTGGGACAAATATAAAAATGCTTTCTGGTTATAGTTTTGAGGATATAGCAAAAGGTATATAGCAAAAGGTACACACTCACACTCACACGCTCACTCACTCACTCACTCACTCACACTCACACGCTCACTCACTCACTCACACTCACTCACACTCACACTCACACACACACTCACACTCACACTCACACACTCACACTCACACTCACACTCACACACTCACACTCACACTCACACTCACACTCTCACTCTCACTCTCACTCTCTCACTCTCACTCTCACTCACACTCACACTCACACTCACACTCTCACTCTCACTCTCACTCTCACTCACACTCACACTCACACTCACACTCTCATTCACACTCTCACTCTCACTCTCACTCACACTCACACTCACACTCTCACTCTCACTCTCACTCTCACACTCACTCTCACTCTCACACTCTCACTCTCACTCTCACTCTCTCACTCACACTCTCACACTCACTCTACTCACACTCACACTTGCACTCTCACTCTCACTCTCACTCACACTCTCACTCTCACTCTCACTCTCACTCTCACTATTACTCACACTCACACTCACACTCTCACTATCACTGTCACTCTCACTCTCACTCACACTCACACTCACACTCTCACTCTCACTCACACTCACACTCACACTCTCACTCTCACTCTCGCTCTCGCTCTCGCTCACACTCTCACTTTCACTCTCACTCTCACTGTCACTGTCACTGTCACTCACACTCACACTCACACTCTCAGTCACATTCACACTCACACTCACACTCTCACTCTCACTCACACTCTCACTCTCACTCAGTCACACTCACACTCTCACTCTCACACTCTCACTCTCACTCACACTCACACTCTCACTCTCACACTATCACTGTCACTCACACTCTCACTCTCACTCTCACACTCACACTCTCAATCTCACACTCTCAAACTCTCACTCTCTGACTGTCTCAATCTCTGTGAGGCCATGTGAGTTCTGAATTCATTTTGAGTTCTCAGCCCATTTTGAGTTCTGAGTTCATTTTGAGTTTTGAGTACATTTTGAGTTTTGAGTTCATTTTCAGTTTGAGTACATTTTGAGTTCTCAGCCCATTTTGAGTTCTGAGTTCATTTTGAGTTTTGAGTACATTTTGAGCTTTGAGTTCACTTTGAGTTTGAGTACATTTTGAGTTTTGAGTCCATTTTGAGTTTGAGTTCACTTTGAGTTTGAGTACATTTTGAGTTTGAGTACATTTTGAGTTCTGAGTACATTTTGAGTTTGAGTCCATTTTAAGTTCTGAGTACATTTTGAGTTTGAGTCCATTTTGAGTTCTGAGTACAATTTGAGTTTGAGTCCATTTTGAGTTCTTAGTACATTTTGAGTTTGAGTCCATTTTGAGTTCTGAGTACATTTTGAGTTTGAGTCCATTTTGAGTTCTGAGCACATTTTGAGTTTGAGTCCATTTTGAGTTCTGAGTACATTTTGAGTTTGAGTCCATTTTGAGTTCTCAGTACAGTTTGAGTTTGAGTCTATTTTGAGTTTGAGTCCATTTTGAGTTCTCAGTACATTTTGAGTTTGAGTCCATTTTGAGTTTGAGTCCATTTTGAGTTCTGAGTAAATCTTGAGTTTGAGTCCATTTTGAGTTCTGAGTACATTTTAAGTTTGAGCACATTTTGAGTTTGATTACATATTGAGTTTTGAGTACATTTTGAGTTCTGAGTACATAGGAGTTTTAAGTCCATTTGGAGTTTGAGTACATATGAGTAGCCTAGCAGGCAGCTATGGTTGGCTGTTAGGTTCCATGCGTCACTGTGGGCTCGGAATTCAGGTTACCTGCGGGTATGGCACCAATCGCGATCTGCATGATCGGTTGGGAGGGATGTGGTGTCTGATTTTTTTTAGTTTCTTGTTGAATTTTCATGGCCATAAGCACTTGCTGTATACGTAATTTTCGCGGCTGGGCGCGTGAGTGATAATTGACTGGTGAGGTCATAAAAAAGGGTTGGCTTAACTTTTCCTCCTGACGGATCCACTAAGAGCGTGGGAAAGGGTAGTGGGAAAGCACACGGCGGCGCTGGCGTGCTGGTTGTTCGCCTGCTACTGTTAACAGCTTGATATACTAGGGGTCACAAAGGAAGAGGTGAGAGCCGGGGGGAAATGGGGGCGGGGGCTGTCCTTTCTACTGTTTCAAATGAATTAGCTGAATTGACTGGGCAGCGCCCCTTAAGACAGAATAATGACCACATTAGATTGGGTGAAAAGTGAAACTGATGAGGCTAAGGCGTGTAAGGTATCAAATGAAAGGTCCGGATTAACGGAATCACGCGGGGTAAATAAAAAAATGCTTCCTGATTGTAGTCATCAGGCAGTCATAATGAGTCATAGATTGGGTTAAAATTCAAAATGACGCTGCGAGGGTATGTGGGGAATCAAATTCAAGGTCTCGATGTGGGGAATCATTCGGGACGAACATGAGATATGAATATATCATGACGTAGTCATGGTAAGTCAAAGATTCGGTTAAAATTCAGGTTCATGACGCTAGGGCGTATCAAATTAAAGGTCTCGATCAGGGTAATCACGTGCTTCCTGATTATTATCATGACATAGTCAAAATGGGTCATAAATTAGGTTAAAATTAACAATGATGCCACTGGGTGTCCGGGGCATCAAATTGAAGGTTCCGATAAGGAAAATCACGTGGGACAAAAATGTGGTAGGGCTATACGCCTCGAGCTTCGCGATCGCTGCGCCACCTGCCGCCGCTTCTCCGCGGCGTTGACGGGATTTGCGCTGCGTGGCTGATAGGGGTTCGTGCAGTGTTTTGGTTCTATTTCGCTTCTTTTCGCCTTTCCGCGCCCTAAAAAAACTTGTTATGGTGACGACTATAGGCAAAAAGTACGTTTAGGTCACTTAAAAAGCAGCTGCGTCTTCGTACAGTACGCGATCGCCTGCAAGAGATACCCGGGGACGCGGTTCTGCGCGCTTCGTCGCCGCTCTTCCGGGCGTCGGCGACGGCAGCAACATATCACCCATGTCACCTCCAAAACATCAGGCACAAATGAATTCTACTGACGCCTCGTTTAGACCTGATACTGGTACAATGAGAGCTTGGCTTCATTTTGCAGCGTGGACAACGAATGCGGCTTGGCTTCGCATATATACGCCGCAGAAAAATATGTTTCGGGGATGTGATTATACAACCCGGATAATAACTTACGCCTTTTATAAGAATATAAACCATGCGAAAATGTAAAGTTTATTCCAAGCCTGTGCGTTGTTAAATATGTGCCCACACACGCCATATAGCAAGAACCAAGGAAATGAAACCACAGAAAAATAAATGCAGTGCCAATGCGGAATTTAGAAACATAATAGCTCTAACGGAAATAAAAAAAAGAAGAGTGCAGCTTCTGGCATGCTAAAGACGTTCGTCTAAACTTAAGCCAGGTAGGTTTCACTAGATCAACTATACGCGAAATGCACTGCTATTTCGCGAGAAATCAGTGGGGGGGGGGAGAGGGTTGCGGGGAGGGGGACGCCGTGTACAAATGCGGAGCGGAGTCAAGCAATGAACATTGTAGTAATCCCACACATAAATCTCCCGTTCACTTTCCTTTTGTTTTTCTACTTCAGCGAAGAAGTGATCGTACGGCGGCCGCATTTTTGGAAGTATACAGGGTAGGCTGTTCAACAAGCGATGAAATGTGTCGTTGGAAGAGTGTAGTATGTGATAAGGCCCTCTGATTTTAGTTTCTGGTTTATTCTGCAGGCTCCCTGTGCCATATGACGATATTTCGGAGAAGCATTTGGTCGCGGACGAGGATTACATTGTAAGCCCGTCTCCGCGCTGCTCGCAGAGGATATATGTAGCAGATGAAGGTCTGCGGGCGCGCACCTCACGACAAGACGACTCTGTCGTGTGCTGATCCCCGAGTATAATTATGCATTGTCCGTCGTACTTTTGTTGAATATTCCCGAAATTAACACATACTGTCTTGTAAATGGCGGTGATCAATATCTGAGGTATAATATTGGCAAACGTAACTGGTGTGCTGTCAGGTATGAGTGCTCCGCTGATTATGTAAGCGCCCAAAACCGATTTAAATCGTAGTGTATAGCCGTAGAATGTACATTTGAGGAACCGGTGGTTACGGAGAAACTGTTAGCAAATTCTGGTCAGTGTAACTACAATCGTCTCCCATCATACGCCGGTTGCGCGACGCTGACCTGTGACACACACCTGGCGCTTATACAGACGGAATATACCACACTAAGATTGCGTCAGAAACATTTACACTCTGGTAAACACACCCCATTTGCGAACAGAGTGACTGCTTCACGCAAACATGAATTTCAAACACCCACAAACGGTAAATCTCAATCGTGAACGTGCCGCAAAAGCAGCGGCGGCACTGGGGAGCGGGGCGCGGACTCCCGCGCCTGCTTTCGAAACGGGCTGCTAGGGGGATTTCAGTGGCGCCCCTACAGGCCGCGCTCGAGGCGTATATCATGAGATAGTCATGGTTAGTCATTGATTGGTTCAACGTTCGAATTGATTCCGCTAGGATGTGATGGGCATGAAATCAATGGTCTTGATGAGCCGAATCACGTGGGAGAAATACAAAAATGCTCCCTGGTTATAACCATTAGATTGTCATGGCGAGTCTTATATTGGGGTAAAATTCGAAGTGACCCCGCTAGGGCGTGTAGGGTGTCAAATTTACGGTCTTGACGAGGGCAATCACGTGGTACAAATAAAAAAGGCCTCGTAGTTCAAATCATGAGATGGTCATTATGAGTCATAGATTGGGTTAAATTCAAGGTGAGACCGCTGAAGCATGTGGGGCGTCAAATTGAAGGTTCCAGTTAGGGGAATCATGTCGGACACCTAAATAATGCGTCCTGGTTACAGTCATGAGAGGCATCGTTGGTTTGACTGGTATGAATTTTGTATGACCCTCCTAAGGTGTGTGGAGTACCAAATTGAAGGTCTCGTCGAGGGGGATCATGTGGGACAAATATAAAAATGCTTTCTGGTTATAATTTTGAGGATATAGCAAAAGGTATATAGCAAAAGGTACACACTCACACTCACACGCTCACTCACTCACTCACACTCACTCACACTCACACGCTCACTCACTCACTCACACTCACTCACACTCACACTCACACACACACTCACACTCACACTCACACACTCACACTCACACTCACACTCACACACTCACACTCACACTCACACTCACACTCACACTCTCACTCTCACTCTCAGTCTCTCACTCTCACTCTCACTCTCACTCACACTCACACTCACACTCTCACTCTCACTCACACTCACACTCACCCTCACACTCACACTCTTACTCACACTCTCACTCTCCCTCTCACTCTCACTCTCACTCACACTCACACTCACACTCACACTCTCACTCTCACACTCACTCTCACTCTCACTCTCTCACTCACACACTCACACTCACTCTACTCACACTCACACTCGCACTCGCACTCTCACTCTCACTCTCACTCACACTCTCACTCTCACTATCACTCACACTCACACTCACACTCTCAGTCTCACTGTCACTCTCACTCTCACTCACACTCACACTCTCACTCTCACTCACACTCACACTCTCATTCTCACTCTCACTCTCGCTCTCGCTCTCGCTCACACTCTCACTTTCACTCTCACTCTCACTGTCACTGTCACTGTCACTCACACTCACACTCACACTCACATTCTCAGTCACATTCACACTCACACTCACACTCTCACTCTCACTCACACTCGCACTCACACTCACTCTCACTCAGTCACACTCACACTCTCACTCTCACTCTCACACTCTCACTCTAACTCACACTCACACTCTCACTCTCACACTATCACTGTCACTCACACTCTCACTCTCACTCTCACACTCACACTCACACTCTCAATCTCACACTCTCAAACTCTCACTCTCTGACTGTCTCAATCTCTGTGAGGCCATGTGAGTTCTGAATTCATTTTGAGTTCTCAGCCCATTTTGAGTTCTGAGTTCATTTTGAGGTTTGAGTTCATTTTGAGTTTGAGTACATTTTGAGTTTTGAGTCCATTTTGAGTTTGAGTTCACTTTGAGTTTGAGTACATTTTGAGTTTTGAGTCCATTTTGAGTTTTGAGTTAATTTTGAGTTTGAGTACATTTTGAGTTTTGAGTCCATTTTGAATTTGAGTACACTTTGAGTTTGAGTACATTTTGAGTTTTGAGTACATTTTGAGTTTTGAGTCCAAATTGAGTTTGAGTACATTTTGAGTTTGAGTACATTTTGAGTTTTGATTACATTTTGAGTTTGAGTACATTTTGAGTTCTGAGTACATTTTGAGTTTTGAGTCCGAGTGAGTTCTGAGTTTTGAGCTCAATGTGAGTTTGAGGTTGAGTGAGCGCAGATGTGCTGCTCAGCATTGAGTCTGAGTTTGAGTGAGTGGTGATTCGAAAAAAAAATTGTGAGTGAGTTTGAGTGAGCCGCGCCAACTTTGCCGAGGTATGGGTAGAACGCGCCACCTACGAGTCACAGGCTCCGACCCTGGCACTTCATCCTTGCGTTTCTCCGCGAGACGGCAGTTCAGTGATACATAAGTAATGTAGGCTTTAAGCCCTAAGGCATACTATCGCAACTAAAAAGCGACGATTTGATAGCACACATCCCCAACGGAGCATTGGCGCATGCTTCTTCGGATTGGTGGTAATAATATTTCTTATTTACAGAGGATACAAAGACGCCTTGTTACGACACGGAGGGACGTCAGGACACGGAGGCTGAGCTTCGAAGGTTTGTCACTGCCTGAACCATGGGGTAGCACCCTCCAGTAAACCAAGGTGTTGGCAGGGCGTACGGCGGCGTCCGCAATACCGTAATGCACGTTCGGCTCACAATAACGAGTAAGACTTGAACGTAGAGAACCTGTAATGAACCATCACGACCATCACAACGTCACGCCATAAAGTCCACAATTGCAGGCGATTTGCTTCTTCTTCGCTACCGTAATAACCTGTGCTCCACCATTGTTGCTATAAGTGGGATCTTTTTTCAATTCTTGGGAAGTTATAATCATTGAACATCACCTTGCAGTGGCGTTCGCTAGGGCGAGGACTTTCTCGTGCCAAGATAGTGTTGCCACGATTGCGGCAAACGCTGAACTTTTTTTGGCAAATATTGGAAAATATCCCTGTGTGGGTATGGTTGGCTTGACAAATTCGCGCCGGGGGTGCTGGTCGGTCGCGGCGTGGCAATGCTGACGAAATGGTGCGAAGTGCGAAGTTTCGCATACGGCTGATTAGTTCAAAGCGGTGATTAATTTGAGGAGCAATTTTAGTGGCACTAAGCTCCCGTACCCTCCGGATTTTTTATTGAATCGAAAGCAACTATTTTTAATAGATCAAGAATTGCTTAAGGCAGCCCCGGAGTTTACATTGTTAGATAAGTATCACACACTAGAAGTCCGTGTTCGTCACATCAAATGCGTTGTCGACTGCAGGCGGTTAACGCGTTTAAATCTCGCTAGTCATTTACTTCTGTAGGACATGATGACTCCGGCTAATCAAACGGAAACATTTTGGTCGGTATGTCTGCCTGTCGATCCCCCGAGTGAGCCGCCCGGCGAAAAATTGGAAGACCGTTTGAACGAGACGTTTATATTGTTACAGAGTGTCAGCAGCCAAAGAGCGAAATAGCAGTACATATCCCCAAGCGTTGCGAACATGTGCTAGGGCTCAGCTCGGAAGAAGAAGAGGTTCGTGCTAGGTCCAAACGTGGTGCTCGCTTCCCTGTGCATACGTGTGTGAAATACACCATCATTTACACGTATTTCTCTCCGTAACATCTTGGTGGAGGTTGCCCGAGATTCCTTCCCTCTCGTCTTGGCTCTCAAATCCTCGAGGTTTTGTGACCCTTCATCACGTTACTCCGCACCGGGAGCCATATTCACCCTGCCACAATGGCTCCGCCCAGCGAGTCGGCGACTCCGCTGGTTGTCGTTACTCAGCCCCGCGAGCCTAGTTTCTTCTCCGGCACTGACAACGTCGGCGTCGAAGATTGGATTAAGCACTACGAGCGGATCAGCACCCACAACCGTTGAAACCCCACAATCATGCTCTCCAACCTCCCTTACTGCTTCAGGGGTACGGCCCTCACGTGGTATGAGACGAATGAAGCCACGCTCCCCAGCTGGGACCATTGCAAAGTTAAGCTTTTGAAAGAGTTCGGCCACCTAACCTTGTCGCCCGTCAGCTAAGTGCAAAAAGTGAACTTGCCTGCCGTGCCAAAACGTCGACCGAGCCGTACGTCGCCTACCTCCACGACGTTCTGGTTCTCTGCCGTAAGGTTGATGCCAGCATGAACGAGCAGGACAAGGTCGGGCATGTGCTCAAAGGAATAGCTCACGACGCCTTTCACTTGCTAATATGCAAGGACTGTACGACAGTCGATGCTATCCTGAAAGAATGCCGGCGCTTCGAGCAAGCGAAGAGCCGGTGCATCACGCAGCAGTTCCAACGGCTGCCCAACACCGCTGCGACTTCTTCTTGCGACGAACCAGCCCCTCAGTCGTTTTCGCCCGCGCCTTCCTACCGCGACGCCCTTGAGCACACCATCCAAAAGTTAGTCCGCCGAGAACTTAAAGCGACTGCTCCTGCCGAAACTATGCTCCAAGCAGTCAGCAGCCCTGTTCCAGCCATTTCGCTAAATCAAGCTGTCATTCGTGACGAAATTACCAATATAGGCTTCCAGGCAGTATGCGCCGTAACTCCTACTCCCCGCAGCAGTTATGCCCCACCCGGACCACGCAATGTGTACGGCCCTACGCGCTACCGAAACCCCGCTGAATGGAGAACGGCGGATGACAAGCCGATTTGTTTCACGTGCAGGCATGTTGGGCACGTCGCTCGCTACTGTCGGAACTGCTGGTCCTACCAGGAGTACATTTTAGGACGACTCCCACCGCAATGATGAACACCACCCACCCTACTATCGCTCGCAGCCCAAATTTGAGACCCAATTACCAGCACATGCTCCACCGGAGAGTACAACCTCCCAACGCCGCCGCCCGTCTTGCACCCCGGAACCTCGTCGACTTTCGCCGCACCACTGTCGCCGTTCATCTCCGGGAAACTAGCTGATGCTGCTCGCGGAGGTGACGCTGCATCAAGGACCGACCACGCAAACCCTCTTTTGACGTTGACGGCTAAAGACAATTTGCCAGCAGTTCAAATTGATGGCGTACCTGTTAATGCGCTTATCGATACTGTTTCCCACATCTCCGTCATGAGTGCACAGCTGCGCTCTCGTCACTGCAAGGTTCTCACCCCTGCCCTTTCGCACGTTCGCGTTGCTGTCGGAGGAACTTAGGCTGTCGCTGGTAAGTGTATCACCCGAGTGAGCATCCCGGACTATCCCGGACCATGCTCCTTGTTCTGGACAAATGGCCTCAGGACGTCATTCTCGGCCGTGATTTCCTCTCAGTCCATTCCGCAATCATCGACTGTTCGACGGATCTGCTTCGCCTTGAGCTCCCACTTTACTCCGACGACCACGCCCCTCCTTCCCTTCGCTTACGCTCTGATGAGCACGTTCGTCTGCTGCCTCAAGCCGATACTTATGTCCCTCTCTCTTCAAGCCTGCCCGTCCCCGACGGAGACTACATCGTAGCGCCCGTCCTTGATGTTCCACTCAACCGAAACGTCGCCCTTCCCCATACTATTGTCTCCATACAGCAGAACCACGTCTCCTTACTTTTCCTGAACTTCGCATTCCACACCCAGGTTCTTCCTCAAGGAATGACTGCCGCTACTCTTTGTCCGGTCTCCGATTTCTGTATTCCTGCTTTTGCCGTTGACCCTATATTACATTCGCCTGCTTCACCCGCTACACCGCCCCCCCCACTAAATTCAACGCTATGATTAGCCCTGACATTTCCCCAGATCAGGTACACCTTCTGCGTGAGCTCTTGGCTTCGTACGGGGATATTTTCGAATTCGAAAATCCAGTGTTGGGTCTAACTAGCCTCGTGACTCATCGAATCGGCACAGGTGACACCATCCCCATCCACAGGCGCCTTATCGGGTATCTCGCCCTGAACGGCACGTCATCCAAGCCGAAGTTGACAACATGCTGTCCAAGGATATTATCGAGCCTTCGTGCAGCCCCTGGGCCTCACCAGTGGTGCTGGTAAAAAAGAAAGACGTCACCTGGCGATTCTGCGTCGATTACCGGCATTTTAATTATATTACAAGAAAAGACGTCTACCCCCTACCCAGGATTCACGATGCTCTCGACTCTTTACACGGTGCTTAATATTTCTTTTCTATTAACCTTCGATTTGGCTACTGGCAGATAGCTGTTGATGAGATGGACCTAAAAAACACCGCTTTCGTCACACCAGACGGCTTTTACCAGTTCAAAATATTGCCGTTCGTACTATGCAATGTTCCCGCAACGTTCAAGCGAATTATGGACTCTCTTCTGCGCGGTTTCAAATGGTCAACATGCTTATGTTACCTGGACGGTGTAATAGTGTTTTCACCCTTTTTTGAAACGCATTGTCGGCACCTTTCAGACGTCTTCATAATATTTCGACGTGCGGGCCTCCAGCTCAACTAAAAAAAATGTCGCTTTGGCCGCCGCCAGATAACCATTTTTGGCCACCTTGTTGGCAATAACGGTGTTCAACCCGTCTCAAACAAAGTACGCGCAGTCAAGCAATTACCTGAGCCTCGCTCAT
>NW_027526266.1:22974042-23037017 GCF_048455015.1 Haemaphysalis longicornis
GATTAAGCGTAGGTTGGGCATAAAGAAGGATTGACTTAAAGCAGTCGTTTCGTGTCGTGCAGTACCGGTGCAGAAAGTGGATGAACTACAGTAAGCTGTCACAATACTTGCGATTGGATTGAAGAGATATTGCACATACTGGTCATTTTTCTGTTCGTGGCGTTGATAGGCCATGCGTTTTGGGATGGTAAAGAGAAGGACGCAGAAGTGATGGACCGCAAGAACGGAGAAGCTGTTACGCAACGGTGGGGCATGGAACTAGTGACCACAGCTTCATTACTCACATAGGCCCACGGCGGGGAAGAACGCATCAGAAAAAAGGCTACGAGTAGGTGGCAAGAAAGGGTAGGTAGGGCCCCTGTGTCTCAAAAAATTCCCCGCATTTCCCCGAGGGGAAGAATGTGAAAGTGCGAATGCACGAGTTGAATTTGCGCGGTTCGGTAATGTTCGCGAAAGAGAGATCACACACACACACAACTACAAAGAAAGAAAGATGCATTTATTCACAGACATCTATTTGTGTTGTCGTTGTACTTGATTGCTAGGGCGGATCTCAGCTTTGAAATTTCGTGTCAGTACTCCTTTAAGCGGGTGCATTAGCCCTTCTCACGCCCGATTCCTGGCCAATCCCCCACGTGGGTATGTGCCATGTCAGCGGCCAGGCAGCGCGCGACCATCTCCCCCCGTTGCCAAGGAAGACGAGGAGATTCCTGGCCAATCCCCCACGTGGGTATGCTATGCGGACATCGCCGGTGGACGCAGGTTCAGGGTCGCTTAAGAAGTGCATTCGCACTTAAAATTAGCCAGGTATATGCTTCGCAACTAATGATGTATGAACTATAACGCAGCATGCTACATTGGGACCAGCCCAAGACTCTGCCGGAGAGTAGGATGATCGTGCTGGATGTGTGAGACCCGCTTACTGGGCGGGTGCTTCAACTATTTCGACAATGGGCGATGATCATGTAAAAAAATTGAAAAAGCTTGCCCAAGGTTACACAAGGCTTGATCCATAGCGAAGCTGAAGGAATTCTTTCCATGTAAGCACTGAAAGACACACCACGACGCATTGCATTAGCTTTGAAATTGTTTATTTACATGGCCTGTCGCCGCTTTCCACTTCGGTAGTAGAAGTCATCGTCATATCCATCTTCTTCCTCATGCATGACTGCCGGGCCCGGTACGTTTTGTCGGCAGGTTTGCACATTCCGCCCAAAGTGGAATGCGTCAGGACGCGCTAAAACCGGCGGCAACCGCCTTCGCGAACTGGGCGTCTGTAGAGCAAGCTGTATTGTCCCCCTCTCCCTCCTGTTGAGGTGCAGACGCACGCGGACTGTTTCCTTGGTATTTATTTTGCAAGCACCACGAGCAAGCCTGGACTTCAAGCGCTCCTCGTGAGGCGCGGGCTCACATGAGCGGTAAACTGCGGGACTAACCATGACCTGAGGTTTGCTGATGACGCCGCACACCACACACATTTACGGCCTGCAACAACAGCACTGCTGTTAAAGGAGTACTGACACCAAATTTCTCGCTTTCAGTTTTTATGCTGAAAAGAATACCTATTGGCCTAGTAATTACGCAAATCGAACCGAAAGCCGTCAGCCGCCAACACAGAATTAATTATTGGCGGTGAGCGCGAACACGGGCGGCGCTGCGAAGCGCGCCTCCGTGACGTCGGCTTAGGGATTCTCGCATTTGTCGTCTGCTTCACTCAGGCTCGCTCTCCCTGCTGTTTCCTTGCGCTCGGTCAACGTCTGATGCTTCTGCGCACCAGAATAGGCGTGTGGGTAACTTTGTATCACAATAATAGTCTTAAAATCGTATGGTGTGAGTTAAAGTATAGTTTTGGATACCGCTACGGAAGAAACATTGCCGACGTCGCCCCATTCCTCGTGAAGCCGGTCCTGCAGGTGCGGAGCGCGAAGCGTAGGAGCAAGGCGTCAGCTTCTGTATTAAGCCATCTTTCGAACAAAGGGAACATTCAGCTGCTACAAAGCAACAACAGAGAAAATGGACGACCAAAACAAATTCTAGGCCTACAAAGATGCCGGCTTTGGCAGAAGGCGTTACGATTCCCGGTAATTACATCTAAGGTGAAACAGTTTTTGCAACCTTGCCGAACGCTCGAAATAATTATATTACATCCCTGTACGTTGTCATGGCGTGAAAGTATGCCAACATGCACTATGGGCCGCGCAAAAACTACAAGTTGAGTTCCAAATAACCCACTATGTGCATAGGCGCGCGGTGGTTTTATACCGGGCTTCTAACTAGTATGGAGGTTTATTGAGCAAAACAAGTCACGTCTACGTTAAAAATACAATAACACTATGTTTGTTAATACCTGGCGGGATATTTTGTTGCATTTTCCACAGCCATATCTTCCCGATATTCGGATATTCGTTATAGGAAAACTGCAGTCAAGAGGGGGAGGAGTAGGGGGAGGAGGAGAAAACTTTATTTAACAATGAAATCGAGCTGGTCAGTGGGCCGGGTCCTCAGTCCAGGACAAGATAGTAAAAGTAATTTTCTACGATTCATAGAACGCCACCCCGAGTAGAGTAGGATTTGTTCTTTGCGCCTGGAACAGTTGGAAATGAGTAAACAGTTGCTTGGAAATATTAATCGGTTGCGATTCTCGTAATATATGCAGGTATACTATATATTCCGTTAGTTAGCGAGTATATCATGCCTTCAATACCGTAATCATGTCATCATTGTTCGGGTTGAGAGTCAGTTCGTTATGATAACGATGGTTACGATAGAAATTCGGAGTACACAAGCCGCTTTCGAGTACTGTGGACAACGTTGTTTGGGGCGCGATTGCGGTGGCGTAGCACAAACCTTCTCATTGTATTTGCATGTGAATAAACAAAGCACGCTGCGGATATGCACCTTCTTGCACGCAGCCGGAATGAAAGCCAATTTGTGAAGGTGGGAATGTATGCCATACAACCTGAAGAAAATATCCACAGTATCTTTGTGAGCCTCCCAAACATCCCCAAACCTCCTAATAAGACGTTTGTGACGGTGCAGAAAAATTAAAACGTTGGGCACAAAAAAAGAAAAAAAACAAGGAACATTAATCTGATACAAGACAACAGCAACGAAAGAAATAGAAGACAGTCGTTATATTTCCTGCTGTGCGGTGCGCGCGTGTAGGGCTCGCTGCTTGGTACGTAGCATTAAACTGTTGATTCTTCATAAGAGCATCTAAAAAATACTTCAGGGAAGCCTACGCATTTTAAATACTTATCGAGGAGCTCTGAGTGCTGATCCTCGCGAATAAGCTAGAAAGGACGAGTTACACACGCTCTTCTGACCGATGCTCTGAAGAAAGTTGTTCTCTATCTCCTCGTGGGTTGCAAACTTGTGGGGGATACAGCTTCAAATTATTCAGATGCGTCAGAAGCTAGTAAAGTAACTTAATCACTATAAATACGCTTTGTAATGCACTACAGCAACAAAGCGGGCGATTGCTAGCACAGACACTGCCGCCCCTCACAAGCGGAGTGTAGCAGACGACAGCGGCGCGAGTCCCTAAGCCGACGTCAGAGCCAGGGGGCGCCACTCAAACATCTCACCGCCAATAGCACGTTTATTGCGACCAATTTCAAATTTGGTCGCCGCGCGGGAAAATGGCCGTTCGAAGGCCAGCCTGCAAGCGGGAAGCCTTACGTCACGGTCTCACCCGTGACGTCAGGGACGTTTTTCTTTCCTCCATGCGTTCGCCGCATCGTCTGCTACGATTGCACATGATCCGCGACTCGCCCGCGCAGTCGACATGTCGTCTGAATCTTGAGACTCGGATGAGTCACTGCCACCCGACAGACAGAACAACTTTATTTGGCCAGACGATTAGGCCGGGGATGTCTTTGCCGTCGTCCGTTTTAATATCACTGCGGCTCGAACCGGCGCAGACCGTGATAGCAACAGCTTGTCGCCACTCTTCTAATCAATCTGATTACGAAAAAGAAGCTCTACATGCGAGAAACTAGATGTTAGTGTGTTGAAAATTGTGCTAGGAGTTGTTATCAGCGCTGAATTTAAAAGTGGCGTTCAGATATTTGCCGCAATGGTAAGCCTGCGCAGACCGGCAGCGGGGGTTCGGCGCTCCGACCCAGCACGGTCGGCACCACGGTGCGGCGAGCAGCCGAAAGATGGCGCCACCTGCGCGCTAGTATCAAAACAGGCCGCGGCAGATGTCTTGGTCACCGATCGCAGAAACGGAAATTATTGCCAAAATAAAGCTTCGTATGCGAAAAAGGGGATGATAGTGTGGTGAAAAGTTGTGTAAGGGATGGTCATTCGCAGTTGTACAGATACCGGCGATCAAATAGTCGCCACGATACTAAGTTCCCAACACCCAAGGTGACCCGTGCAACCCCGAGCCCGCTGGCTTGGGCGACAGTTCTTGCGGCCGCCGGCGTGCACGAACTCCACGACGTCCACGTTTAGCGCTGCATGTCGTCGCGTGGAAAATAATGCATCTTGGCGTCGTCGTCGATTTGCTCGGGCAGGCTTCCACGAGCAGTACTTCGCGTACCGCGAGCTTGCCATAGCACAACTTGGGCGAGCTCGGCGACGCGCACCGCCGCGTCGCCGCGGTGCCCGTCGACATCGCGCACCACGCCGTTTTCGGCACCAGTGCCGAACACCATGCGCCGGCAACGAACTGAAGAGCAAAGACGTCGAACACGCAACGTTTACAAGCATTGCTCACACAGCTACGCCCACGTCTCCTGCCCAAACGAATACCACCGACAACAGCAGCACAGGATATCGTTCCCGGTTCTGAAAACGACTATATGACGTCACCCTGAACCGGCCAGACACGTAGGCCAATGTTTCGTCACGCCGAAAGCGATTGCGCTAGTGCTGCCGATTTGTGGAAGCTCGCGGCCTGGACAATCAAAATCCATTTTAGATGTGATTCCGGCCTCGGATCGCTGCAAAAATTTCTGTGAGGCATCTGTACAAACTACTGGAGCCAATTATATCATTTTTTAGGTATCAAAATTTGGTGTCAGTACTCCTTTAAGGAAGCCAGTAGATATCGAGACCAATGTCGCGGGATCGAAACCCAGGAGCATGTTGCCGAAATTCCATGGACGCGAAATGCACGGACCCTCATGTGCTCCATAACGCCAGTGCACATTAAATAAATCCTGGTAGTCAACATTATCCGCAGCTCTCCTCTTCATTAAATAAAAAACCAGTCCAGAAATGTTTGTAACAATATATGCATTCAACTGGTATGGTGGCACGGAAAAAGGGAAGCGCTCAGCCGTCTTACGCAGAAACTACAAACGCGCCGCAGTGAGCGAAGTGCGCTTTCCCGCAACGCGTCGCGGTGCGCTAAGACGCTACAAGCATGCCAAGAGTTAGGCGAGCTTCACAGCAAAGCAAGCACGGCGCGCTCCCGCGCTATAGCAGACGGCACGAAGCCGCGCCTTCAAGCCCCTGTGCGCCTGCGCCGCTTAGCTTCGATGCGCGGCCGCGGCTTCTGCGCTGGCGCCCCGCGGAGCACGGCCACGCTGCGCCGTGTTGGCACCTAGCATGGACGGCCCTGTACGTCGACGTTGAACATAAGACCTGGGACGGAGTACTCCCATATGTCACGTTTGCGTACAACGCGGCTATCCAAGGAACTACGGAGATGACACCGCTCGAACTTGTCTCCGGAATTCGGCCGACTCGATGCTTGAAGCCACACTTCCGCACGAAGCAGACGACCACCTCAACGCCGACGTCCAAAAATACCTTCAGCGTGCGGAGACGGCCCGCCAGCTCGCTCGAGTTCGTACAACAGACCAGCAGCTAGTGGCTTCCGGCCGCTACAACCTCCGGCGCCGAGTACCACCCAGGGGATCGTGTGTGGATTAGGACTCCCATCCGACGACGCGGACTCAGTGCGAAGCTTCTGCGACGGTATTTCGGACCCTGCCGGATTCTACGACGTGTTGGCCAACTTACCTACGAAGTGACCCCCGAAGGTGATTCCGGCACATCACGACGACGCACGCGACCTGAAGTCGTCCACGTGGTTCGCCTCACACGTTACTGACCAAGGTGACAGACTTTTTTTGTTGTTGTTTGTTCGGTTCATCAATAGTTCATGAATGAAGAAGCCCCTGTCCACCGTGATCTAATTAGAGAACGGCTCAAACTTTTCCAAAAGCCCACAATGTGCAGTGATTGCTTTATCTGACGCTCTTCCTTTATCTGACGGCTAATGAAAGTTATGGCTCCTGCCGGACTAACGCAAACGAGGAACTTCACAGTGTAATTTGACTTGTAGTGCGAGTATGACAGTAGCTGGCAAGTCAAGCATCGGGACCTTTCAACAAAAATTTCTGCGCAGTCCATGACACCCCGCACCCACCAGTACTTTTTGAAGTGCACGGGAATGTTGTTCAAATCTTCCTCTTTTGAGAGCCACTCTCTAACTAAAGTGACTGGAGCACTGCAGCAACAACAGAAAGCGTGTGAACAAAGTACCTGTGCACTGATGATACACTGCACTGGAAAAGTACAGCTAACGAAAAAAATGACATCGCTTGTTTCAGCACAATCACCACCAAAACAACTCTGTATTTAACTATGGCCTCCATCCTGTTTTCGCTTTGCTGACTTTTCACTTGTGCAACCACTTTGTTCGGGATTTTAGCGCTTGGCACCCCTGTGAGTGTGTTAATAAAATGGTTGCTCACAAGGAGTTCAGATATCGCAAACTTCTTCAAGCAGTAATGCACTGTGTTTGCTTGAACTGCGTTTGCAGTCGTTTCGGGTTCTGCTAGCCCATGCAACAGCAGCAATTCTTCAGCTTCTGCTGCATCTGGAACATAAATAAGAAACAAATTGTAGCTTCTACACAAAGCTGCATGAGAATTAATCTTAATATCCTACCTGCATTCGGATCGATACCAACTGTTTGAGTCCCTGGACAAGCACTTGTGTTCTGCAGCCATTCTTGCAGTGGTATGTGTGTAGCGCAAAAAACAACAATTTGATGCTGCAAAACAATGTTAAATAATAAATTGTAACAAATAATACATGATGTGAACCAATATTGAACGTACTAGACCTACTGACTCTGTATATGCAGAGTTTCACATTGCATTAGGGTGTTATGACTGGGTTTGAACACAACATTAGTGTTTTATGTGCCAAAACTGCATCTGGAGTATCAAAGAAAAGGACATCACAGTGTTACACAGCTAATGTCCGAAAACCGGGAGTTTGATTCAATGAGCAGCGGGGGTGGAGTTCGGGCTAGTATACATGATTGTGCGGCACATAGTGGAGAAAATTTCATATGGGGCCGTACCACGTTTCCAGATAATTATCTTCGTTTCTCGTTGCACCTGCGCTGGTTAAGGGCGTACAGCTGCAGCCCTCCCCTCCTGGGCTGGTTCCTGGTGCCAGGCTTCCTTCCAGGTCTTCTGCAATGGTAGCACAATACAGAATTCAGAAAACGTAAAAGCTTTTGTGGTGCAGCCGGAAAGTACTGCCAGACCTCAGTTTCTCCGGCATACAACAATAAAGCTGGAATACAACCCAATATTTAACGCAATGTTACTACGTGTTTGAACATTGAAATCAAAGGAAAAAAAGCAAATTTAGAATACTATCGTTATATAAGCGCATTTATTTTTTTCGTAACCTAACAATTTGAAATCACTACAGACTCGAACGCTTAGACAATCTAATTTCTTATAATTTAAAGAACTTCTTGAATCTGCATTCGCTCTAATCAGGGCTGAAGCATTTTCACTTGCTTTTTCTGTTTTCTTGTTTGTCTGCTTTTTTTACATAATTCGCTTTGCAACGTTGTTGTTTTAATGCTTCCTTATTTTTTCTATGTGTCGGTTTTGAGAACCCCCGTCCAATTCCCAGTTGGGTAACCAGGTACTCGCGGGAAACAATTAATCATAGATTAAAGGGTCGGGGATTTAATCGACACAGCCTATTTAAAAAACTAGAAACCGTGGTCACTGCCTAGGACCCTGGGACAATTTCGTGCATGGTATGTGACGACGCAAATAGCACCGTTAAAATATAGCTTAATTATTCACAGTCGCGCTTCAAGTGCGACATCGCGGATTGAGCGCTTGGGAGCAGCGTGGGAGAAAACTAGCAACCACCATTTTTGCAAGGTGGCAGAGGCGGCCAACAAAACGTTGAACAGGGAGCTTACAACGGTGCGAGCTGCTTCAGATGAAAGAAAAGCGATGGTACGTAAGGACCGGCACAGTACATGACCGTTCACGCCGAAAACGCATGCCAACCAGCATTTGACCGCACCGTCATCATGAAGCGGTATGGCGAGAAGCGCACGAGGGAAATACACGAGGCTTTCGTCATCCACACAACGGGAGATAGGTGCGTGAGCACACCCTCTATCGAGTTGTAGGACAGGGAGATAAAATACTTAGGATCATGATCATCGCATTACACGCGGATGCCTTCATTTCCACACTCAACTTCCATTTTGTGTGTTGGTATTGCGGATTTCCTTCTCTCCACCTTGTTTTTGATTCGAGTATATATTCATGGTTCTTCTAAATATACCTCAGTTTGCAGTTCAGCGGAGCCTTTGTGTTTACTACCTGTCGTATCGTTTTTTTGGAGGTGTTTTTTCTAAGCAGCATCATGCACCAACTGTCCCGTCTCAGTTCACTTCTTCAGGCCGAAGCGTACCTTGAATTTCTCTGAATGTCGCTCTCCTGTAGGATCTGGGCTTCACCGTTTTCTCGTGCGTGCGCACTGTCATGATTTAGCCCCGCGTTCGTGAACCTGGGAGGGTAGGGATACCCTCCAGCCGAGAGACGACATGCAGCATGCTGGTGGGGACGGTGACTGAGCGCGAGCAGCCGTGCTCGGCGGTGTTTATTCGCCAGCCACACACAATGTTGCCTACCGAGCCTGGTGGGGCCACTGAACCTAGCGGCCAACGAATATCAGGGAGGGGGGACGCCACGCACTTGTCACACCCCTCACCCCCCAAGTTTGTTTGTCCTACACAAACACCAAACAACAGCTGTCACCCCGGCAAGTAACGGTTCGGCGGTCTCCGCTGTCTCTCACTCCGCCGGAGCACAGGTGTCGAAGCCGTTGTGGCGGCATTAGGTGCTGCCTGGCTCACACTCGCACCAGCTGTCGGCCTTGCAGGTGGCGCCACAGTTGCGCAAGAAGCACCAGCCCCTGGTGCTGTGCTGGCAGCCGTCGGTGTAGCTGCCTCCCCTGCCTGTTGGCTTCCTGAAGGGGCGGCTGACGTCGCCAGTCGAGGCCTCACATGGTCGGCGTGCCGGTGCCGCGTGGTCCCGTCCGACATGCGGATACGCAGTGGCGACGCACTGGCAGGAGGGACCACGTGCCCGGCAGGCCAGGGCGGACCCGGCCGGAAGTTCCTGGAAAAGACTGGAGCCCCAGACTCCGGCAAGGGCCCAGGAAGGAGTCCAGGCTGAGGCAGTGCGCGATGTCGAGCGCATGGCGTTGTTGAACTCACTTAGGTATACCACGCCGCGAGAAGGGCGGGTGAAAATTAGGCAAACGTCATGGCATTACTGCTAATCTGGTGTTCCAGCCGTGGACGTATTTTAGCAAAAAAAGCTAAATAGGTTGCATAATTATTAAATATCGCGCTACTCTGAAAAAATGCCTACAAGCGCTAAAAATGCAGTTATCAGTACGTTAACTACACGTCAGCATAAAAGTGATACGATGAGAACGAACTATGGGGACCACTACCATTTCTTATTTCCGGGGCTGGCGCAGTTGTGTGGCCGCTAATCGCACAAACAAGTTGTTTTTACGACAGATGTTGCCCGATAGTGGCGTTGGAGGCGCCACTGCTTGATATGATGTCTTTACCATCTGCAGGATTTGTTTGTAGTTTGCGACAAAATTTGTGTCGTCGTTATTGGAACAAAGTAGGCCCAGTAATAAACCAAACTTGTATTTTGTCTTCATGGCCTCTTTAATAGGCCGTTACTACTAATTACGACGAGGGCGCACTATTGAAAGGCTGAAATCAATTGTAAATGCCTGTTGCTTTCCAATTTTAACAGAAATGCTGCTAAAAATCCTATTCAGCCGGGAGACATGCAAACTTTAGTCAGAGTTCATAAATTTTAGTAATCAAGTTAATAGTATTTCAGCACAACACTTTTTACACTAGGAATTGCGCAGAAATTCTTTCGACAAAAGGGGACTTTGGAACGTAATTTTTCAGAGCGGTTCATTTAAAATGTTTGATTGCAGTTAATTGAGATGGGTAACTATCGCTGACAACACGATATACAAGTGTATTCCAAGATGACTGCCCAAGAACAGGCACTTCATTTAGACCCTAAAGAGACAGATTTGGGTACAGCAAGACTACAATAATAAGAAAACTGAGCTTCAAATAGGAAAGATAAATTCGCTAGTTTTTTTAATTTTTTAATTGCACTGTTACGAGTCTATAGGCCATGAAAAGTTTGTAAATCGTTTCGGTGTACAAAGTTTCTGGCTCGTGCCAACAGCTGACGGCCCACAAAGAATTCAACACACAAGATTCCTTTTCCCGTGAGACTGTGATATCTGATTACGAAAAGCTAGCAGAAGCACTCGCTTTTATTTCTGTAACAAAATATTTCCCTAAAACTCTAATGTTAAGCTTTTACTTTTAGTTCTTTGCGGATCAAAAACGTCTGGTGCGGCCAAGCAACCTTTTGAAAATATTTTACGTCGCAGGGGTTTGACTCAACTTTTGACATTGTTGTCGAGTCTTAAAGAACGGAGATTATCGGAGAGAGTACACACAGAACACAAATAAGCCGGAATGGGAGTAAATGGCTTGTGTCATAACTCAGTACCAATTCGGAGTTTTCAAAACTCCTTCCAATGGGAGTTTCGCCTTACTCCCATTATTTCGGCAGTTTTTTCAGTAGCATATGGGAGTTTCATTTTACTGCCACTACAATGGGAGTTTACAGGGGTACCATTGGGAGTGTATTGTTTCCTCCAACTGGGAGTTTTCAGGGGGCGCATTCGAGGTTTTTTTTTGTGTGTGTTTTTGTGCGCTTCATATATATGCGCTGCAGTGGAATTTATTACTGCATTTGGGAGTTCTTAATAAGGGCACAGGCCGCATTTTTATTTTTCGTTGGGGATCACGTAATTTCTAGTCTTTTTCCGCTTCAAACGTTGAATGGCGAAACGTGAAAAGTTTGTTTTCTGCACAGTCAATTTATTGCATAAAAATTACATGAATACAATACACGTGTGAACACGTTAATAATACAATAAAAACACTGAAACAACAAAACACCTACATCGAAAACACAAGGTATCTTGGTAAGAACTTTATCTACTACAACACTCCTCAACGAAAAAAATTTAAGCCATTTGCAAACAATGAGGTCAGCATGTCGTCGGTGCGCTGTTTGCTGGCACCTGCCTCCCAAACGCTGACGTTGCCGCACCCCCTGGCACGTTCTTCTGGAAGCCACAACAGCACATTGATTAGGGGGATAGCAAAACCCTTTAAATCTG
Organism: Haemaphysalis longicornis; assembly: GCF_048455015.1. Taxonomy (NCBI): domain Eukaryota; kingdom Metazoa; phylum Arthropoda; class Arachnida; order Ixodida; family Ixodidae; genus Haemaphysalis; species Haemaphysalis longicornis. Next base: position 22,985,587 of record NW_027526266.1, read on the forward strand.
CGGTAACAAATACATAAGCATATTGTGCATCTGACCTGAAAAAAAAAGAAAAAAAAGAAACGGCACTGTAAAGACGCTGAACTTGTCACTCTTGTGTCCAACTTTCCGTAATGTCTCAATGTTTGTTTAAAGCTACGCAAAATTGCACTTCTGTCCGAGACACCTGCGCTCACTAGTTCGTCAAAACGAAGTGTTCTGCTGTTCAAAAAGGTGCGCGACCCTTGTGGCGACCAACTTCTCAAAATGCTTCCTTTCCCTCTTTTCCTTGCCTGTAGTGTTCTGGGAACGAGCTTCAGGTTTTACCCCCCGCACTGCCCTTCTCTGCCCTCACCGAAAGTTAAGGAAAAATTTCGGTCGGTGTGACACCTGCGCGTGCCCCCCTTCAAAAAAAAAAATAAAATAAGCAGTCGTCTGTCGACTCTACAGAATGCTCCCTCGAATGGAGTTTGCTGGTTATAGTTACACGCGCCTAGCGTACGGAGAGCTCCCACGGTGCCCCGACCTTCTCCCTTTCCAGTGAAAGCAATTAATCGCCGGCGGCACGCGGCAGTCACCCTCCTCGTAGCAGGCGCGGCTGGCACCACACCTACTTCTCAATAAAAGCGGCCGCCCTGCGACGTTTGACCGGCCAACTTCACCCTCGCTTGCCAGTAAGCCACAGACACAGCCTAACAAAAACACCTAACAGCCGTCCACAGTTCGGACAGTTTTCATTCTGCTTGCAAGTGTGAATGAGTGAGTGTTCCGCTCGAGACCCGCGCAAATACGCATTGCTTTCACACCGTTCGGCCTCCCCAATGACGTTCCGGGCATGGTGCCGTCTTTCACGCACAACGCTCACCTCCAGTGGCGGAGAATCGCCCGTGCAGTGGCGCGGGAAACACGTTGAGTTTATTTGACGCTAGAAGGGGCACAAGTCTCCCAAAATGTTGCGTACAATAAAAAACGTGTAAATCTTACCTTCAACCACCTCGCAGTCACAACCGCGCTGTTTTTAACGAGCCACTCTCAGCGATCACTGCATTTAGGCCTCGCGTCGGCTGGCTGGCGTATTCCGTCGGCTCGAAAGTCGGTGACACGGAGGCGACGTTGCAGTCCGTCGCACGTCAGTCCAGGCTGGTTCCACAATGTTCGCAACGCGCTTCGGTTGTTGGGAAGCACTTCACATCCGTTCGTCCGGCCGCAAGTTCACACTGGCAAGAAATTTTCGGGGACGCTGGAGCTCACACGACACACGACACCAACTGGCAGCCATTTTGTAAGGACGCGTAGAGGAGGAAGGGGTGAAGGAGGAGGAGAAGGAAATGGAGGCGGCGTGGGAGTTTTTAATACTCCCATTAGGACAAACGCAGTAATCACAGCCAGATACTGCGTTTTGTGAAGAGGTACAACCGTGGTAAATGCGCTTATTTACGACGGCTTGTGGCCCCCGGCGTAAACTGGCAGTTTTTCCACCATCATACTACCACACGTGGGAGCAGGCCGCCTGTCGTGAGGAGTTTAAAAGACGTATTCCAGCCAAGAAACTCCCATTCAGGCTAACTTGTGTTTTGTGTGTATGAACAACCTAACTATCCCCCATGTCTCCTAGCAAACGAAACCGCAAATTTAGGGCCAGTAAGTAGCCAATTTAAATCTCGCATCCATAGTGGAGGAGCTACGGAAATGTTTAAGAAGACAGCAATATTCCATTAGGCCTACCAAGTTATCGATTCCGTAATATGTACATCGAATTCTAAACACCATTTTATCAAATCATATGTAATGATCGCCCCTTAGGATTCCTCGCGTTGTATATTTTTAGGTTTTTCTGGGTATTTTTCTCAGGCCGCTCAATAGAAAGTATCCCCACCCTTTCCCAAACTTCGTCCAGAGACGACAACCATTACGTTCTTCGGGATGGAAGCAGGCTTATACCGCACTTAAACACAGTACCTGAAATCCCGAACAGAACGTAAGGAACGGAAAGCCATTACGAGACCTCCCAGTTGTGTCGAATCCGGCGAGCGGAGATGACAAGAAGCTTCAGTAACAGGAACTTACGAAGGTCCAAACTCCGTTCCTTCAGCTTTTTCATCCGTTCCAGCGCCAGCGCTTCCAACTCGTTGAGGTTCATCGCCATTTCGACCGGTGGGAGCACCAAGGAAACCAACTTCAGCGCACCGCGACCAGCAAGACAGTGACCGGCCACGTGGTCAAGGGGCCCGTAAATCCTCCCCCAAGTTTCCAAGTAGCCAATCGGCGATAATCGGAACTACTAGAAAGAGGGTGGAAAGGAGGATACGTGCGAAACACACCTGGCAGGCACTTTCTTTCCGACAGCTCTTCCTCGAACCCCAATTTCACGCTGATCAAGAATTGAAGGGGCAGTGTGTGAGTAGGGTACACTGAGAAGTCAGTCCTTCCGCTCAGCAAAGGTCGGGGCCGAACTCCGGTCATCATTGGGCGACCTTTTTTCACATGATTCGTGCCACTGCCTGTGGCCTCTTGCATATAATATATTGGTTGCAGATAACTCTACCACATGATAATATTTTTCACTAAATACGCTGCTGAGCGTGCTTCACGAGGGTCTTTTAAGAACAAAACGGTTTAAATAAACCGGGCTTAAGCTGAAATTTCTCGCAAGTGCGAATGGACCTTTCTTCAGTAACAGTCCCTCTAGCGGCCGACACGGCGAACTAAAATGGCAGTTAGGCACGCCCCCGAGAAAATTTGGCTTTCGGAGAACTCGAGCACAAAATGTCCTGGTCCTGCAGTCCCTCCCGCACAGACCCGTCACGCCTACCTTTCATATGAATGTGCACGTTCCCGTGACTAATCTGCAGTGGTCGAAGCGCCCCTTTTCTGTTTCTCTTTTCAATTTTTGGGACCCCCTCACTGGAAGCCATGTGCTGGCAGCAGCCTGAAACGTCTTTGCCCCTTTTCTCAGAAAGCCATTATTGTGTGCACGTACTTACACGGGGCTACGACCCTACCACAAGTGTCCAAAGAGGAAAAAAAAGAACGTGCACTTTTGTTCATTTTGCCCGAGGCGCCGGCCAAGAATGGCGGACCGGCAGCCCGCGCATGTGCAGATCGCTACTGAAAAAGGTCCATTGGGAAACACTTCTCGCTAGCCTAAAAAACTGCCCTACCACTTTCCAGTACAACCCTATATGATGGTGCGGGGCTTGTTCGAATTTGTAAATTCATTTTCGATGGCCTGCACAGCAGGCAATAACATCTCTTGTTACAACAAAGTCCGGTGGCTTCCCTGCATGAGAAACACAAAATCGCAATCACAGGAATACTACATAGTCTAGATAGTAAAGTGTTAGTGTAGCGCTTTGTGCATTTGCGTAAGTCAAACGTTAAATTTTGGCGGCACGCTAAGTTGGCACCACACGGGGGTGTTTTAGTACAGCGTTTCGTCTGTTTTGTTTTTCGGTCCGGTAACACTTTAGGCCTATAGGGCTAGTGCGCTGCTACTTGAGCGGCACAGGAAGCGCCTCCTGGCAGCCGCGGCGGCATATTTTGCTTGTACGGGGTCTGCGCGGTCAGCCGCCCCCAGCGGCGGGAGTATCACAGAACGGCGCCTTTACGCGCGAAGAATAAGCCATTCTGCCTACTGTTTGCCGATGGCTCAACAGTTACAAAAAGAAGTCTGGAACATTGCCGAAGGATGAATTATGTTGGTTTTTGTATGTAGGCTGCTTCTGTTCAATTATGTAGGCCGCTTCTGTTCATCTTGAGGCTTTTAATTGCACCCAGATTGGTGCTTTTCTGGTTTTTTCGTGTTTTTGTTTGCTTTTCTGGTTGGTTCGTGTTATTTTGGAATAATTAGACAGGTGAGTGCGGCGAATTGTTTTTCTTTTTGCTCCGTTAGTTCATTTGTACCTCTATTGGTATTTTCAGTTTTTATTATACAAATTACATACATTCACGTTATTATTATGCCCTTTTGTGCAAATGCAAGGCGTTTGGGTTTCGGTGCGTATTAATAATTTTTTGTTCTTCGGGTTGTATTTTCGGGTTCTTTGTAATTTTGTTTTATTAATCGCGTGATTGTTGTGAGGTAGACTTCTCGATATAGCAAGTTCATTTTTATTCTTTTTTTCCGGTATGTATTTAATCTTCACTTGACAAATGGTCTACAGTTACACTATACGACGCGTTAACTTCGATCTCCCATTGTGCGTTATTGTGCAAATGCCAGGCATTACACAGATTGGGCTCTAGGGTATTAGCAAAAAATCCTGACGGATTAAAATTTATATTCCATATTTTTTGCTTACTCCCAGCCGCACTTGCATTTTAAGCTTTTCGCTTGAATCACACAATGTTCCGAGGTTTTATAGAGGGTTCTGTTTCGGTCTGAATTTCTTGGTTGATGCCGAAGACATGGTTGCTGGCGTCTAGTCTTTTTTTTTTTCCCCACAGGTCAAGTAGCCTCTTTTTAGAGTATATTTCAGGACATCCTATTTATTCGAAGCCGCAGAACAGTTCACGCACGGCCCGCTTCACGTAGTCACGCTGGCCCTGCGCACGGTATACGCGGGCCGGCGAAGCGCGGTACGAGCGAAAGATGCGGCGCGGATCGACAGGGGGCGCCGCTGGTTCGAATTCCGTGGCGCCACCATACCAGCGCACGAGGCCTATACCAATCCTACGCATAAAGTGATTGAATTCGTTTTTCTGGACCTCTTTTTACCAGGTACCGCACCAAATGGAATTTTTAAATTTTGACACGCACGAACCTAAAAACTATTATTGTATACCAAGAAGAGCTATCTGTGACTTAATGTTTTTCATATAATTGGTAGTTTTGTAAAAACAGCTCTTTCGGGTCATCTCTGCCCTATTTATTCCGCCTCAGCGTACGTGTATTACATATTATTTGCAATGTTAGGATGGCATAACTTAAGGTACAACCGTTTTGTGTCCTAATGCCCAAGCATAATTAGAGATATATGCTATCGAATCTGTCAATGATCCTTTTTCCAGTGGCGATCTGCGCATGCGCGGGCTGCCGGTCCAACATTCTTGGCGGGCGTATCTGGAAAAATAAAGAAAAGGCGCCCCTCAGTTTTCTGCTTCTAGCGCTAAGCGTTTTTATTTTTTCTATTTCAACAGCTCGTGGTGTGTTCGTATGTGTACACAAAAAGCGCTTTCTAAGAAAAGGGCGAAGAAATTTGAGGCTGACCACGCTGGAAGCACATGCTAGCCAGTGAGGGATTCACGAAAATGAAAAAAAAGTAAAGAAGGGGCGCTTCACCACTGCAAATTAGTCACGGGAACGACACCTCCTACTTTCACGTTCACATGAAAGGCACGGGTGACGGGTGGGTGCGGAAGGGACTGCAGGACCAGGACATTTTATGGACGAGTTCTACGAAAGCACGACTTTTTGTGGGGCGTGCATTTCTCCCAATTTTAGTTCGCCGTGGCTTCCGCTAGAAGGACCGGTATACAGGTCTATTAACGATGTGCGCATGCGCGTACTGCTGGTCCGCCGTTCTTGGCAGTCGCCTCGGGCGAAATAAATAAGCTTGCTGTTTTGGGCGGGGCTATACCTTCCCAGGGCTGCGCGTTTTAATTTTCTCTTTTCTGACAGTTCGCAGTGCGTTCGTACGTGCTCGTAACAAAGGCTTTCACAGGAAAAGGCAAAGTTGTTTGAGGCTTACCACGCTGTGAGACTTGGCTACCAGAGAGCGAGAAACGAAAATGAAAAGAAAAAGTGAAAGGGGGCTTCGGCCACTGCGGATTAGTCACGTGAGCTTGCGCCTGCTACTTTGACATTTATGTGAAAAGCAAGGTGACAAGTGGGTGCGGGAGGGACTACAGGACCAGGATATTGCTTGCAGAGGTTCCCTCAAATCCAATCATTTTTGGGGGCATGCCTGATTGCCGGTTTGTTCGCCGCTAGGAGGACCGGTACTGGAAGAAGGTCCATTGTTAGCCTTATCATCAAACAAGCATATGCCAGCTTTTCAGAATATCACCTTGAAAACCTTGCACCACGTGAAGACAGAAGTTCAAGTCGCCCTTTCCCACCATTTTTCCCGTCGCCCAGCTTGGTCTGGAGACTTGCCAAGCTTATCTCCCTAACATGACCCTGAGGCGGATTTCCCTTTAGGTCAGCCTTGTCGAATTAGAAAGAAAAAAAAGGGTTCGGGATCCGCACAAAAGGCGACAAGAAACTTCCTGTCTGCTCCCATCTCCCCCTTCATACTAGACGAACAGGTGGGGTATGTATGCCGGGCGCACCAGCCAGTGCCTTCTGTTTTAGGAATGACACCTTTTTCAGGTTAAAATTTTACTTATACACATTCAAACAGGCGCCTGTGACGGCAATACTCACTGTAGGGTATTTCAGTGACGCGCATTTTATTATGCTGAATGGATGCCTGGGATGCGCAGCTGTTGTACAAGTACATATGTGTTGGAAACAAACGTTCACTACATATGCAGTATTTCTCCGTGAGTTTATTTAGATCAGTAAAGATCCACTGAATTATTTAAAGGTAGAAACAGAAAGACCATATTTTCAGACTGCACGAGGCATCGTCACACACTAGCAACTTACCGTTTCTAAAAATTAGTGCCCCTGAAAAAAAACGAAGCCATAAAGGCAACACTTAGTCCAATGTTTGACCGAATTCGCACTTTTCAGCGAATGTAGGTGGGACAGCGGGATATCGAAAATGGAGGACGGCACGATGATCGGGACGTCGCGAAAGCGCGCGCCTCTGGAGGAAAAAGCCGGTCCGGGCCCATTAGTCTGTCTTCAGACCGTCTTGTCCCTTGCCAATGATACACGAAGGTGCTTTGTCGAAGGCGAAGCAGTTTATACCGTCAGTCACACAGTGTTTTGCGTCATCAGTATGGCCACCGATGACATGCTGAGCATCGAGGGATTGTGACTGCAACCGAACAGCGTCACCAGCCAACCGCACTGAATGAACGTTTGTTGGCACTGCAGGTTCTATATAGGATGCCACACTTCCATCCATGCTCGTAAAGTTGTTCAAGCACACTTGATGAATATTTATTAGGCGCCAAACAGACCTCGGTAGACGCAACCGAGCACAGCGTTTTGTTATTGCCCCTTGCGCAATTGTGTCGGGTAAAGTGCGAAGAAGTGACAAAAGTTATAATTTTGTGGGCTGTTTTTACAAGGAAAGATGCAACGGCGTTTATGCAGGTTACAGGTAATAATGAAAATACCGAAACTAAATATCAAACGCTGACGCCTCTACGTCAGGGCTTGTTACATCACAGCGCTTTCCTTTCAGCGCGCTGTCGGAAACGACGATGCCGCAGTAACAAGTTTATTTATTTATTACAAATACCTACATCGCTCATCCCTGTGGGGGGAGAGGTTGAGAAAGATAAAAAACCGGCAAGTTCAAGAAAGTAATCACACATAATGCTAAGCAGAGAACAAAGCACAAAATGCAACTGGAATGCAGCATTTGTTAAGAGAAACCAGCACGTTAATAGAAGAACAATGACGTTCTCCTGTTGGTTCTTGGCTTCACTTTCTTCTCGTGCGTGCGCATAGGAATGTTATGTGGCGGCACGGCGCCTTTCTTCAACCGCTTTTTTAGTGGCTGCAGACCATCTATTAATAAACGACACACTCAACTTGCACGAAAAACACACAATCAATAGCGAGGGAGGGAACGAAACTTAGGGATATTTCTCCAGAAGAAGCCAGCATTCGTGAAGTGACTATACTGCAAACCCCATTGTGTTGCTGACACCGTTTCCAATGCGGAGCATAGTTATCCAACACTTTCGGGCTTTTTTACTTCTAGGAAAGATATGAACGCTGGCTTTTCCCGGCACTGAACGATTTCTATACTTTTTTTTTTTTTTGCGTTCACAATCCTCACGTTTCCAAATGCTCCCGCTGCCGTCACCTGGGACGCCGGCCATCTACAAACAGCTTCGGAAAAAAGGTGCACGGCGGCGCCACCGCTGCTGGACAGTGCGAATACCGTCTGGTCAAGTAAAAGCAGGTAAAAGTACGTTTACGACGATAAAACGGGGGTCACTGACCAAGTCAAACGATCCCGCTTGGCGTTTCGGCACCCGCGCGGGTATACTTTTCACAATGAGCATGTGTCGTGGAAAACAGACATATTTTGGGCATTAGCCCGCGCAGTGAATTCGCATAGATATGGTGCAGACTGCGGACCGGTCTTTTGATAGTGTCTGGCGTCGTCTGAATTGATGAGGGACGCGAGCAGTAATGGAGAATTCGGCGCACGGAATATTGTAGGCAACACTTAAAAACTTTGAGCGCGTGAGGAGATCTTTCACGCTGACGAGGTCAGAAAGCAGCTTGCTAGTGGGCACGTACGCGATGTGCACACCGCGTTTCTTGAAAATGCATGAAGAGCTTTACTGATGTATGGGGCGTTGGGAATTGTAGCACGTTTTGACGTAGTCCTTGTGTACGCTTCTGCCTGCTGATCTCGATGCGTAATTTTGCTTGTCCCTTCTTTGCTTCTCTTCCAATAAAATGCTCAAAAGAAGAACGAAAGGGAGATTTTAGAAGTCTTCGCCATTACGAAAACTGATAATTGTATAAGCATGCCGTCAATGACCCTCACAGGAAGCGAGGTCCAGATGCTCCCGCACGCGGGAACCCTTGTGCCGGGAAGTAGCTGTTCTAAAAAATATTTTTCACACATACCAGACTGGAATGACATGGCGAATGACGCTGTTTCAAAAAGCTCATTATCCTTATTTGAGTCGCAGTTGCTTTGATTGTTGTTGTTTTGCGTCTCTGTGTCTTAGTTTTCTTTTTACGTACCGTCGACTATGCTACCCTAAAATTCTGTGTCATGTTACGCACTCTTTTCAAAGATGCAACCCACCCTGCTAATATCTCGTTACGAGTTCACAGTATCTGCAAATAAATAAATAAATAAATAAATAAATAAATAAATAAATAAATAAATAAATAAATAAATAAATAAATAAATAAATAAATAAATAAATAAATAAATAAATAAATAAATAAATAAATAAATAAATAAATAAATAAATAAATAAAAAAATAGTATTCTCAGACCCATTGCACCTACACGGCCCGGGGTATTAGTACAGGCCATTCAAATTTAATGACATTCAATAGATTAGGTGCGGGCTGGGCTTATTTTCACCCAAGTTTCCAAAGTACCGCACAGATAACGTAAAGGGTACTCGGATAATAGATTGATTGATTGTGGGGTTTAACGTGCCGACGCAACGCAGGCGATGAGGCGCGCCGTAGTGGAGGGCTCCGGATTAATTTTGACCACCTGGGGATCTTTATCGTGCGCCGAAATCTCGTACACACGGGCGTTTTTGCTTTTCGCCTCCATCAGAAAAGCGGCCGCCGCAGCCGGGAATCGAACCCGCGACCTCGTGCTCAGCAGCGCAACGCCTTAGCCACTAAGCCACCGCGGCGGGTCGTACTCGGATAATAATGGTGGCATGTGTAGCAGGTTTTAAAGGTAACCATGAAGCTTCGGCTTACTTTCCATTTCTCATTCAGGGTTCGGTGCCAGCGCTTGAAAGTTACGGCACTCCATGGAAGATAATGATACCGTCTTCGACCGCAGTTCACGGAAGATCATCGTTGTTTCACATATCTACACATTGCACTCATCTGTATCTAGTTTTTAACGCCTAACTTCTGCGTAAAAGTGTCAAGTTCATGGGAGATCATTTGGTTGCGCACAAATTCACATTGCACTCATCTGTAGCTTGTTTTTGAAGCCTAACTTTTGTCTAAAGTGCCAAGTTTATGGAAGATCATTTTGGTTTCAAACATCTTCACATTTCAGTCATCTGTTTCTTGTTTTCCACTCTTAACCTTGTCTAAAAGTGCCAATGTCTAACACTCTTTTTCAATATGTGTATAACGGAGATTTGTATACAATTGGAAATACTCGTGACAACACCTATTGAAGTAAAGCAAAAAAGCCGATCGTTGACACGTTTTTCTGGAATAAATGAGGCTTCACAAATGGGACATTTTTAGATGACATCATTCATGTAATTGAGATGGCAAATAAACAAGGTATTATGAGCCAGCCACCAAAGCACGCCGCAATTCCTTTTACTGCGTCAGCAGTACTTGGGATGTTTTTCAATGAATGTGGCCTCGTTTATTAGATGATAGCGGTGTGAAGCCTTGGTAAAAGTCTGTCGAAGACGCAGCGGACAGAATAGACGGAGTCCAGGTGTGTTGGAAGGAAGCATGTACGTCAAATGAAACCGCGGAAAAAAAGGGAATTCGTTTGCTTTGCGCTGCTGAGCACAAGGTAGCGGGTTCGATTCCCGGCCGCGGCGGCCGCTTTTCTGATGGAGGCGAAGAGCAAAAACGCCTGTGTGTACAAGATTTCAGGGCACGTTAAAGAACCCCAGGTGGGCAAAATTAATCCGTTGCCGTCCACTGCGGCATGCCTCATCGCCTGCGTTGCGTCGGTGCGTTAAACCCTAAAAATCAATCAATCAATCAATCAATCAATCAATCAATCAATCAATCAATCAATCAATCAATCAATCAATCAATCAATCAAACTAATATTATTTAAAATGATTAATTATTGTCGGTTAATCGATTTAATTGATTAATTAATAGATTAATCAATTCATCAATTATTCAATAATTCAAATATCTAATCAATTGGTAAATTAATCAATTAATCAATCAATTGACCAATCAATTAATCAATCAAATTCGTCCGCTCGGCACAAACTTGTAACGCAACCAGAACGGCTAACTTGGAGCTACTGTATGTACCCGTCAGAACGATGTCACGCTTTTCGTACAGACACTGAAAATTACGTTGAGACTGTGGCTACCATTTTCTTGACTGCGCTACACCAACATCGGCGGTTTTCCGTAGAGGCTTCAGCCTTAAAGGTCTACTGCCACAAAATTTCGAAGGCAAGATTACCTGGGATATAGATTGGTGTGAACACAAATACATTATCTGTAAAATATCCGCGGTAAATACAGCCTAGAGCATATCTAAAATCATTATCAAACTGGGGGTAACGCAACCGAGCGGCCAGCGCAGGTCTTCGCAAGATCGATATCTGCTTGGATGGGGAGTAAATAAACAACATCCATACATGACACGAGTTATCTGTTCGCCGCTTCCCTAGTGCCGGGGTTTCTCGCTAGCTAGGAGCTCCGATCGGAGGTCGGTGCTTTCGCGCGGCCTAGCTGCCAACGATTGACCGTTGGTGGCGGAGGCGCCAGGATTTCTGCGGCTCATCGGGCTGCTGGCCGTGACCTAAGTTCTACAGCGATTCCAGAAACTCTATTCTTATTGCTTTTTATTAAACTGAACAACTATTTTTTACACCGTGCGCTGGACGAGAAAATGCGCCGGGCACACGGCAGGCGCACAGAGGGAGCCACGTATACCATAAACACGGTGACTGGGCGGGCGGCGGCCGCAGCCGCGAAGGGGCCCAGGAAAGCGCAGGTAGCCCGTTTGAGAACTTTTTACCGCTCCACTAAATGGGCTCATGGCGTGAACAAAGCTGGAGATACGAAGAAGGATGGGATGGTAAATTTCATTAAAAATCGTCATCTGCACCGCTTACGACGGCGGCAATCGAAAATCTGGAGCAGTGTTAAGCCTAACATCTGTAGGCAAACCGGCCGGCTGCTCGTAGAGCGCGTCTCCCCATCCACTGCCTTGAACGTCGCGGGTCGTGCTCTAGCCGCGGCAGTAATTTGCACTTGCGGCGTCTGCATGGCGTCCACGGTCGCTTTTTAATTAATCCGATGCCGAGAAGATCACTACATAGGAGCATCAGCAGAAACTGCCGCCGATGAAAAATCGACGATGCTACGGCAGCTCTGCTCTGCGATATCCATCCGACAGTCACGTGGGCAGCTTTGTTTATACAAAATCCAGCCTTTGCGGCACTCGCTGAAACCGAAACTGCGACTGGCCGCATTAAAAACGTTGTTAATTAACCAACCATCGTGAGCTAAAGCAAAGAAGGTTCTTATACGTATACTTGATAAATAGGTGATTAGCTACTTATCGCAGCAACAAAAAATTAACAAGATGGAAAATTTCTGTGTCAGTGCCCGTTTAAATACAGGCAATATACCGATTTCTTTCCCCAGAAGCAGTACAAGGGCTCTGGCTCAGAGCGATTCCTTGCATGGCAAACACAGAAAAAAAAACCGACCACCTCCACTATCGTGAAACCTGGCGAGTGGCGAAAGATGTAGTGTACAAGTATATTGTTGGCGCCTTGGCACTTTTGCCCACGGAAATAAAACCGATGGTGTGTAGAGGTATACAGCTTTGCTGTAAAATTATCGGACACTTATGTCTCTTACGTGATTTGCAGGTGAAACCCCATGACTATCCCAGACTGCTTCAGTGCTGCATCGTGTTTGTGGTGCTGTCACCTTCACCAGTCATGCGGCACGCATCTGGATAATTCTTGCCCACCACGGCACGGTACCAGCTAGGCGCTGTAGTTACCAGACTTGGCTGTGGCTGTGGCGACCTGGTTTCAAATCCCATTGAAACCCAAATCGCTTTGTATGTATATTGTGTGTATTTTTTTACGGTGGCCGTAATTTGACTTCATTCGTGTAGCTGCCAGCAGCTATACGGTCTCTTTTCGCGTTTGATGAGACATCGAGTGCTTTCGCCCACACCCGCCATGTTGGAATTAGTTCAGAGTTTGCCACCAGACTACGCCACCCACCCGTGGCGGACGAAAATACCGGCACAGGCTTTCCGGGCGCGATGTTCCCCGTACCGGCGTCCCCTCCCCGCCGCCTGCAATTCGCGAGGGGAGACGCTCCTTTTGTCCGAACCTGAACCATGACCAACCGATTCTGTTCGCCGCCGTGCACGGGGGGAGGGGGGGTGGGGGGTTGCTGGATTGGCCCTGCCTTCTTTCTCGCCGGGAGTTGCTTGGCGCTCGGCCTCCGAAATCGCGCTGAAGAGCTTTTTCTCTGTACACGCGCGTAGCACAAATAAAACAGAATAATCAACTAAACGTTTCACTGTTGTTGGGGTGTTGGTGTTGGGGTGTTGGGTTGGGACGAATGAGCAATACATATGTCGCCAAGATTGCCAGCGCACATTACTAAAAGAGCAGAAAGAAAGCTCGGTGTAAAGGAATGAAGAAAGAGATATTGTGAAAATTATCGGCGTCTCTTGATATATTTCAGGCGGTTTTTCTCAATGAACCGCCGCTAAATCGTCGGCACGGGCCTTGCGTATTTCCTTCTATCCTCGTCTTTCCCGCTGTGCAATAATGTCGTCTGTGTTGATGTCATGGCAACTTTAGCCGGAATCAGAACACCTTTGGACCCTAGTATGGGTTGCAAGCTAAGTCTGGCACAAAAGTTTTTTTATCGTATTACATACATAATACTGCAAATATAATAGACTGCGCCATATGCGCAAGTATCAGATGGCCTGTCTTCTATTCTTGCCTTCCGGCACCAAACGTAATTCATCATGCATGTTCAAGATAGAGGTCAAAAGATGCCGAAAGCATTTTGTCCGGTCAAAGGAAGCGACAGGTGCGCTGTTGAATTTATCCTGGTGCTACTGTTCGAAATTTTTTTTCCGACATCACATGTCTTTGTGGCATCCCACGTGATCGCCTCAAAAATATAACCAACATCTCACTGCGGCAGTCAACATTTCGTAGAACCTTTCAGCCTACATGCTTTGCACTGCAATCACGGCTTTACACCGGATGAAACTGAGCATAGCACGCCGAGTCAGAGGACATATTTATTTAGCTTCCAACATAAATATTGCAGCTGGTGGTATGAGAGGGGGGGGGGCGAAGTGCGAAGACCATATCAGCTTCAGGGGAACGAGCCCACTCGTCACAAGCCCACTCGTCACCGGAAAACTCGTCGTAGGCCAACTCGTCACACCGGCCTTTTCGTACAGTGCCATCTCGAGATAGGAACTCTCGTGCGAGGTGCCTTCTCGTCACATGGATTTCGTTACACCGCGGCCGTGTGAACAAAGCCTAGAAGCCCTGACCGGAAATTGGCGTTTAAAGCCGGTCTGAGGCTGGTTTCTACAATGGCAAATTTGTTACGGCTGTTTAGTAGGGCGTGCCGAGGTCTGTGTGAGCAGCAGGTGTGCATAAAGAGCTGTTTTGTTATTTCTTTTGCTGCGGAGGGATGGAGGGGGGGAGAGTTCAGCACTTCTGCAAGTGCTGATTGTCAGTGGTGTTGAGGTGGTGTACGTCCGTATTTTCGTGCGTATAACCTGCCCTTGCATACAACCCGCACCCCCACTTTCAGTCTGCGAATAAAAAAAAAAAAAATTGGTGAAGCTTGCACCAACTGGTGCAAGGCTTGAACCATAGCTAAGCTGGAGGATTTCTTTCTATGTAAAAACTGAAGGACACACCACCAGGCATTGCATTAGGTTTGAAATTGTTTATTTGTTGATTTGATTGATTGTGGGGGTGTAACGCGCCGACGCTACACAAGTGACAAGGCGCGCCGTAGTGGAGGGCTCCGAAATTATTTTGACCACCTGGGGATGTTTAATATGCGTGTGTCGAAATCTCGAACACACGGACGTTTTCGCTTTTCGCCTCCCATCAGAAAAGCGTCCGCCGCGGCCGGGAACCGAACCCGCTTCCTTGGGCTCAACAGTACAGCGTCATATCCAGCTGCGCCACCGCGGCGTGCAATTGTTTTTTTTTAAATAATAATATTCTTCATTTCACTGCACTGAATACACATCCGGGCCAGCCCAAGCCAAAAAATATTGTGGGGCCTTTTGTTAACCTGTGCCGTTGTCGCTTTTCACGGTGATGGTAGTAGTCATCGTCGGGCGGCACCCCCCACGGCTCGCTCGCAAATACCAAGATGTCAACGATCGCATCGCAAGAATCCTGGCTGATCACAACGGCTGAGCCACAGTCAATACGCTTCGGAATATTGCCCGCAACATCCGCTTCCGGTACTGATGAAGTGAACAGCGTCGCAACTGAGCGTTGAAGGCACCTACGTGCACAACGAGACAACAGTGCAATAGTACAAATTGTACAACAGTACAAAGAGAGTGCAATAAACATTTTTTTTATTTCTTGTACAACCTGTTCACTGCGTCATTTATAACAATTTGTTTACTTGTTTGCGTGCCATGTAATACAAATTTGCAGGCTATTATATATTTAATATACCGTATGGCGGCATATTTACCTAACTTCCTGCATTAAAAAACTTTGAAAGAACACTTGCTCGCTTACATCATTTTGAAATGGGCGACGTATATATAGCAGGCGGAAACATCGCTTTAGAAAACAAGCTCGTAATGCGAGTTTTCCGTGTGACGAATATTCCGGTGATACGAGAATTCCTCGCACGAAATGCCCTGTGACGAGTTGGCATTCCTGACCAGTTTACCTGTGACGAGTTAGCCTATGACGAGTGGACTTGTGACGAGTGGGCCTAGACCCCAGCTTCAGCATATACGTCGCTCAGCGGCTTCAGCTCGCACAGGCAAGCGCAGGAGATCGCAGGAAATTGCTTTTCAACCCACCCTTGCTTCCCGGTGGGAGTTGGCCGTGGCCGAACTCCGCTGTAAAAAAGGAAAAAAAGAATGGGTGAGATATGTGCACGCTATGAGCAAAAACAAATGATCTATAAGAAGAGCCAAGCTAACCTGCAATGGGGCAGTGATGCTAGTGCAATAGCAAAATGCGCGTTATAAAATATCACGGGAATGTTTCGTCAATACAATGGGGTGTTCTCGGGACTAATTTTGATTATTTATAACTACGCTTGAAATAATCATGCCGGATGCGGCCAGCAAAACGAAATGGTGAAATGGCGGTCAGGACACTTAGTTCAGCTATAAAAATATTTTTTCTACGTACTAAGGAAGTTTATGCACCTGAAGGGGAAAAAGGACATAGAAG
Source organism: Haemaphysalis longicornis (assembly GCF_048455015.1). NCBI lineage: Eukaryota > Metazoa > Arthropoda > Arachnida > Ixodida > Ixodidae > Haemaphysalis > Haemaphysalis longicornis. Next base: position 23,001,523 of record NW_027526266.1, read on the forward strand.
TCAAATTGAAAAAAAATCACTAGGTAAAGGATAAAATAAACAAACAAATTTCGAGTCTGCGTGCTTTTGCAACGGAAATTGAGTCCTAAATGTATGGTCGGTGTGAAATTACGTATGAACAGATTGCGAAATAATCGAGTTCTTTTGAAAGCAGTGCAACTGATACTTATCCTTTTTTTTTGCTGAGAAGAGGAGGAGGGTGTGTTCAGGCGCCGATCACGTCCCTCAGCACCATCGTCACACGACCCATCGCCTCTTCGTTCCAGTGCACCATGTCCAGCCGCCGGTCCGATCCCATCCGCCTGTAAATGTGTCAGTGTTGATTACACTACAACCAATGTAGCCGGAGCAACTTACCGCTTTTACAGGCAATAGCGGACACGACGTCTGCCCAGCACAAAGAGGCGATGGATTTCAAGAGCAACAACTCCGTCTGCGTGAAAGTAGCGCAACGAACAGGTTATTCTCTGCCGCAAACTGTCGTAAAGAGAGACATAGTACCCATAGTCAGCCCGAGGATCCACGCGTTCACGGCATTCAGAATTCGCCAGTGGGAGCTGGACCGCGCAGCGCGGGCCACCGGCGGCAGCGTCATCACGACAACACCACATCCGCGTCCGAGTAACAGCGCCAATACGACCTCCAAATCCGCAATCAATTGGTACGCGTCGTCCATGGTTCTGGCCTGTGAAAAAAAAAGAATAAAAATGGCAGTGTTGATGCAGAAATTCTGAGCATACCCTTAGCTCAGAGGCAGAATTGCATCTGTTGTGCATACCAGACGCAGGTCGTTGGTGCCGATCATCAGGACGACCCTGGGCTCCATGTGGCGGAGGTTTCTCAGGCAACTAATTACGCGGGACCCGGACACTTCCGTGTACGGACTATTCGGTGCCATTTATATTTTTGTGATGGGTATAAATTTGTCTCCACAAATCCTTTGATTCTGTTCTTCGCGTTTCCGTTGATTTCGTTCTCGTTCATGGCGTTTTTTGTTCTGTTCACAGTAAGTCACTATACGGCAGGTTGCTTCGTTTTTACCTCTGTTCATCCCTTTGCACCTCAGCATGTCACGGGTTTTCGGTCCACACGCTTCCATGTTATAGATTTATTATGATTATTATTTTTGTGAGGCCACCTGTCTTTTCTTTTTTTACCAGTGAAATCTCTATTCACGGTGCTGTCGCTGCCCTACACCTGTGTCAGGCTGAACTTCCAAAGGCAGCTGGCTATCCCTCTTGTTCTTGTGTTCCTCTCCCTTGCTTCTGGTTCCACTTATCCTAACATTTCAACAGGATGTTGGTGCTGGAGGAGCGAACTAACTTGCTTCCAGATGTAGAGAACAATAGCGGCGTCTGAGTAAAGAGTTCTGCCAAAACGCTAGCTTTGGTCACGCCGGGTGAAACGAATCGGCCAAGATTGAGGGTCGGACTCTTGGCGACACGCGACGATGTTTTCTTGTTTTATTTTTATTTGGTGGGGGGAAGGTAAATATACGCTGCTGTTAGGTTGTATGGGGGTTGTTTTCCACGGCGGTTTTCCACTTGCTCATTCATCAACAACACCCTCGACGTATGCACGGCGGCAATGTTGGCTTCTCTGTCGACGCCAGAACATGCTGCTCAGAATTATTTTACATATAAAAAAAAGATCGAAACACGCGACACCATCAACTAAAGCCTTTCTGCGTTTGTTTGGCCTGCTTGCACTATGTAGTTTCTCTCTTGGTCGGAAGGCAGAATACTAACCCATTAGCGGGAACACCGAACAGATTTTTTTTTCCATTTTCAAATGCGATTATAACTACTTATAAGCTCCCGTTTCGAGTCAGTGCTCACCCTTGTTGCGTTCTTCCTTAGCTCGTGCGTGGTAGCTCATACCAGTAGCTGCGTACAGCATTGTGGAGGCTACATCGTTGTGAACAGTCCGCCTAATGCACCGTGAAGGGGGCTTAGGGCCAGGTGGAACCGCCAGGCCCCTGCGGCTTTCCTTCACGGTGAGTTAGGCGCACGCAGCTTATTGTATGAACTCTAGGCAGGACACCGCGAGTCAACACGGTAAACAGTGTTTTTTTTTACTTCAAGAAGAAAAGAATTCTCGCTGCACATAAATTGGAGAAAAGCTGAACCTGCCGAGCCTACAAGCACCCCCCACCCTCCCTTCCACAATACCGTAGCGAATTCACCTCCGCAACCCACGACACCCCCCTCCCTATCTGAGGAAGTCCCTCTGAATGGGAGCCTGGTCGCGGCTCTTTGTAGTTGTTTGCTGATGGCGTTTTGAAAGTGTTTGAGAGGAGGATGACTTTATTTCAGAAAGGAGGCCAAGCGGCCCTGTTGTGGGATCAGGGAATATGGGCAGGGGAAGATGGTTCGAATAAAGCGTTGTTATGGCACTTCGATTGTTCACTTCAGCACAATATGTCTGTGGTACCATAGCTATGAGAATAGCTATGGCATATAGCGAATTGTTTGGGCCGCTCGGCGTTCTTCCTTCCACTTTCTACAGGGTTGCCTTTTATTCAAAAAGAAAAAAAAAAACACTGTATAGGAAGACTGCTACGTCATAGCTTCACTCTCCAGGTAGAAATCAAAGCCTAAATTTAGGAAAGTATTGTTGTATTTTATGTTGATACCGTTGTTCAGAGTTTATTTTACCGAGCATATATACACTTGCGGAGAAGCTAATTTCCAATTTCCATTTTGTTTTGAATGAATCGTTTTATTGAACAAGACAACTGATAGTATCTCCCAAACAGCTTGTTGACATTGCCACATCAATGTGGGTGGGGGGGGGGGCTTTTCTATTTTAGATGCGAAGCATCTCTTGCTCGGGTCTATGTCCCGCGGCGTCGGCATCCGCACTCTACTATAAAAAAATACTTAGGCCATGCCCGGTTTCGAACCCACGACTCTCTGGCCGCAACGGGAGGTACGCGGCGCTCTACGGCGCTCCACGGCCGCAGAGCGCTCTACGGCGCTCTGCGGCCGTGGCGGCTCAGTGGACGGGGCCGGGCTTTCCCGTTTCACCTTGTAGTGAGTAAGATCTAATTAGTCGTGGTGCAAGGGACGCGTGTGGGACTGGACGGGCATACCCTAGCATAGGTTCAAATCGTGCACCTAACCTTAGTTTTCGTAACATTTATTTTCTTTACGCAAACGTTTTTACCACCACCAGTGGTGTAGCCAGGGGGGGGGAGGTTTGGGGGGTTCAAACCCCCAGAAAGTTTTATTGCTGGATGTTTTCTTGTCTTTCAAATGTGTTAAAATGTAATGTTGAATGTTGTCCTGTAAAAACTACCAATTATATATATATATATATATATATATATATATATATATATATATATATATATATATATATATATATATATATATATATATATATACACGCATTAGGGTTGGGGCGCAACCCCCCCCCCCGAAATAAATTTCTGGCTACGCCACTGACCACCACCATCGGCTATTTATGGTGCCATCACCCAGTCACCAAATTTTCCAGAGATTGCATTCGATCTGACAGGAATGAGCTAATCAGTAATTATATTGCATGTGCTTGGTTGAATGAAAATTTTCCGTCCAGCAACGGGGTCATTACAGCGCCAAGATCATTGCATAATTTTGCTCTGCCAACAAAGTTAGATGCCACCTTTCCCAGCAAACTGAGGTCACACGTTTTGAGGTCACACGTGAGGTCGAACTGCAACAGTACAGGCACTGACACAGCTGTTTATTGGAGACAAAACTTCCAACGCCGCTGCCTCCAAACAAACTTTGCTGCGCTTGGAATGTGAATAAAAAAAAGAAAGCTGGCATACTCGGATGCAGGAGGCAGAGATTCGCCAAAGCTGCTGCGAAGGAACTTTTATTTACCCTTGAAATACTCTCGGCTATGTAATGTTACAATAAGTTCATCAGAAGAAAGATGTGCTTGCCAATCAACGCGCATTGGTACACAAATTTCTTCACTTGCTTGAAATGAACAAGGTTACTGAACATGCTAACTACATGAAGGTTTTGCACGAAATCGGAACCAGTTTCGTTGACAATGGCTTTCGGCTGGTAAATGTTCCTCTCGCGTTTGCATGTTGTTTCCTGGCATACCGAACTCAGCTGCTTTTCCTGAAAACTTTGCAAAACAAAAATCAACAAGCAAGGGTAACAACAAAGGCCTTTATTTGCACTAAGCAAAAGTCATGAGCCCTACAGAGGCACACAAACTGGCAAAAGACCTTTGTATTTTACAGCAAGCTGAAAAGACAAAAATATAACATAATGGTTATCAAATACAGGGATGGGACAACAGGGTGAGAAAGCCGTGATGATGGAATCAGCCGTGATGGTTGCAGTGTTGGTGTTCATCAGAGGCACTGCTTTGTGCATATTTTCAGCACGTTTTCTGTAAAACACAATGTCTCTTTACTACATGTGCACCAGCAAAATGCATCGCAAGAAAAAACAAAATGTCAGGAAACATATAAATGTGCAAATGTACATAAAACCCCAGACGCAACCCCATAATTGGGCAGAAAACCTGTATTGCCTAGTTCCCAGATAAAGAAAGGAGGAGCTTATGGATAAGGTGAACAAAAGAGCACTACAAAAAAGGCATTGTCTAGCGTTCCGTCCAGACGGAACGATAAGGAATGCTAATGTTGCGGAACGGCAGCTGTCACTAAAGTTCTGTTCAGGAGGAACGCAACTCTCCGTGAAAGCAATCTGTCGATTTTTATCCAACCGAACACACCGCTTCCTCACACCGCCAGGGTCGTTGTTAATTAGTAATCACTATTTAGTAATTATAAATGGTCGGACTACCTCTAGCTAAGTACGGAAGGAACTCCAAGCTGCTACCCCAAGCCTGCTTGGCAACCTGAACAGAAAACAGTCTTTCTTGATATTTATGCAAAGGCAAAACCGCTTGTTTTTTTAAGTTTGAAAGTTAAAGTTGATTCATCAAAAGTAAATGGTTACAAAAAAATTTACAGACTAGCTTTGTGCAGCCATAGTCACTTATAATAATTACAGATTATCGGACGTAACCCTAGCGTTGGCTGCGTCGGCCTTGGCTTCAGTGAGCCGTAGCGGTTCAGCCGGTTGGGTAAAACCAAAATCGACTGCTCTAGCCAACTGAGTTGTAAGGCGGGCGTGAAGTATAGTTATTACAAAAGTTCTAAATGCGTCAAAAAAAAAAAAAAAACAGAGCTCGGCAAGATTTCAACACCCAACTACAACGTCCGTAAGCAGAGGCGTAAGTACGACTATTTCACAACGCGTAGCTTTGACGGGTACGGCAGGAGCGAGTACGGCTATTTCACGACGCCTAGATGTTACGGCTGGGTCTAGGAGAACTCGTCAAAAGTGAACTCGTCGCAGCCAACTCGTCATAGGTGAACTCGTCCCATAGGAAAAGTCGTCATAGGCCATCTCGCACTAGGGAAACTCGTAACCTAGGGCAACTGGACACTCGGCCAACTCGTCACAATTTACGTTTTTCGTCTATCACGTTCAAATGAAAGAGTACAGAAGCTTGTATAATTCTCATCTTAGGCGTAAACATTCTTACAGTCCTCCTTCAATTCACCACCCTTTATGTTTCCTTTGTCGCCTTCGAGGAACGCGCCAGCCAGACAGCGTATCTTATTTTTTTTCTGTGTGTAGCTAATTACGTGAGTCTTTTATATTCGATTTAGTTTGCCCGTTCTGTTGTTTCTAATACTTGTTTTTATTTCTGGTAATTAAGTGACGGCGCTGTATTGGGATTTGCGATTTCGTTCTGTGTTTTCGCTTTTTAGTATTTTGATCTTTTGTTTTCATTCCTGAAGACGGACGATGACTGTCAAGCTGGGTAACTTTCGTTTTGTTAGTCTTCATTTCACCTATATATGAGAACGAAAGTCAAGGCTCGACTTAAAAGTTGCCCCCCCCCCTGCACACACACACACACTCACACAAAAAAGTGTGACGAATATTTTTTAGAAGGAGAAGAAAAGCAAAACCAGAAACCCGAAGTTGTGCTGAAACCGAAAAGCCAATTTCAAGCACCACCTGCAAACAAACAAGAGGCCAACATTTTACCCTATTTATAGATATATACACAAGCAGGCAAAAAGCTTCAAAAGATAACGCAAAAAGAAAAAAAGAAAAGAAAACGCAAAAGAAAGAAAAAGTCGACCCCCCCCCCCCTCCACAGAAAAAGTGTGACGAATATTTTTTTGGGAGGAGCAAAAAAAATAAACCTTAAAAGCAAGCCTTTACCCAGTAAAAAGGTGTGAATTTTTTTTTTTGCTACAAGAAGGGAAATAAGAAGGGGACAGAGGAACATGTGTTCAAATAGAAAAACCATTTCAACCACCACCTGCCAACTAACAAAAGCAGAGGACCCCCCCCCCCCCCCGAACTCTGAAGAGGTCAACCTGGGAGTAATTATAAGATTAGAAGCCACTAACTTCCTCTCCCCATTTCCTCGACATCGGCCAAAAATGAAACCACGAGACGACTTTTCCTAGCACGAGAAGGTCAGTGCTACCGCTTTTCCTAGTACGGGATCACCTAGAACGAGATGCCCTCTTTGACCAGTTTCCCTATGACCAGTTTTCCTAGGACGAGTTGGCTGCGACGAGTGGGCCGGTTCCCGTTACTACGGCAGCGACGACGGAGAGTTTTCAGGGCACGCCGGGGCGCGCGCCGGCGAGCGAGCCAGGTTAGTTCACGACGGGTAGGGGGGGATTTCACGACGCCAGCGAGACGCCAACCATATATGGCTACCTTCTGCATTTTTACGGCCAGGCATTGGTGGCCGGGCCACATGCAATGGGAAGGGGCCGCGAATAAAAGTGTAAGCGGTGGCAGCAAGCGGTGGCTAGGCTCCGAATAACAAACCACCCAGAGCTTTTAGCATTGAAAGGTAAAACTATCAGCCCCACGCCGGTCAAAATCATGGTAAGAACTAAGCGCGCTGTTTCACATCCCCAACACATGCGAACCCTCATGCGGACCCTCATATTCCGCCAGAACACAACAAAGGCTGAACAGAAATAACACTCGCAGCGCGTTAGCGCGAGATTGCGTGCAATGAACACAAAACGAAAATCCTTACTTGCATGAGGAAGCTGCGGCCGCTCTCGCTTGCGCTCGGCGACTTTGTGATGCATTTTTACGCCTTATCAAACGTTTTGGCGTTTTACGGGTGTTACCCATCGCAGATCACAAAACGTCGCACCGCTGTACTCCACCGGACAACGGCGGTGCAGAATGCCCAGAGATATCGAGCAAATTTGCTACCACCGAAGTTCGCACAGACCGCACGGCGTGGCGACAAAAACTGAACGAGTATCGGCAGTATCGGGTATCGGCACCACGACAAAGAAGAGGCGAAAAGTCTGGGGAGCCTGAATGTACCGCCTTGAGGCTCCCTCGAATAGTGCGTTTGGCCGCGCCATCGGTAGCAGAAAGCTGAAACGTAACGAAGTAGCTTTACAGTTTCGACAATGGATGGCGCCACATAAAACTGCAACGTTGTTATGGCTGTAAAATTGTCGCTACAGGAATAAAAAAGGGTTAATTGTACATTTACTTGATAATGTTATAAAGATATGACATCGACGTATATTCCATGTAACGCACTTTTTGGAGTTCCGTGTGTGTACGTAAATAGGCGCGTTTGAGCGCTTCGGCCGGCGTGATGAAAATCAGCCAATTTCAGTAACAGTTTATACGTGTTCTATTTATCACAGCGCAAACATTGAACGTAACTAAGTAAAGGAGGTCTTCAAGTTTGATGTGTGAAAATATTGAAACTTCGTCTTCAGCAGCAACGCAGAAAAGTTACACCAGAAAACCCATGTGTACGTGTAAACTGCCATATGTAGACCAAAATAACTTTAAAACCGCTAAACGAAATTCAGCGAAATTTCGGCAGTATACAAATACATATGCTGGCAACGCGCACACGAAAACACATTGCTCTGCATTAATTCATGTAAAAGTTTAGCGCGAGTGAAGTTGCGCTATTTTAGCTATTTTCAAACGGCCGTATAACAAAATCTATTCGCTGTAACGGAACTTTCAAACGTAACTAACTGCATAGACATCTATTCTATGCACATACCAAACTACATGTAATTACGTAGCATAGTTTTCTCAAATTCTTACACCGCCCGAAGCAAAAAAAGCAAAAATACAATTTTTCTCTCTTGCAAATTGGCTTCTCCTTCTAAAGCCAAATTAGCTGGAATAGACCGGTAAGCGAGTTCGGAATCTAGAAGACTTCTGCTTTTTACTGATACATTAGCCATGAATGTGGTGCCAACTGGGGCGCAACAGCGCCTACGCAAACATCGTCCAAAACCGGCAGCGCGGGCCGATCGAGTGGGACCGCCACCTTTAATTTGTGCGAATTGTGTGTTTTCATGTTTTCGTGGGGATCCGGACAGTTTATCGAACGCCGTTTTATCGAACGCCGTTTTATCGAAGTCGTTTTATCGAACGCCGTTTTATCGAACGCCGTTTTATCGACGGACGTTTTATCGAAGCCGTTTTATCGAAAGTGTTTTTCTCGGCCTTTTCGAGTAACATAATTTGCAGTACGTTTTTTTAATTTCCTCCTCGCTATGTAATTTGCAAATCTTGTCTCCACAGCAGGCCTATTTAAAAACATTTATAGTCTGTCTTCTAGTTGACTTTTATTTCCTGCGTGTATTTTTGTTTGTTTTTGTGATGCGCGAAATATGTCACCAGAATTTTTTGCTGTCTTCATTGCGCAACTGGTACTGCCATAACGAATCTCCTTGTGTCTCTATCCCCTCTGATCCGAAGCATATCACGGCATTGTGGCGTATTGATTAAAATGCCTCGATATGCTTCGTACCTTTTTGTATAAACCGCTTTTGTGTCGACACATAATCTAATTATTTCGCCGCGTATGTTGTACATAAGTAAAGCACTTCTTGGCGCTTGAGGGTCCAATGTCAAAAACCTAACTGGAACGGTAGCAAAAGTCTCTCCTGATTTCTGCATTCCTAATTCTTAATGGGATCTGAGTTCAGTTGCTAAGAGGTTACCAAGCCTTGTACTACTGTTCTCGTTGCCTTGCATGAACTAACGAGAAAAACGTTAGGTACAAAATTGTCACCGTGCTGCAGGTTGGTTCGTTTTCATCTCCCTCTGGTTGCACCCCAGCATGTCTGCTGGGGTGCATGCTCTTGCCTTTTTATCATAAGGCATAAAAACAGCAAGATCTAAATAGTAAACACCGAAAATGGAGAAATCATGAAGGTCTACTCAAAATACAGCGTCGTGACCTGATTACCTCTGAATAAAAATGGAAAAATTAAAAAAATGAGAACGAGCAATACTATGGCCCGTGCGATTATACCTGAACAAGGCACACAAAAAACGAACAAAATGCGCTGCCTGGTCGGGTGTGTTCCTCCAAGGCCACCACGAAAACGTAAGGTTGGTGAATCAAAAGAGGGGCTAAGAGTGTTGACGCAAAAGTAGAAAATTATACGAAATCCTGTATTTTTTTTATTTGAGCATGATTAACAAAAAACGTAAATTGTGATGGGATGGGCAATTGTCCAGCTGTACTAGCTTACGAGTTTCCCTAGTGCAAGATGACCTCTAACGACTTGTCCTACTTGACGAGTTCACCAATGACGAGTTGGCTCTGACAGGTTCCCTTGTGACGATTCTCCTAGACTCCACCACCTCTGTTGGGGTCTCACTATCACTGTCGGAATTCCCCCTGTTCCAGTCACATAGCACTAATCTTTCAGAAGTTCTTGGCCCAACATTTCTCCAGATGCAAACAGTGTGACCCCAAGGTCTGAGTAGGAGTCGCGGGTAAACCACGTGACTAGAACAATTGTGGGGTACATTGTAGACTCTGGATCACGTAATGATGAACCATGGCGCAAGGGATATATTTTTGAACACTAACCTAAACACGCCGATACACATCTAAGGAATATTGCGCACGGGGTTCGGGTTGGTACTATAGGGGCAAATTCTGTAATATAAACAAGGGGGTCATACATGCTTGAGTGAAATCAATAAAGACTCAAAGAATAAAAATAATTTATTAAAACAAAGGTTATCGAAAACACTGTAAAGGCGCGTCAACATATATAGATAGGTTTTTTATGTAATGCACGGCAGAGACAATGTAGGAGGAAGGTTACTGCAGGTTAGGTTAATGCGACGGCCAGTTAAACAAAATAAACCCCGAAAATTACAATGCAAGCCGCAAAACCGCACTTTCGATAAAACGGACGTAGGTGGTTCGATAAAACGGCATTCGATAAAACGGCGTTCGATAAAACGGGCATTTTTTCGATAAAACGGCGTTCGATAAACTGTCTGGGAACCGTTTTCGTGTTGTTCTGAAAACAAAACACTGTTTTTTTCACGTCCATCAAAACTTTACGAACAATTGCATCTCCATTCTCGAACGTGCAGCTGTATGCAGTAATCCTATGTTTGTTCTAAAGCGCAGCTGTGATACGGCTGCCTGTGTACGTGGTTTTGCGGCTTCCCTCCCCATCGTCTCTCGATGTAACCGAGAGGTGACACCGAAGAGATAGCGAGAAGGAAAGCGGAGCGAGGAGGAAAGCGAAGAAAATGGTGGTGGCGAAACGTGGGAAGAAAAAGTTTTAGAGACATCTACGTTTTGATACGAAGATGTAAGGCGTGATAGCGATACTTTCAACTACCACGGAGCGTTTTCGTATCGTAGCTGCTGCATTTCCGATCTATGTTTCAGGAGCCCTTAAAGTCATCGAAAATAGAGAGTAGCAACGAGGGCTTTTAATCGACGTGGCCCGGGAAGTCAACTGCTTTCTGCGCTACTGTGCCTAAAAAGTGAGCGCGAAAGATTGCGCATGGAAGGTGTTGGTAAGCTTTGGCTAAGAGGCGTCAGTGTCAGTGTATCAAAACGTTTATTCTGTGTTGTTTAGGCTGGGTTGAACAATATTGCCTTTTTTCGAAAAGAGACAGAGAAAGGGAGATCTTCGTTAAGGAAGAAATACTTGTGGTAGGAACATGGGGTAAAGAGATGCAGGGAGCTCAAACGTGGAACCTGAGTCTACGGCACCAGATGCAGCAGCTCCTTCCCTTGCCTTTTTATTCAGCTCGCGCTGATGTTGAGGTAACGAGCTGGTCAAAGCTGCCTCCCATGTCTCAAAGAAGTGGAATTTGTTAGCTTGTCAAAGCTGCATTTTAAGTCTTAAAAACCGTCGTTAACCTTCCTGGGAATTCTTTTGACCACCTCAGAGCCACGATATTAGAATCGGGGTTTCGCTCTCACCATGATAGACTAATCCGCGAATCGTATATCATTTACAAGTTCAAATCCGGATCCTCAGGCATTATTGAGAGTTTTGGGAAATTATCGTCTTTGGTGGGTACCTAAGCCATTTTCACCATTTTCCTTTCTTTTTTTCTTTTTTTTTTGTTTCATTTGCCCTACCGAACACTGTCAGCCACCACACGTTCCCCCCCATCCCCACCCTTGTCTGTCTCCCCTTTTTTTCGTGGAATAGTAGCTGCATTCCCAAAACGCCTCCGCTCCCGCGGTGGCAGCCAGGGTGTCGAACCGGAACCGGAACCGAACCGAAAACCGGAACCGAACCCGAATTTTTGCCCGGAACCGGAACTGAACCGGAACCGTATTTTTTTCGCCATTTTGGAACTGAACCCGAACCGGAACGAATCGAAGGAACCGTTCCGAACCGGTTCCGGGGCCTCAAAAATGTGATTTCTAGTTTTCGATTTGGGTACCCTACCTTGCGTCTGAAGATATTTTGCCACTCTCCAGACAGAACCATGAAATATTTTGCGCAGACTGCAGTTCCCAGGGCCCATCATGTTCTCTTCTAATTATTGCCCTCAATTTAATGTGAAGTTGTCCGTATATACTATCAGTTTGTGTTAGGTACTGCCCATATCTCCCAATTATCTTTTACGTTTAGAATAACTTAAGTTATAACGCATATTACGAAGCAACATATAGAATATTCCTCATGGTTTCTCTACATGGTGTTTAAAATTGTGTAAAGTTTTCAATGTGTTGTTAATTAACATGCATCCCTCTCCGCTTGTGAAGGCCTTCAGGGACACTATCAACAATAGATCCATATCTTCCACTTATTATAGTTTGAATGGACAGTTATATACAAACAGCACTGAGACACAAACACTCGCAGTTCTCAAAATAACGTAACTTTTTCTTGTATACAGTGCCGTTGTGTCCTTTGGTTACTGCTCAAAGAGAACATGAGATTTAAAAAGTAGGGAATCCTAATTTCCACTTTTAAAGTATATTTGATAGCATTTTCACGTTATCTTGAATCTGTTCAACCTTAAGCTTAAAGGGGCACTGACACAAAAACTTTGCATCTTGTTTTTTTTGTTGCGATAAGTAGCTAGTGACCAACTTATAACCTGTAGCAACTTCATTTGCTTCAGCGTGCGACGGTTGTTTAATTAGAGGCATTTTCAATGCGGCCAGTCGCAGTTTCGGTTTCAGCGAGTGCCGCGAAACGATGGATTTTGTGGATTTTGTGTGAACAAAGCTGACCACGTGACCGTCGGAGGGATATCACAGAGCAGAGCCGCCGTAGCACTGTCGAATCCGCATCGACGGCAGGTTCTGCGAATGCCCCCACGTACTGATCTCGTGAAGCGCTTCATTAAAAAGTGACCTTGGATGTGACGCAGGCGCTGCTAGTGCAAATGCTACCGCGGCTAAAGAACGACGCGCGACGCTCGAGACGGTGGGTGGCAAGACGCGCGCTGGGAGCAGCCGGCCGGTCTGCCTACAGGTCCGCCTACAGATGTGTTCGGCTCAGCACTGCGGCGGATATTCGAGTGCCGCTCTCGTAAGCGGTGCAGATGACAATTTTTAATGCAACCCGCCATCGCATCATTAACTCCTTTCTCACGTAAGCCACCATGGTCGGGACTTGGGGACAATTTCGTGCAGCGGTAACAAGCTATCACTCGAGCTACCTGCGCCGGCCTGGGCCACTTCGCGGCCGTGGCCGCCGCCTGCACAGCGACCGTGCGGCTAGCTCAGTGAGCTTTTCGTGCCTCCGGCGCGTTTTCGCATCCAATGGTAATAAACAGTAATAGAAACAGAGTGCCTGGAATCGCTGTAGAACTTTGGTCGCGGCCAGCTGCCCGATTAGCTGACGAAATCACGGCGCCTCCGCCGCCAACGATCGGGTCGTTCGTTCTCGAGAGCAGAAGCTCCACCCTCCGGCCCTCCGATTGGAGCGGCGAGCCGCGCGAGCCTGCGCAAAACGCCGGTAGTGCGGAAGCGGCAAACACAAACTCGTGACGTGTTTGGATGTTGTTTATTTACAATTGCGCGTGGTCCTCTGCTGGCTGCTCGGTTGCGTTTCGCACACTTCAAAACTGATTTTAAATATGTTCTAGGCTGTATTCGCCGCTGATATTTTGCAGATGATGTATATGTGTTCCCACCAATCTATCTCCGAAGTTATCTCGCCTTCAAAATTTTGTGTCAGTGCCCCTTTAAGAGGCGGATGGATTGAAGTCGATTAGTGCGGGTTAGCGGGTAGACTGGGGTGAATTAGTTAGGTGAGTGAAAGAGCTAATGTGAATTAGTGTGACTGGTGTGTTGATTAATTTAGCGGGTCAGTTAAGGCGGAATCGACGGTCGAACCTAACACAATGTCTTTGGGGCCCTTGGCATTTGGAAATTTTGCAGCGTTCTACTTCTCTACCAATCAGGAAATTTTGCCACGCATAAAGTAGCCGCAAAGTTATGTGACGAACACCTGAATGCTATAAAAGGTCTTTCTTTATGCCCGTATTGGGCTATTGTGTTGTAGCTGTATCAAAATTGACATCTCGGACTAAAGTAATAACTAATTGCCTAATGCATATTGTATATTCATCAAAGGGTTTTCAAAACGTGTGTATATATGAGGGGAGACAGTTGGAAAGAAACTAAACTGCAAGGCAAAAAGGGAGGGACGATCAACTGGTTTTATCCAAGAGCCGCCCGATAGCATTCTTCAATACCGTCTCTTCGTGTTACCTTTCTGCAACCTCCCACAGGCGTAGCATCTCAACCCCCTAACACAGCCCCCTCTAAGCTGAGGAAGCGGCGATAGCATATGCGCTTAGCCAAATCGGCTCTAAAACTCTCATAACAGACTCTTAGCAGGCGTGGTCCAACTTTGCCAATGGTCGATTGCATGTTACAACTCTTCCGATGACCAATCAGAGACCACCAACGAGACCAGTCACGATTGTATGGGCACCAGCTCATACTGGCATCCCCGGCAAACAAAATCACCAACCTCGTAGGTCGATATTTGACTCGCTTAGCCAGCGCTGATGAAGCCCTTCCGAGTGAATGCATCCTGCAGTCACAGACCAGGAAGTTACTCAGCACTATGTCCTCTTCCATAGAACGTATTCCTCCCCGCACAAATCGCTACCGATTAACCAGGAAACATTACTCCGCACCCTGTGGGCATACACCTTCCCACACAACAGCAGACTTCACCTCTTTGACGGGACGCAACTCTCTCCATTTCGTTGCTTCGGTGGAGAGCCTGGGAACCTCATACACACAGTAGACGGCTACGACAAGTGTGCCATAGATCCATCCAACCTCCACGTTTCCATAGAGAATTGGGAGACAGCCATGGCCAGCTTCGGCCTGGAAGATGAGTTGCTCTTGATGGAAACGGCTGTCGATTCGGCCCCCTCGAATGAGGGCGCCTCTCTGAAACTTTGCTTCTCTCTCTACAAGTGATCATTACTGCTGCTTGTGACTTCACTTGGCTATCATCTTTCCTAGAGCCCAATCGCTGTCACCAGTCGCTGAAGGGCCATTAGCAAGTTCCTATCTCCGGTGGTTCCCTATCCAATTCCGTCCTGTACCCGCCGTCCAATGAGTCTTTATAGCCATTCTTTCTTTCTAACAGCTCTGTTAGCAGATAAAAGATGAGCAGAAGGAAATTTCTCTAAATGCCACCTGCCACGCTTGGCAGTCGGCGCCACATGCTCGTCACACTACCATAGAAAACATTTTGCAGGTATAGTTAAAGGAGCTCTTCAACTCGCCGCGGTGGCTCAGTGGCTAAGGCGTTGTGCTGCTGAGCACACAGACACGGTTTAGATTCCCGGCTGTGGCGGCCGCTTTTCTGATGGAAGCAAAAACCGAAAACATCCGTGTGTCCGAAATTTCGTCGCACGTAAAGATCCCCAGGTGGTCTCCGGATATTAATCCGGAGCCCAGGTGAAGGGCTGCGGATTAATATCCGGAGCCCTCCATTATGGCGCGCCTCGTCATCGGCGTTGCGTCGGCGCGTTAAACCCAACAATAAATAAATAAAAAATAAATAAAAATAAATAAATAAATAAATAAATCAACACTTTCGATAAACGCTTTCACTCGTCTTCGCATCTGGAAGCACTGCGAAAACTACAGCTATTGCCAGCACAGAGCAACAGTGCGTGACTTGCTCGTCGCTGCGGATACACCTTCCGTTTCTGCTCCGTTTTTGTGGCTTTTTGTAAGTGGCTATCCAATGCGTTCTATTCTGCAACATAAGGAAAGCCGGCAAACAGCCGCTACACCACTGTAATGACGTCATTCAGCGGTCGAAGAACGCGAAGACTGGGAAGGGGAGAAAAATATTCTGAGCAAGTTTCTATGTTATCTGACGAGGAGAGAACAGTAATTTTTGGCTGAAGCACATTGCGACCCGATAATCTAATGTGTTGGTTGAATACTTTCTGCAAGCACTCAAGATTTAGAAAAAAGTTGAAAGAAGTGTTGCAGGGTCGCTTTAGTTTGGCGAAGACAAAATATTTGGACGAAGAAACCTTCATTATGACTTTGTTGTTATGCCGACTTGATAAGCAAACGAAAAACGAGCACAAAAAATTAACAGAAAAAAACACGCCTGGTTTTTTTTCTTCGAACCCGTTTGAACCCATTTGAACCGATTCGAACCGGTTCGAACCGGAACGGAATGGTGCTCTGGAACTGAACCCGAACCGAACCCGAAAGGCTTGAACCCGAACCCGAACCGAACCCGAAAAAATTCCGGTTCGACACCCTGGTGGCAGCCCCCTTTGGGGGGTTAGATTTGTTATCGCGAACGCGCCGTCCTCGCGGTCACTCCCCATTTTCTTAGATTTTGGGCGGTTCCCCTACACCTCCGCTTCTTGGACTGTCAATCATTACTCAGTTCTTTGCATGCGTCCATCATGCTGTGACATGCTTTTATTGTATACACAGAAACTTGTTGACCCTTACTGGCGACCGACTCAATAGTTGCTTCCACGCAGGACATACCTAGTTACTTCCTACCTGGCTAAATAATTGGTTGCGGTGCTGGCACGTGCGCTCTTCTGTGACTTCGGTGAACTTGTAAAGTGCCCTGACCTTCCCCACACCGCCGGTAATTGGTGTTTTCAGGAATGGATGTGTCACCGGCGGCTTCCGTTCTGTATTTATTTGTTGTTCGTGTACTTTGCATTTTGTGTGTCGAGACGTTCCCTGCACCATGCATTTATTCGTGTAATCCGTATGAAAAGTGTTTTTGAACAGCTCCCTACGGTGTCTTTTTTTATGGATAAAGTTGAATATTCCTGGGCTTTTTAGAAAAGAGTTTGTCATCATGTATAGTGCCACATGTATAATGCCCTCCCGTCCCTCTTCCCTCGCCCCAAACGTTGTATGTTACTCAAGATGAAGACTGGTCCTCCAGTCGAAACGTTGCTAAACCACTGTTTTTGTTTTTAATCGTGCGTCTACCATTTTCTCAAGTATATATATATATATATATATATATATATTGATTGATTGATTGATTGTGGGGTTTAACGCGCCGACGCAACGCAGGCGATGAGGCGCGCCGTAGTGGAGGGCTCCGGATTAATTTTGACCACCTGGGGATCTTTATCGTGCGCCGAAATCTCGTACACACGGGCGTTTTTGCTTTTCGCCTCCATCAGAAAAGCGGCCGCCGGGGCCGGGAATCGAACCCGCGACCTTGTGCTCAGCAGCGCAACGCCTTAGCCACTGAGCCACCGCGGCGGGTATATATATATATATATATATATATATATATATATATATATATATAATACTAAGGTAAGTAAAGACAGACAGAGGAGAAAAATTATTAAGAATTAGAGTTTACTGACGTTGCATTAAGAGGACTTCCTTTCTTCAGAGTAGAGAAAAAGTTGCTTTCAGGGTTATATAACTAGAGAATGTAGCAAGGGCGAGGGCACGGTAAGGGAGAGTTTGTACAATGGGTTCATGTTTGGTTGACAGCAAAAAAAATGAGAGTAGTGGAAGCGGGACAAAGGATAAAAATCAGTCACATGGTGCGAACATGATAAAAAGAAGCAAAAAAGAAACAACAAAAAATTTGACAAGATAATTCCCCTTTCCTCCTGGCAGCAGTGGTGAAAGAGAGGGGTCAAAAGAAGATATGCCTGTTCGCAAATTTGGCCCGGGCATCGAAAAAGATAACAAAGGACTTGCAGTCACGTGGAACGAACATGAAAAAACGAACTCAAAAAAGAAGAAACTACAAAAAAGGATTTAACAAGAATTTAACAAGGTGATTCCCCTTTCCCCCCATGGCAACATGGGAGAAAAAGATGGGTGAAAAAAGATATGCCCTTGGACGCATTTGGCATGGGCATAAAAAAAGATAATGAAGAAATCACGAGAAGAGCGCGGGAGGAGAGTCGAACCCGGCCGTGCTGGTACGAACATAAGAAGTACGAAAAAAAAGAAAAGAACAAGGTAATTGCTATTTTCAGTGTCCCGTGGCGACTGGGGGCAGGAGATGGGTCAAAAAAATTCCCGCGCCTTCCCGCGAGGGGAACACGAGTAAATGCAGAGCATTGGGGCCTCAGTACTGATTGAAGGCAGTGTTGCTTCCATCGCTTCTTCCGTGATGCTGGAGTAGCGGACACGAGTAAACGTGGGCACGAGCGTCAACCAAGGAAGGAAGGAGCAACGCAGTGACTGAAACACGAGCGACCGCTAGCCGCTATATTTTCAGCGCACGCAGTAGAGGGAAAGCAGTACGGGGGGGAGAGCACGCATGCGCAAGCAGCGCGCGCCTTTCCACGCCCCACCACGCTGCTATCACGCACCTGTTACGTCGAGACCGCTACGGAGCGAACGGGCTGACTACGACGCATGCGCGCGCCAGCTGCTGTTGAGAGAGAGGAAGGAAGGAGAGGCGCACCTGCATCGGACGCGAAACTGTTGACACCGTCCGACGCAGGAACAGGCGAGGCTAAGAAATGCTCTGCATTTAAAAAAGATATGCCCATGTACGCATATGGTACGCATCTGGCCATACACATCCGTTCTAAGAATTAGAGTCAGGTGATTGAAACTTGAGCGAGTATACTTCGCATCTGGTGGTGGGAGGAAAAAGTAGAGAGCACAAAAGCAGTCTGACAGGCAGTTTCGACAGGAAATAGGTGTACATTCCTGTTCAAAGAGCAGCAAAAAGAAGGAAAATTGATAGGAAAAGAACAGACAGGGTCAAACAAGTCATGAAGAGAAAGATAGCAGAAAGCACGTGACGGGCACCTAGAGGTACACATCTGGTCGGCACATGGTACTAGTTCAGGGAACGCCGATGCGGTCAGCATATAATGTGAGAAAACAGGAATACAAAAAAGTAATGGGAGAGGAAAGAAATCACACACGCTCGCATGCACAAGTCGATTATAAGGTGAGAGTATCAAAGCTAACAATAGCGCCGCAGCCTTCTACCAAAAACATAATGTGGTGATTTGGTTTATTGAAGCCACTGTGCTAAAGAACGTGGTCCTAGCACAAAGCTATACCCGTCTACTGGGGGTCGCCAACTGATGGGAGAATAATATCGAAGGAAAAAATTAACAGGCGGGTACGTGCCAATTAATCGAACGCCGTTTTATTGAAGGTATGTCCGTTTCATCGAAACCGTTTCATCGAGCGCCGTTTCATCGAAATGACGTCGCCCGTTTTATGGAATGCTGTTCGGAAGCTGCAGTCGCGATGTGTTGCTGCTAGAAAAGTTCAAGTTTTCTCGTTATAAAGAGATGCATGAAGCATGGAGGATTTATAATTTAGGGCCGCCTAAGAAAACCGCGTACTTTTAAAGAACGAGTCTTTGTCATTGCCACTTCCCGGACGATTACAGGCAACATGCACTAAGTTGAAGTTTCTCCGGGTGATGCTGCCTTTTGTGTTGTGATTGCCGATGTTGGTTATTTTCTTTCTTTTGGTTTTCTAGAACTATGTTTATACAAATTAGTCGCACAAATCGCCAGTGGGCACACATTTTCAGGACGCACTAAAATTTATCGACCAGCTGGCAGAAATCAAAAACGTTTACTTTGTAAGGAATATATGAGGTGTTTATATCACTGCAATGTACAATGGCATAAACATATACAAAAACGCTGTAACTATTTATATTGATGAACATTTGCTGTAAAAAAATCATTCACTGATCTGTTTTTTCGGTGGTTAAAGATGCGCGCTCGAGGGCCTCTTCGTGGCTAGCACAGCCTTCCTCGGCTTAGGCTGCTGCTGTCTACGCAAAAGTTCTTTCAACCAGTCGTCGTAGCATTTTCTTCCTGTTGCAGGTGGCTGAAAAACCACTCAACGCCAGGATGACAGATTCCGACAACTTTTTAAAGCCTGCAGTGCCAACCTTCCTCAGATATATTTTCTCATGGCGGAATTGAGGTTGCGTGCGGATCGCCAGTCCACCGGGAAGCTCGGGCAGCTGGCGTAGCTTTCCCATGCGAACCAGCATACCAGCTCCGAGGCGGATGGACGAAACTCCTTCTTAAGCTCGTCAAACGACTGCAGCCAGCAAAATTTTAGCAATACGCGCAGTAACTTTGTTCTATTGACGTTCGAAATAATTCTGTCGTGTTGCAGGAAGGTCACAGGGCAGGTTTGACGGACGGAGGTCGAAAAGTTGGTGGCGCTTGCTGAGGCTGAGACACTTATATAGATTACGGTATCAAGAGAACTCATGAGAGCTATACATGCCAAAGTGCTTGGCCCCATGCTTCAACAAAATAAATCAGCGGTTTCTTACGCATTAAACTGGTCATACCAAAACATCAGAATGAAGATAGAGGCGCTCAAAAAATAATTGCATTTGTGGCGGTTTATGTGCACTAAAATCTCTGCTCTATTGTGTCAGACCCAATTCGATGAAATGTCCTTGATGAAACGTTCTTCTACCAAACGGCGTTAGATGAAACTGCTTCTATGAATTGGTGTTCGATGTAACGGCATTGGGTGGATTGTCTGCAACCCATGAACAGGCATAACACTATGCTGAGGAATGCATAATTCCAGCATATGAATAAGAATGAGAGATGGGGAGGAGGAGGGGAAAGCCCAAAATTTTAATTGAATGAAAGACACGGCAGTTTTCCACTACTCTTGTGTATGCCTTATAGCAAATATTTGGTAGGCTGAAGTTTCATTTATCTTAACAGGAATCGCAATATCTGATTTTGTGAGAAACACTTTCGCCCTGAATTAAGTGGCATCTTCTTCGTTGCAGTAGTATTATCTAGTTATTGTATACCATAATGCATAAGACTTTATTATGTGTATTTTATTTATTATAATAGTGTTCATTTAGTTCCTAAAAGTGCTCTTCTTATTGTGTTCGAATGGATTGTGCTTCTTTGCTTGTTTCCCATTGTCCTCTACCCACTGAATATGAACTTCAGAATTCAATACAATATAAAGACATCCGCAACATTTTTACTTCTCATTTATGTTCAACGTGTTCTAATTATGTCATGTTTGCTGACAAATACACATTGACTCGTTTAATCTTCTGTGTGTTACTAAGATTAGTGTCAAGTTATGCATGTGCTCCCCTGCCGCAACCAAGCTATAATTACGTCGTTATAAGCTGTAAGCGGTAATTACCAGGATTACAGCTTACAGATCTAGCTACAGCTTACAGCTGTAATTACAGGGAGTTTGTCTACACGTTTCTAAAAAAACTTAAGGATGGAGGCTCTTGTCTCATCCCATTGGGTATTTCTGTCTATCTTCGCTTTTCGCTGGGGCGCTTGGCGCGGCAGGAGGCCCTGCACTGGCGTTATCTTCAGTGGGGACACGTCGCACACTGCATATTTCTTGCAATCGAAGCGCCTTTCATTACACCTACAAAAAATCATGGTTAATTTTTCTTTCTTTCTTTTTCGTTTTTTTTTATCTCAGTCTGCTTGCTCTACCCCTGACCATCATCTACCCGTGGAGATCTGTACTTTTTCTGGGAACCGGCCCACTCGTCGCAGCCAACTCGTCCTAGGAAAACTGGTCATAGGGAAACTGGTCAAAGAGGGCATCTCGTTCTAGGTGATCCCGTACTAGGAAAAGTGGTAGCACTGAACTTCTCCTGCTAGGAAAAGTCGTCTCGCGGTTCCATTTTTGGCCGATGTCGAGGAAATGGGGAAAGCAAGTTAGTGGCTTCTAATCTTATAATTACTCCCAGGTTGACCTCTTCAGAGTTCTGGGGGTCCCCTGCTTTTGTTAGTTTGCAGGTGGTGGTTGAAATTGTTTTTCTATTTTCACACATGTTCCTCTGTCCCCTTCTTATTTCCCTTCGTGTTGCAAAAAAAAAATCACATTTTCTTTACAGGGTAAGGGGTTTCTTTTTTTTTCTCCTTCCAAAAAATATTCGTCACGCTTTTTCTGTGGAGGGGGGGTCGACTTTTCCTTTCTTTTGCGTTTTCTTTTCTTTTTTTTCCTTTTGCGTTATCTTTTGAAGCTTTTTGCCTGCTTGTGTATATATCTACAAATAGGGCAAAATGTTGGCCTCTTGTTTGTTTGAAGGTGTTGGTTGAAATTGGCTTTTTGGTTTCAGCACAACTTCCGGTTTCTTTTTTTGCTTTTCTTATCCTTCTAAAAAATAATCGTCACACTTTTTTGTATGAGTTTATGTTGGGGGAGGGGAGGTCAACTTTGAAGTCCAGCCTTGACTTTCAGGTGATATGAAGACTAACAAAATGAAAGTTACCCAGCTTGACAATGATCGTTTGTCAGCAGGCATGAAAACAAAACATGAAAATACTAACAAGCCAAAACACAGAACGAAATCGCAATCCCAATACAGCGCCGTCCCTTAATTAACAAAAATTAAAAAAAATGGATTATTAAACAAATGAACGGGCAAACGAAATCTAATATAAAGACTCACGTAATTAGCTGCACACACAAAAAAAAAATAAGATACGCTGTCTGGTTGGCGCGTTCCTCGAAGGCGACAAAGGAAACATTAAGGGTGGTGAATTGAAGGAGGAGTGCGAGAATGTTTACGCATAAGATGAGAAATATACAAGCTTCTGTACTCTTTCATTTGAACATGATAGACGAAAAACGTAAATTGTGACGAATTGGCCGAGTGTCCAGTTGCCCTAGGTTACGAGTTTCCCTAGTGCAAGATGGCCTATGACGACTTGCCCTATGTAACGAATTCACCTACGACGAGTTGGCTGCGACGAGTTCACTTTTGACGAGTTCTCCTAGACCCACTTTTTCTACACGGGCATTTCAAAGTCAGTTGAACCGAGTTTCATTTGACTCAAATGCCACCCGTCAGCTACTGCATGTAGTTATTCACAGACATTGGGCAGAAAACCCCTTTCAGTCGAAGCAGAACCGTAATCAACCTTCGAGGTAATTAAAGGTTTTTGAAACGCGCACGTTCCTACTATCGGGCGCCGCTTCTGCTTGCCTCAACTACAAAAAACATAATTTCGAGTAAGAATTGGTTTGAAAAGCGCCTGTTCTCAAGCATTTTCACTTGTTCTAGTTATTTATAACTCAGCTTACAGTTGCAAGGCACCTAGGAAGTTTCCACACCTGTTACGCGCAAAATAAAAAACGACGTACGAAAGCGACGTTGCCGTTTATGTTTCGTAAACGAACCAACCTAACTGCGCAATTGCAAAGAATGTTATCATCTAAACTGGTTTTTCGGCCAAGCTTAGAATTAAAATAAATTTTTTTGTGAAGTTGCGAGTACGAAACTGGGCAGCAGTGGCGACACAAAAACTTGGCGGCTGAATACGGAAGCTTTCAACTGCCTTCGAGATTTTGTCGTGTAGATGGCAGGAACTCCTTTCAGTTGCAGTGACATTTGAAATTTCGCAGCCCATTTCACCAGCATGTCGTTTGAAACATTCATGCAGCACGGGTAAATGTACGCGCATAGTAGTGTCAAACTTTTCGTTGTGCCCCGCCGACGGCCACCAGCGGCGTCGCCCACGCTGCGGCTGAAGGCTGCGGCGCGACGCCGCTGGCGGCCATGGGCAGGGCGGCGCAAAAAGTTCGACGCTAAAGTGCATGTAATTAAGTACCCACATTCCGCACGCACGACCGGAAATCCCGACGAAGGAAGGCAGGGTGAGTCAAGGACGTCTCCTCCTTTCCCCTTTCTTCATCCGGTCATGTGTGATTGGCTGTTTTCGAAGTTAAGGGATGCTGTCCTGTACCCGCCCTCTCCCCACGTGTCTCATCAGTCTCGTGCTGTTCGCGGTGTGCTGAAGTTCGTTTCTCCGCAGGTGCCGTCGTCAAGCTGCCGTAGCGATGAAGCTGAAGTGGCTGACCGTGCGGAAGGCCTATGCGATGAAGAAGCAGACGAAGCGTAGCGTAAACCTTCGTAAGTGGCTCTTTCTGCAGCGGCTGTTGAAGGCTGCACGCGGGATTCCCGAGAATTGTGAAGTGCACTAATGTTTTTTTTCCTGAACTAGGGGAGCGTTGGGTCTCTCCTTGTCGCATTATATCCCATAGTCTTAAGTGTGTTTCCGTTCCTCAGTAATATGATGTTCATTGCCTAGGAGATCCACTGTTTTTAAGATGGAGTCACCCATACCACAATGCTGAATTTTCAAGGAATGATTAGGAAAGAATTCTTAAGCGCGTTCGTAAGCGCTGAATTAGAGGTCACAAAAAGATAACCGTACTAACACTGATTACTGAGTGTGGCGCCCGTTCTTTATCAGTGCTTCGATTTAGCTACACAATTACATTGATGGGCTGAGTCAGTTGTGCGAGGTCTATAATTATCACCGAATACTCGCTGCTTTCAGGAAAACAAGTGCGGACTATGGTGTCTAGGTACAAGTAATAAGGAGTGTGTGTGAACTCATCAGGAATAGTTAAGAGGGGTGGGGAGCGTTGACGTCAAATCGCGAAGTCTTAAATTTTTCACCGGCTTTTGCCTTTGAATGGCAGTATACGTAATGATGACGCGTTACGTGGGCGTTGTGACACTTGAGCTCTAGAGTTTTGGCATACTCAAAACAACTTCGAGAGGAAGGGGGTTGAACCGAGATAGCCTGACGCCGTAACCCACAAAGTGTTCAAAAACTTCTATATTTTCTCCCTCCGTATGGAACTTGGAACTTCACACGTGGGTGCGCGGAAAGAATGTGGCACATGGTTTACAAGCGGATTAATTTTGAATCACTCCTATGTTTCTCGGAGGGATAGCTGGGGCTTGATTAAAGAGAACTAAAAACTCAACATGCCAAGGACTGTAAAATGAACACAACGACACGCATAGTACGGCTATGTTTGTCGTTGTCTTTTTACAGTCCTTGTTCCTTTCAACACTCACATGCCCAAACAACGACAGAGACAACATCGCAGCTGTGTGTGCCGTTGTTGTCTATTTACGGTCCCTGTGATCTTTCAAAGTTTCTTTTTTTCGATAATCTCACCCCATCTACGTACACCTTAGTTTTTCCTAAATCTATTGCTGGCGTAGGTGTTTTTGCTGTTTCTTCGAAACAGGCAAGCAGCCGCCGAAGTTATTTTACTGTCTGGCGGAAGGCGCGTTCCCTGTACAGTCGCCATTTACTTCTCGTCGCAGAAGATGTACTGTATCTCATAAAACACCTCAAATAATTTCAAATGCTAAATATTGCCGCGAACTAGGAATTGGGTTTGTTTATGTTGTGTTTCTACTGCCGGCTGTGTTGCATTTTTTATTTTTATGCTCCACGGGTTATCTCACTCTGATACGAAGAGCGTTGCGCCTTAACGACACTAGCGTCGAATATTATACTTCGATCTACAATGTTCTAGATAAAACTCGACGGTTCAAGAAACACTGGCGCCGAAAGGTGAAAGCCTGCGGAGCAGACGCCGCGGTATTCCGATCACCGACGCTCGCTTGCGTACGTCCCTTGGCCGACTGCTGCTTCGCCGCATGTGTATTCTTTAAGTTTTCAGGGAGCACAAGTTCGCTCCAATAAACTTGTTTTCCTAGAAGACAACTGCGTCGTCTTTGGCATCGTGACATCTGGTGAGGTGCGGGGCACGTGAACCCTAAACCCCCTTCAAGTCACAAGCAAACCCAACTCGTGCCAGTCGCCGACAGCAATGCCTAAAGCCGGAGTTCGGACTACTCCCAGATAAATTGAAGGTCGTAAACGTCACGGCTACTGCCATGAACAACGCATGGAGCCCTCCTGTAGTTCTGCAGAAGCAACGATAACCACCATCATTTCATGGATTACATTCGGTAGATCCTGAGGAATGCCTGGAGCACCTTGAGAGGCTTTGAACGTTTAACCGAAGGGATGATGACGAAACACTTACGCAAGTGTTTTTCTACCTTGAAGACTCCGCAGTGATTTGGTACTAGAACCACGAGCGTAGGCTGACAACCTGCGATTTATTCAAGACCGAGCTCTCGAAAACGTTCACGACGCTGGTATGCAAGGAACGGGCCGAGCAGCTGCTGCAGATACGCACGCAGCATCCCACTGAAAGCGTGCTCGTGTACGTTGAGGAGCTGAAGCGCCGTGCGGACCGGGTAATGAGCGAAGAAACTAAGGTTTCTGATGCGAGGGTTTAAGCAAGAGTTTTTCGCATGCCTTGTGCGCAGCCCCCCGAAGGCTGTGTCCGAATTTTCGTCTGAGGAGGCCGCGTTGGAGAAGACGCTTGAAATACGAACGAGGCAGTACGAGCGTCCGATCAATGCGCTGGTTTCAGAGACGATTGGTCGTGGTGCTATTAAGTCCGACACACTACGCGACACCATCCATGCAGTGTTGAAGGTGGAGCTGCGGAAACGTTTCCCGACGTCGCCACAACCTCAAGTCGCTTAACTGACTGACGCGATCCGGGAAGAAGTCCAACACGCTTTAGACACTTCTATGCCATCCGAAGCAACCCGCGAGTCACAGGCTATGACCTACTCTGCGGCTGTTTGTCGACCCCGCCCTGCTCCAACCCATCGTCCAGAAGCTCCGCCGTGACACCATTCACTGTCGCCGCCATCTCCAGCCCAAAACCAATGCCCATGAAGACCGCCGGTTGACGCACCACCGATAATCGTCGGCTTTTCAACCACTGCGGAGAGGCCAATCACCTCTATCGTCGTTGCCCATACAAGAGACCCGGACTGCATGGTTTCTCGGTCGACGCGTCTGGCCCTCTCTCTGGGCAACGACCACGTGAGATCGACGACTACTTATCTCAAACCAGGCGTGGCCCAGCCCGTTTCAACCGTTCGCTGTGGCGTTACCCATACGAGTCGCATAGCCGCCGTAGCAATGCTGTCATCTCACGTCGAAGGTCCCCCAGCCCACGCAGGGGAAACTAAAAGCAGCAACTTCGGGAGGTAAAGTTGCACAACGGCGGAAAAATGAAAACCTTCCAACGACGCAGCGACTCGCTGAAGACCATTATTCATGACATCTGTTCTAACCCTGACGCGACTCCCAAACACGACGATGCAAAGCGGCGCGACGTTAACCCGATATAACCGAACCTGCCTATGAGAATACAACGAAGACCACGACGCACATTGCCAGACCGCCAACATGCAGAAGTCGAAATACGACGCACACGGAACTCGAAGAAGGCAGCGTCGGACGTTCAGCTGTCCATCGACGGCTTGGAAGTAGACGCCCTCAGACACGGGAGCCGACTACTCAGTCATGCGCGGACCATTTGCGTCTAAGCTGAATAAAGTTATGGCCAGATGGGACGGTCCGCACATGCGCACAGCAGGAGGCCACCTCGTAACGCCATGTGAAACGTGCACATCGCGCGTCATCATATATGGCACAACGTACCCTGCGGAGTTCGTCATTTTGCCTAACTGTTCCCGCGGCGTAATTATTCGAATGGACTTTTTGATGGACAATGGTGCAATATTTGATCTATAGGCCAAGTCCAGAACGTTTTCCTCTTATCACTCCATGACGCCGGAACCGAACACCGCGCTGCTGTAAGGATCGCTGATGATCATCGTCTACTGTGAAGGTGCTGTTCCTGACGTCGATTCTATCATAGAGTAGCCAAAGGTTGCACCTCGACCACGGTGTCTCCATCGCAAGAGGCATTGCGCGCTTTAAGCAACGCCAATCCCATGTTTTGGCCACTAATTTCAGCGAGGAATACCCGCATTTAAACAGGGGCGCTGCAATTGCATTACTCGAAAAAACGCAAAAAGCCACTGACGTGATCGCGGTTGCCGACTTTGAACTCGTACCAGACGATACCTTCAAGCTTCCGAATCCCTTCGACGTAAATCCTGCGTTACCGCAAGAAGAACGAAAGAAATCATTGGATTTGCTGCCTCGATACAGAGAGTGTTTTTCATTGAACTCAAAAACTAAATCAGACACCTCTAGCGAAGCACCGAATAATAACCGAAGATGGAGTCCGACCCACCCGACAGTCACCGTACAGCGTCTCTTCACACAAGCGGGACACCAACCGGACTCGAGTCGACCACTTGCTCAGTGACGACATTATACAGCTAACGAAAAGCGCCTGGGCTGCGCCGGTCGTACTCGTGAAGAAAAAAGACGGCCCGTTAATTTTCTGCATTCAGTACCGGCGACTGAACAAAATCACCAAAAAGGGCGTGTGCGTGTACCCCTCTCCCGAATAGACCACGCCCTCGACCACCTCTGCCATGCGAAGTACTTCTCATCGATGGATCTGAAGACCGGCTACTGGCAATTTAAAGTGGGCGAGAGAGGCCGAGAAAAGACTGAATTTATAACCCCGGATGGCCTATACTAGTTAAAAGTGATGCCGTTTGGGTTGTGCATGGCGCCAACAACGTTTCAAAGAGTCATGGACACGGTGCTAGCTGGCCTGTAGTGGCACACCTGCCTCGTATTCGTCGACAACGTTGTGGTATTCACCCGGACTTTCGACGAACACCTTGCAAGGTTGGAGTCTACACTCGAGGTCATTCGTACGTCGGGGTTAACGCTGAAACCTGAAAAGTGCCGTTTTGCGTACGAGGAACTTTGGGCCATGTCGTCAACGCCGCAGGAGGCCTGCCTGACCCGGCAAAAACTTCTGCCACAGCGAACTTCCCAAGACCCAAAGACAAGGAGGGCGTGCGAAGATTTCTCGGACTGTGTGCATACTACCAGCGCTTCTTCGCAAACTTTGCACGCATTGCAGAGCCACTCACGCGCTCGACGAAGGGTAGTACCCCTATCACTTCTGTGAAAACGCCCAAGAAAAAGCATTCTGCGAGCCGCAACAAAGACAGCAAAACCCGCCCATCGCTCATTTCGACGAAAACGCCGAAACGGAAATGCACGCGGACATGATGGCTTGGGTACCGTCCTCGTCCAAAAGCGAAGCGGTTGCGAGAAAGTAATCGCCTATGCCAGCCGTGGCCTGTCGAAGGAGGAGAAAAAATACTCAGCCTCGGAGAAATAGTGCCTCGCTATTATATGGGTGATTTCAAAATTTCGATCGTACGTGTATGGTGGGCCATTCAAAGTTGTGACAGACCACCATGCGCTCTGTTGGCTCGCAAAATTGAAAGACCCCTCTGGTGGAGCTTGCGCCTGCAAGAGTTCGACGTTACAATCATCTACAAATCCGGCAGGAAACACTCCGACGCCGACGGTCTGTCTCGCGCCCCCGTGGACCCACCAACAGAAGATTCCGGTGAACACAGTGCGTTCTTCGGAGTCGTGACTGGGAGCGACTTCGCCGCCGAACAGCGTGCGTACCCCTATCTACGCCTCAGGATCGACTACCTCCAAGGACGCAACGTCGCCGTACCCAGGGCCTTCAAACGCAAATTACCTGCATTCAGCTTGAAAAACGCCGTCCTCGTGAAGAATGCCAGCCCCGGAACGAGAACGAATAATCTTCTTGTCATCCCGGCAGACCTTCGTGACGAAATTATGGAAGCGTGCCACGACGACCCCTCTCCTCCAGACATCTTGGCACAGCTGGCACAATTGAAAAAATCAAGCCGAAGTACTACTGGTCCCGCCTTACATCCGGAGTCACCCACTACGCCCTGAGCTGCCGTGACTGCCAGCGACAAAAAATGCCGCCGACGAGACCCACCGGACTTCTGCAGCTAACCGCCGTCCCAGCGAGGCCCTTCTAGCAGATTTGAATGGACCTTCTGGGCTGTATCCGACGTCACGATACTAGAACAAGTGGATTGTCGCAGCGACACACTACACGACCCGCTACGCAGATACCTCCGCTCTTCCAAGGGCGACTTCAAAAGAAGGGGCGAAGTTCTTCATAAACGAAGTTGTGCTGCCACACAGCGCCCCTCAAATCCCGATCACCGACCACGGAATGGCCTTTACTGCGGAGCTGATGCAAGGAATCTTACGCTACAGCAACAGGGATCACCTAAGAACGACGCCGTACCACCACCAAACGAACGGACTAACGGAACCTTTGAACAAGACGATTGTGGATATGCTGTATATGTACAGGGCCGTCCACGCTGGGCCGTCCACGAACAAGGCGCAGCGTGGCCGTGTAGGGTGCCTGGGTGTTCCTCCTCGCCCGCCCCTCCGTAAAGGGTGGAGACATTCTTTGCAGGGTCCCTCGCCGCCTCGACCGGTTTTCGGAGCCGCCGACCGCCATGACGATCCCCGCTACTGCGGCGGAACCGCCGAATTGTGCAGCGGCCGACGTGCTGTAACTGTCTGGCCGCGATTAGCGGCTCAAAATGCCTGGTTGCTGCGTGCCTCTGTGCACAAACCACTGCAGGAATGGTTGGCGAATGTTTCTGTGGTGGTATCTTGTGCAATATTTTTAATTGATCAAGTGAAGGTGCTGAACCAGACACGTACTTTTGGGATTTCATTGCATCATTTTGAGTATTATAACGAGATGTGGCTGTGTGTAGCAAACTGGGAGACTTTCTGTTGTAATCAGTTCCCCTTGAATTATATTTCATGACTTCTCGCTTTGTTTGGTTGTGTTTGTTTGTTTTAACTTTTTACCAAATGATCCCCAATCCTTTTACTTTTAATTGTGAATCGATTTTTCTTTTTTCTGATAGTTTTCTTGCAAGTTCCCAGGTCCACTAGAGCTGTGCACGGGCCCGGGCCGGCCCGAAAGCCCGTGCTCGGCCCGACCCGCGGGCCGGGCTCGGGCCGGGTAGCATGCAATATTTCGGGCCCGGGCCGGACTCGGGCTTGAACCAAAAATTTTGTCGCGCCGGGCCGGTCCGATCCGGCCCGGGCAGTTCCTGAGGCACGGCTATCCTGTGCAGCAAATTCTAAATTGTTGGCAAGAGAAAGTTCTTTGATATTTCCGGTAAAGGGAAAACAAAAAAAAAAAAGGAAGTGCTGATTCACTACCGCGCCGTTAAAAGATATGATAAAAAAACGATTGCACTTAGAAAGCCTTCACATCAATAAAATAAACGTCTGGGTCCCACCAGCTTAGTTCCTGCTGCTGAGCACGAAGTCGCGGGTTCCATTCCCGGCCGCGGCGGCCGCTTTTCTGATGGAAGCGAAAAGCAGAAATGCCCGTGTGTACGAGATTTCGGCGCGCGTTAGATCCCCAGGTGGTCAAAATTAATCCGGAGCCCTCCACTACGGCGCACCTCATCGCCTGCGTTGCGTCGGCGCGTTAAACCCTACAATCAATCAAACCATCAGATTAGTGGGAGAGAGCGGGCCAGGAAACGAGGACACTCCAGCCACCGACTACAACATGATTGTATTTGCTCTCCTTTTCAAACTAAAACAAACCCTTTTCAAACTAAAACAAACAGAACAAATGTGGCCTGGATTTTGCAGTGTGTGCAGAGTTTGAAGAACCAATTTTCTAAGCAGAGCCCATAATTATTTCGCGCAAGAATTTCTTTAGAGCCATGACTAAAGGCAAGAAAGAACTGAAGCGCAGATAAAATCATGCTGCCAACGTAACTAGAGGGAAAGACAAAAATTTCAGCAAGGAATGGAAGAACGCAAGGTGCAATATCTGTTGAAGAATTGCAATAATAAAAAAAATCACCTTACTCGGAACCATTTAAGGTATCCTCGGGTGTGCCTTGATTTCGAAGGCTGGCAAATGAAGTTACACGGCTACCGAAAAAAAAAGCTTCTAAGTGAGGATAAGTTGTACAAAGTTCGGTCCAAGTTTAAAGGAAATTTAAATCTTAGACAGTCGTATTCGCTTTGTGCTTACGCTTTTTAGGTTAACAACAAACATCTTCAAGTTCATGTTAATATCCTGTCGGACTAGGGATGATATTTAACAACACTCTGGCGGGCTCGGGCCGGGCTCGCGCTCAGATTTTAAATATTCGTCGGGCTCAGGCCGGGCTCAATTTTTATGAATTTCTCGGGCCCGGGCCGGGCCCGGGCCGTGTCTCTATCGGGGCGCTTCGGGCCGGGCCTAGAAATTTCGGCCTGTTCACAGCTCTAAGGTCCACCGCCTCACCCAAAATTAACATCTGCATGCTGCGCCACTATTTCCTGTACCTATTAAATGGCTTCGCCGATTAGGCATTTTTCTTCAGTTACAAAGCGCTATACATTTGGGGCTTCTTGGCAGATTTTTTCTTTATGTGTTAACTGCGGTGCTTTAGATAAGCCTCTGCTATTTCGTTCATTCACTTTTAGCTTTTCTTTTCCCCTTGGAGAAACAACTACATACACTACTACAACAACTGAGTGCCCTCGCTTCGCCATTTGCGCATTATCTTGCATATACAAGGTATGCTTTTTGCGGCTATGATTTTCGGCAAAGAAGGCTCATGATTAATATCAGTTAACTGCGAAATCAGACAGACTTAGTGGAAGAACAGGGCAATTCATGTAACATATACCTCTCCCGCGAAGTCTTTTCACAATACATTGCCGGTCGAACGCACTTATATAAGACGCAACTTTTTCGCAGATGAGATTTAACACCAAAACTAACGATCAAGAAGCGAGCCTGTGATGCATTATTATGCGTGTTACATTTAAAAGTGTAGAGACATTGCGCTGACTTAAGTTTACAAAACAAAAAAGTAGGAGACGCACGTATAGGCGGTAGGCGCGGATGCGCCTCTGTGTGCCGTGTTTCTCCCGCTATTTCATCTTGTCGACTTAGCTAGCGCAGTGTTTTCACTGTTAAGACGTACAAACAAGCCCACAAATAAGTTCTCCTTCCCTCTGGAAGCGGTTTGTGGCCACGGAATGCGTGTGCATATAAGAATCCGATAGGACATCCCCGTGCTTGCAGCGCGCTGCCCCAGCGGCGGGGTTCAACATGGCGGCTTCCGTAGCAGACGACGCAGTTGTCTCCACCCGTCACGGAGGGGCGGCGAGGAGGAACATCCAGGCACCCTATGGCCGTGCTCCGCGGAGCGCCAGCGCACAAGCCGTGGCCGCGCATCGAAGCTCAGCGGCGCAGGCGCACAGGCGCTTGGAGGCGGGGCTTCGTGCCGTCTGCTAGCGCGGGAGCGCGCCGTGCTTGCATTGCTGTGAAGCTCGCCCAAATCTCGGCATGCTTGTAGCGTCTTAGTGCGCCGCGACGCGTTTCGGGAAAGCGCACTTCGCTCACTGCGGCGCGTTTGTAGTTTCTGCGTAAGACAACTGAGCACTTCCTTTTTTTCTGTGCCACCATCCCAGTTCAATGCATGTATTGTTACAAAAGTTCAGGACTGGTTTGGTTGGGGTTATGGGGTTTCATGCCGCAAAACGACTCTGGCTATGAGACGCTGTAGAGTAGCACTCCGGATAACCACCCGAAGCTCTGCAGTGATATAGCTCTTCAAATGTGCGTTCTTGCATTTCACCTGTGTTGAAACGCTGCACCTGCTACCAGGATTGAACATGGATCTCCCCGCTAGTACAGCGAAGCACCATAACGAGTGAGCCGTGGTTGTTGGGCATTCTCGGGTCTTGACGACATTCTGGAACTAAACAGGGTCACAGAGCAAAGCTTTATTTTCTTCATGTGCTCTCTAACGCAGATGGCCATATTCACCCGGATATGGCGTCTGGCTCACTTTTTTGTCGGAGTGTTTACATGCTCAGTGCAGCTCGGAAGCGCTCGTGGGTGGCTCGACGCAACTTCGAATGTGCCCAACAATCTCATCGAAATCGACAACAATTGTCGTCAATATGCAAATGTGCGTGCTTGTGTATATTTAAGTCATTGCTTGCATTATTAGGCAGGCTGTACGACGAAGCTATAATCATAGTGCTGAACCGCCTTATAATGGGTCGCTAAATCTCATGGTCCCCGCTGAGGTTTTTCCGCCAGCACAGATCTATCTCGTGTCAGGCGGAATTTAGCGCAAAACACAGGAAACAACCGTAAATAACCACAAGAACAGCTGCCAACTAGCAATAAAACTTTTATTGCCGCTAGATTACTAAGGCTTTACTGGTGCGATGTCTTTCGCGTGTGGGGTGAGCTTCCGGAAGCACCCGATGCTCAGTAGCGGGTCGGTTCCCCCCCAGCATTCAGGACTGCCTGCATTCTGTTCGGCAGGGAGCAGTATAGGGACCGGAAGTAGCCGCTGTTAGGTCGCAGCCGCTCCCATTCCTCCTGGACAATAGCCCACAGCGCGTCCGCTGTTAGGCAGCGGAGTTGTCGGTGGGCCAGAGCAGCCTTCATGTTGCCCCAGACATTTTCAATTACATTCAGGTCAGGCGACTGTGGAGGCCATTCGAGGACTGCCACTTCGCGACTCTCCAGCAACGCCGCAACTTTCTTTGACTTATGTATTGGAGAGTTATCGTGCTGCAAAGTCCTCTTCCGGAAATGGTCCTCCAAGAAGGTATGGGAGCAGCACATCGTCGAGGACGGCGCAGTACGAATCCGCTTTAAAGCGGTCCTCGATCCTCACGAGGGGTCCCAGACTTTCTGCTGTCACGACGCCCCAAATACTCACTGCAGAACGGCCACTGGCTGCGACTCGCTGCATGTACTCCGGCATATACCTAAAAAATCAAAATATTTTGTTGGCATCAGAATAAAATGCAAATGAAACGATTGGCTACAAAGAATAAGTAGTAAATGGGATTACGTTTAACTTTAACGGGGAAGAACTAATTTTCTTTAAATGCAGTTATGTAAAATATGCAAAACGCAGTTTCTCTTTTCTGAGTTCATGTGTTTTGGTGTTTTGGTGATTGTTACATAATCCCAGATTTTGGGAAAACATCATCTCTACGTATGCCACAGTGTGCGTAAATCGGATTTCTAGCTGCTATTTGTTAGGAAACAGTACATTCCAGAGGGACTTATGACCTAAACTTGGCTAAACTCAAATTTTTGTACTGGCGCCACGCCCCTATGATCATATTTGTCTTCTCAATGCTCTGTTTAAAATGTTTAGCCTGATAAGCACAACGTAAATTATGATTTCATCCCATTCTATCAGGTCTCTTCTCCCAGGTACAGCTTTGGGACGTTCAAACATTATTTTTATTATTATTCCTCTACAATGTCATATGAATGCGGTTACTGCGGTAATTTAGACATATTTCACAGCCACTGATTTTGTGACAGGCGCATTGTAGTGACGCAACTCTGGCTTCAGAGATCTGCTCTATTTACTACCTCGCACGCATGCTATATGCATTGTAGCAAGCTCAAAGTCGGTGGTAGTGCCGTGAGAATGGAACTTATATTTTTTCACACAAACTTGGATATGCAAGTGGACAGGCAAAACCTGAGGGCAAAATGCAAGCTAATACATTTTAGGATACGACAGCTTCTGTAATTTGTGCTTACCGGCAGTTTTGGGAACGCCAGACTCGCTGCCGCTGGTCCCACCTCGTTGTAAATGTAGATTCGTCTCTAAAGAAGACCTTCTCCCTGTGGTCCTCGGTTCATTGCTGGTGCTCCCGAGCAAATTCTAGGCGCTTTTGCTTATTAGCCTCACTAACAATGGGGCTTCTGAACCACCGTCCTAGATTTGAGGCCAGCCTCGTACAGACGACGCTTCACTGTTGTGTCGGACACACCTTCGAGCCCTGCACTGCTCTTGATTTCGCGAACAGTTGCAGTTGGACAGACGACAGCTGCTGCGACAATGGCCCATGTCCTCGTCTTCTGTTGTCACTTTCGGGGGGCTTTACGGGGGGCATCCTTAATTCGCCGCTCTTTCCGGTACGCTTGGATTATCCGGTTTACCGTTGAAAGCGAACGATTGGTCATTTCGGATATCTGCC
>NW_027526266.1:23037117-23057510 GCF_048455015.1 Haemaphysalis longicornis
CAGCTGCTGCGACAATGGCCATGTCCTCGTCTTCTGTTGTCACTTTCGGGGGGCTTTACGGGGGGCATCCTTAATTCGCCGCTCTTTCCGGTACGCTTGGATTATCCGGTTTACCGTTGAAAGCGAACGATTGGTCATTTCGGATATCTGCCTCTGAGTGTAGGCTTCCAAGCTGAGATCCACAATTTTCCTTCTTTCGTCATCTGGAACACGCGACATCGCTGTCCTCCTGAACGTTCGTGGAGAAGTGGTGTAGCTCTGCTAGCTTGCAGCCGCTTTATTACCGAACGAACGTGGGAAACAAGAAGAAATAAAAAAGCGCAAGCCTTAACTGAAATGCTCATAGCGTGACGTTGCGTGAGGCGATAAAAATACCGCGAGTAAAACGTCGGGTGGCTTCAGCGTTTTACAAAGAATGGGACCATATTTCCTTTGGACAAAGCCGAGGGTTAGCTCAGAAATAATTTTCAACCCGCCAGTAGATAAGACACTGCCATGCCCGTGATAGCACAAGCCGCCATAGCGCGCTATAGAGCGATCTAGGGAAGCGAGAACGTGAAGGCGGGCGAGGCGACGGGCTTCTTCCGGGGGGGGGGGGGGGGCACACCAGAAATTTGAAGCATAGTAGCTAAGATTGAGCGTAGGTTGGGCATAAAGAAGGATTGCTTTAAAGCAGTCGTTTCGTGTAGTGCAGTACCGGTGCAGAAGTGGATGAACTACAGTAACCTGTCACAATACTTGCGATTGGATTGAAGAGATATTGAACATACTGGTCATTTTTCTGTTCGTGCCTTTGATAGGAAATGCGTTTTGGGATGGTAAAGAGAAGGACGCAGAAGTGATGGACCGCAAGAACGGAGAAGCTGTTACGCAACGGTGGGGCATGAAACTAGTGACCAGAGCTTCATTACTCACATAGGCCCACGGCGGAGAAGAACGAATCAGAACAGAAAAAAGGCTACGAGCAGGTGGCAAGAAAGGGTAGGTAGAGCCCCTGTGTCTCAAAAATTAGCCAGGTATATGCTTCGCAACTAATGATATATGAACTATAACGCAGCAGGCTACAGTGGGACCAGCCCAAGACTCTGCTGGAGAGTAGGATGATCGTGCTGGATGTGTGAGACCCGCTTACTGGGCGGGTGCTTGAACTATCTCGACAATGGGCGATCATCACATAAAAAAACTTGAAAAAGCTTGCCCAAGGTTACACAAGGCTTGATCCATAGCGAAGCTGAACGAATTCTTTCCATGTAAGCACTGAAAGACACACCACCAGGCATTGGATTAGCTTTGAAATTGTTGATTTACATGGCCTGTCGCCGCTTTCCACTTCGGTAGTAGAAGTCATCGTCATATCCATCTTCTTCCTCATGCATGACTGCCGGGCCCGGTACGTTTTGTCGGCAGGTTTGCACATTCCGCCCAAAGTGGAATGCGTCAGGACGCGCTAAAACCGGCGGCAACCGCCTTCGCGAACTGGGCGTCTGTAGAGCAAGCGGTATTGTCCCCCTCTCCCTCACGTTGATGTGCAGACGCACGCGAACTGTTTCCTTGGTATTTATTTTGCAAGCGCTACGCGCAAGCCTGGACTTCAAGCGCTCCTCTTGAGGCGCGGGCTCACATGAGCGGTAAACTTCGGGACTAACCATGACCCGAGGTTTGCTGATGACGCCGCACACCACACACATTTACGGCCTGCAACAACAGCACCGCTATTAAACAAGGCAATAGATATCGAGACCAATGTCGCGGGATCGAAACCCAGGAGCATGTTGCCGAAATTCCATGGACGCGAAATGCATGGACCCTCATGTGCTCCATAATGCCAGAGCACATTAAATAAATCCTGGTGGTCAAAATTATCCGCAGCTCTCCTCGTCATTAAATAAAAAAACCAGTCCAGAAATGTTTGTAACAATATATGCATTCAACTGGGATGGTGGCACGGAAAAAGGGAAGCGCTCAGTCGTCTTACGCAGAAGCTACAAACGCGCCGCAGTGAGCGAAGTGCGCCTTCCCGCAACGCGTCGCGGCGTGCTAAGACGCTACAAGCATGCCAAGAGTTAGGCGAGCTTCACAGCAAAGCAAGCACGGCGTGCTCCCGCGCTATAGCAGAAGACACGAAGCCCCGCCTCCAAGCCCCTGTGCGCCTGCGCCGCTGAGCTTCGATGCGCGGCCGCGGCTTCTGCGCTGGCGCCCCGCGGAGCACGGCCACGCTGCGCCGTGTTCGCACCTAGCGTGGACGGCCCTGTAAGTCGACGTTGAACATAAGACCTGGGACGGAGTGCTCCCATATGTCACGTTTGCGTATAACGGGGCTATCCAAGGAACTACGCAGATGACACCGTTCGAACTTGTCAACGGAATTCGGCCGACTCGATGCTTGAAACCATACTTCCGCACGTAGCAGACGACGACCTCAACGCCGACGTCCAAAAATACCTTCAGCGTGCGGAGAAGGCCCGCCAGCTCGCTCGAGTTCGTACAACAGACCAGCAGCTAGTGGCTTCCGGCCGCTACAACCTCCGGCGCCGAGTACCACCCAGGGGATCGTGTGTGGATTAGGACTCCCATCCGACGACGCGGACTCAGTGCGAAGCTTCTGCGACGGTATTTCGGACCCTGACGGATTCTACGACGTGTTGGCCAACTTACCTACGAAGTGATCCCCGAAGGTGATTCCGCACATCACGACGACGCACGCGACCTCAAGTCGTCCACGTGGTTCGCCTCACACGTTACTGACCAAGGTGACAGACTTTTTTTGTTGTTGTTTGTTCGGTTCACCAATAGTTCATCAATGAAGAAGCCCCTGTTCACCGTGATCTAATTAGCGAACGGCTCAAACTTCGAAAAGCCCAGACTGTGCAGTGATTGCTATATCTGACGCTCTTCCTTTATCTGACGGCTAATGAAAGTTATGGCTCCTGCCGGACTAACGCAAACGAGGAACTTCACGGTGTAATTTGACTTGTAGTGCGAGTATGACAGTAGCTGGCAAGTCAAGCATCGGGACCTTTCAACAAAAATTTCTGCGCAGTCCACGGCACCCCGCATTCACCAGTACTTTTTGAAGTGCACGGGAATGTTGTTCAAATCTTCCTCTTTTGAGAGCCACTCACTAACTGAAGTGACTGGAGCACTGCAGCAACAACAGAAAGCGTGTGAACGAAGTACCTGTGCACTGATAATCCACTGCACTGGAAAAGTACAGCTAACGAAGAAAATGACATCGCGTGTTTCAGCACAATCAGCACCAAAACAACTCTGTATTTAATTATGGCCTCCAGCCTGTTTTCGCTTTCCTGACTTTTCACTTGTGCAACCACTTTGTTCGGGATTTTAGCGCTTGGCACCCCTGTGAATGTGTTAATAAAATGGTCGCTCACAAGGAGTTCAGATATCGCAAACTTCTTCAAGCAGTAATGCACTGTGTTTGCTTGAACTGCGTTTGCAGCCGTTTTGGGTTCTGCTAGCCCATGCAACAGCAGCAATGCTTCAGCTTCTGCTGCATCTGGAACATAAATAAGAAACAAATTGTAGCGTCTACACAAAGATGCATGAGAATAAATTTTAATAAGCTGCCTGCATTCGGATCGGTACCAACTGTTTGAGTCCCTGGACACGCAGTTGTGTTCTGCAGCCATTCTTGCAGTGGTATGTGTGTAGCGCAAAAAACAACATAATTTGATGCTGCAAAACAATGTTAAATAATAAATTGCAACAAGTACTACATCATTTGAACCAATAATAAACGTACTAGATCTACTGGCTCTGTATATACCGAGTTTTCATGTTGCATTAGGGTGTTATGACTGGGTTTCAACACAAAATTAGTCTTTTATGGGCCAAAACTGCATCTGCAGTATAAAAGCAAAGGAGATGACATTATTACCCAGCTCATGTCGGAAAAGCGGGAGTTTGATTCATTGGGCAGCGGTAGTGGAGTTCGGGCTAGTTTACCTAATTGTGCGGCACATAGTAGAGAAAATTTCAAATGGGGCCGTACCACGTTTCCAGATTTTTACCTTCGTTTCCCGTTGCACCTGCGCTAGATGAGGGCGTAGAGATGCAGCCCTCCCCTCCTGGGCTGGTTCCTGGTGCCAGGCTTCCTTCCAGGTCTTCTGCAATGGTAGCACAATACAGAGTTCAGAAAACGTGAAAGCTTTTTTGGTGCAGCCGGAAAGTACTGCCAGACCTCAGTTTCTCCGGCATACAACAATAAACTGGAATACAACCCAATATTTAACGCAATGTTACTACGTGTTTGAACATTGAAATCACAGGAAAAAAACACATTTAGAATGCTATCGTTATATAAGCGCATTTATTTTTTTCGTAACCTAACAATTTGAAATCACTACGGACCGGAACACTTAGAAAATCTAATTTCTTATAATTGAAAGAACTTCTTGAATCTGCATTCGCTCTAATCAGGGCTGAAGCATTTCCACTTGTTTTTGGTGTTTGCTTGTTTCTCTGCTTTTTTTACATAATTCACTTTGCTTCATTGTTGTTTTAATGCTTCCTTATTTTTTCTATATGTCGGTTTTGAGAACCCCCGTCCAATTCCCAGTTGGGTGACCAGGTACTCGCGGTAAACAATTAATCATAGATTAAAGGGTCAGGGATTTAATCGACACTGCTTATTTAAAAAACTAGAAACCGTGGTCACTGCCTGGGCCCCTAGGACAATTGCGTGCATGGTATGTGACGACGCAAGGAGCTCCGTTAAAATATAGGTTAATTAGTCACAGTCGCGCTCCAAGTGCGACATCGCGGATTGATTGCTTGGGAGCAGTGTGGGAGAAAACTAGCAACCACCATTTTTGCAAGGTGGCAGAGGCGGCCAACAAAACACCCGCCGCGGTGGCTCAGTGGCTAAGGCGTTGCGCTGCTGAGCACAAGGTCGCGGGTTCGATTCCCGGCCGCGGCGGCCGCTTTTCTGATGGAGGCGAAAAGCAAAAACGCCCGTGTGTACGAGATTTCGGCGCACGATAAAGATCCCCAGGTGGTCAAAATTAATCCGGAGCCCTCCACTACGGCGCACCTCATCGCCTGCGTTGCGTCGGGGCGTTAAACCCTACAAACAACAACAACAACGGCAAACAAAACGTTGAGCAGGGAGCTTACAAATGTGCGAGCTGCTTCAGATGAAAGAAAAGCGATGGTACGTAATGACCGGCACAGTACATGACCATTCACGCCGAAAACGCATGCCAACCAGCATTTGACCGCACCGTCATCATGAAGCGGTATCGCGAGAAGCGCACGAGGGAAATACACGAGGCTTTCGTCATCCACACAACGGGAGATAGGTGCGTGAGCACACCCTCTATCGAGTTGTAGGACAGGGAGATAAAATA
The DNA here is from genome assembly GCF_048455015.1 of Haemaphysalis longicornis. Lineage (NCBI taxonomy): Eukaryota > Metazoa > Arthropoda > Arachnida > Ixodida > Ixodidae > Haemaphysalis > Haemaphysalis longicornis. Next base: position 23,042,484 of record NW_027526266.1, read on the forward strand.
CTTAGGATCATGATCATCGCATTACACGCGGCTGCCTTCATTTCCACACTGAACTTCCATTTTGTGAGTTGGTATTGCGGATTTCCTTCTCTCCACCTTGTTTTTGATTCGAGTATATATTCATGGTTCTTTTAAATATACCTCAGTTTGCAGTTCAGCGGAGTCTTTGTCTTTACTACCTGTCGCATCGTTTTTTGGAGGTGTTTTTTCTAAGTAGCAGCATGCACCAACTGTCCGTCGCAGTTCACTTGTTCAGGCCGAAGCGTACTTTGAATTTCTCTGAATGTCGCTCTCCTTTAGGATCTGGGCTTCATCGTTTTCTTGTGCGTGCGCACAGGAATGTTTTGTGACGGTACGGCGCTTTTCTTCGGCAGCGGTTTTAGTGGCTGCAGACCATCTATTAATAGACGACACACGTATCTCAGAAGGAAAGCACAGGATCAATAGGGAAAGAACGAAATAAACTTACGAATATGGCTCCAGAAGAAGTCCGTCTTCGTAAAGGGGCTGCTGCAAACCACCATCGTGTTCCCGGCAGCTTTTTCGATTGCGGAGCTTGGTTGTCCACACTTTTCGGGCTTCCTTATTCAGGGGAAAGGTGTGCACGCTGGTTTTTGCCGGCCCTGAGCGATTTTTACTCTGCGGCACGCAGTGTATTCCGTCGCTTTTCGGTTTTATGTTCTCCAACCCCACGTTTCCGAATGGGGCGGCCGCCTTCGCCAGCGAGACCGATCATCTACAAACAGCTCCAAATAGAGGGTGCGCGGTGGCGCCACCGTCGCCAGAAAGTGCGAATAGTGAAAAGGCAGATAATTGAAATAACCATATTTGGGAAACCAAAAAAGTCGAAAACAGAAAAAATGAAACCATCCCAAAACTACAGTAACGGAAGAGAGAGAAGTAATAAATAAGCATATTCGTCTTCAACGTATAAAAACGCGAAGACAAAAATAAAAAAAGCCAAGACAAAAACGGCGCAAATATGAATAAAAAAATTCCCCAAACGGGCAAATTGTGCAATGCCCTGCACTAGCAGAAACATTCATGGTTGGTAGAAATACCGCGCTTGATCGTTATAATAGCGTAAATTGAGATAACCAGTTTAACCTAATCTGAAAAAAAAAATAAAACAAACATTGCAAAACTAATAAATTCTAAACTGCACTACAGCAAGATACAAAAATTTGAACAGAGAACCCTAGTGAAGTTTTATGGAATCATTTTGCCTGAAGAGGTGCCTGGGACCATTTGTTCCGGGACAATTTGTTCTGGAACCACAAGTTCCGGAACCATTTGTTCCTAGTTTGGAGTTAGGACCATTTGTACCGGTACCATAGGTTCTGGAACCATTTGTGCCGGAACCATTTGTTCAGGAACCATTTGTTCCGGAACCATTTATTCCGGGAGCATTTGTTCCGGATCCATTTGTTCCTACACCTGTTCGTCACATGGCATTTCGTCATAGGCCGGTTCGTAATGGGCCCTTTGTCACATAGGATCATTCGTCATACACCAGTTTTTCACTTGGGAAAGTTCGTCACAGGTGTAAAAAATGAATGTCCACGTGTTTTTTTTTCGACTCGAAAGAGAGATGCCAGGCACAGGTTTAGTTCTTTTGTACTTTGGGCGGTACATCTAGCAAAGCTGAACCAAGACGGCAAGCCAGAGTGGCCAAGTAGAGTGACGTGTTCGGACAAGATTATAGAGAGGAGTTCAACAACCCAAGATAGAAAAGTGAGACAGGGACGTAGCCCAACAATGTTCTTGGAAGACGGGCCAGGCGTCTTGTCCCAAGTGGTCCCGTAATAGGGAAAGTGGTAGCACCAACGTTCTCGTTCTTGGAAATTTCGTCTGGAAGTGTCATTTTTCCGGATGTCGCGAAGAGGAAATGGCTTCAACTCTAGTAATTCGCACCAGGTTGACTATTTCCCAGTTAGTGGGTTGACCGTTTTTTTCGCATATTTGCAAATGGAAGGGTAAGGAAACCTATAGTACAAGAGTTTTTACTCCACATGCTTCTGAGAAAGGATTCGGTAGGTGTCTGCACGGTATTAAAGGGAGGTATTATTGCTCATGCTTTTATTCTCCATTTTGACATAGAAATAATAGGCACTAGGAGAGGGGGTGCGATGCTTTTACATGATGGGTAGGGATACGGACAGTTTATCGACCGCCGTTTTATCGAACAGAACATCTTAAACCATTAGTAAGCAAATGCGATATTGTTCATTTCACTCGACTTCTTTTTTTCACATGCCCTTGCTTAGTCACAGTACGAGCTTGCCTGATTATCTTGTTTCTGTTAATGAACGAAAAATGGGCTCTAACTATACGGCAGTTGTAACTAAAGGCAGTTTCACCTAATGCAATGCCCCCGGGCAAAATAACAAATAAATCAACAGCACACATACCTTCCATCGATACTTTGGTTCCAATATTCTTCTCTAGCTTAACTACTATCGAATTGAATGCATGGTAGTTGTTACTAGCATACAGCCAAATTTAAAATGGAGCCTGTGTTTTACAGAGTCTAGCATCTCTGCAACTCTCCTTCTTGCAATATAAAGTGGTGTTTTATGCTTTATAATTAGCCTTAGTAAACACTTTTGTATCCGCCCTGAGTGCAGAAAAGGATGAGTTTTTGATGGAATAAGTTTTAGTGTAAAACATCTAGTTCAGAATAAAACCAAACAATTCTAACAAAAATTAGAAGAATGAATTGGTGTCAGCAGCAACCTTAAAGTGCTAGACTCTGTAGCTCGAACAGCGCATGTTGTTACTGGCTGATAAGCTGGTGGTTTCAGCAGTATTTTTTTTACACAACTGCAACTACACAAACATTCTGAGGGTGTCTAGCTGGCAGGCAATGTAAATGTAGACTGCAGGACCCCTGAATTAGTCTTGGGTGAGCCTTGGGTAATGGTTAGATTACCCACACCAATTTTTTACCCCCTCCAATGAATTCAGTGCACAGGCAGCTAGTATTTGAACATTTTTTCGAGTATAAAAGCACAGTGCAAGACAGTACACCACTCTGGATGTCATAACTGCCCGTTAATTTTATTTACACGGGCAATAAAATTGTGTGGCTTTTATTCAGTCTTGTTTTCAAATTTGAATTCATTTTTATTGATGCACAAACTAAGGCGCACAAGCAATGCAGTTAATAGGCTTTTTGTGGAGAAACCAAAGCAACGTTAGCAAAACTCTGTACGGCCGCGACTCAGTATGAAAGCTCAAGCCACAATAACTGAATTTACTGGAGTGCATTTAGGAATCACTCTCCTATAATAAATGGTAGCTTATAAAATTGGCTGTATGAACACAGTAATTACTTATGGTGCAGAAACATATTATGCGTGTTATGAAGCGCTTTGAAGGAAATTGTAGATGAATCAGGGCTATGGAAAGAAAGTGCGGTATGAAGGGGGTGTGAAAATAATTCATAGGACATAGATGAAGTGGTGAGGTGGAAAAATTAATGGGCAAGAATGGATTTGGCTTAAACACTGGAGAGGTACAAGTTGTTAAGCGTTAAATTTACTATTCAGTGGAAATATAACAGCCAATGATTATACCATTGCTTTACCTGGGTGAAGCACGTTGGTGAACCATTGCTAGGACATTTGGCAAGAATCTTGTTTGCGGTAGCTACGACGTAAATACCTAGCATGCATTGCAAGAGTGAAAGATCCTCAAACAATGATCTGGTTGGTAAATGGTATTGTTCTAGTCACAGCTGCACAATAATGGTGCCATTTCTACAATGACAATAATTAAAAAGGAAACTGCGTGTTTAAATTCAGTTTATTTTGCACAGGCAAAAATGCAGAGATCAAGCGCTTATTTTGTGAGCTACTGACGGGGTTTTGTTCTCATGTAAGTCGGTTTTCTGATGATTAACAATTGGCACAAAGACAAAGTGCACATAAAAGGCCCAAAATGTGTAACAGAAAACATTGCTTATAAAATTACAGCAAGCCATGCTGTAAAGTCGCTCAATTTTGAACACTACTGCACCTAAATAAAAGAACAAGAACATGTCACGATGGAAAAAAAGCGCAAAAAGCACGAGACGAAGGAGAGACCAGCACAGGATGAGCAGTTATTATGAACTGAGTGTGAAATAAATGTGAACACAAAACCTCAACACTGCAAACCTTCAGGCGCACCATACACACACAAAAAAATCGCAACACTCGCAAAAGTTCTGGGAATCAACATGCACCACACGGGCCAACAAACTGCACGAGTATAGGCTTACCAATACCAATGGAAACCTATCTCTTCTTATGCCATGTGATGTACCTTCTTGCTGAATACTATCTTGAAGATAGGCAAACACCTCCTTAAGGAGGAACATGGATAGGGCACTGACACAGGTTCCAGTGTGATCACACAAGAAATAAAATGGGCCTCATTCACATTACAAGTGCATTGTTAAAAATGCCTAAACAGGGCCTATGTCTTCTCTTACAAAGGCCTAGACCACACTCTATGCAATGAGCGGTATAATGTAAACAAGAGGTCCCTTGTACAAAATAGCAACGTTTGTGAAGCCGAATGTTCAGGCACTTGCCCATTGAGTCAATAAAAGCTACCACATGAGAACGGAATTCAGTGAACACCCCCCCCCCCCTTATACTCGAGCTACACGAGCATTTCGAATGCCTTTGAGTCGAATGTCATTTGACTCAAATGTTACGTCGTAGCTGCTACATGACGAATTTCAATGGCATTTGGGTGAAATGTCATTTCGGTCAAAGGAGCGCCACCAACGACCTTTGAGGTTCTCAAAAGCCTTTGAAACACAAACGGTAATACCCTCGGGCACAGTTTTTGCTTACCGTAATTATAAAAACAATCATTTACTAATAAAAATTCCTCTTAAAATGCACAATAATCACATTTTTTCGCTTGGTTGTGTCCTCCATCACTCACTATACGATTACAAGGTAATTTGGTACTCGATCAACACTGGAAATGCAAAAAAGAGGCTGTTTTGTGTGCGATTGTAGACTGGTATCAATTTAATCACTAATGATTGTTTTTTGCTCATTTTAACCTTAAATTTAATTTTTGTTAGAACAAAACAGGGCAGCAGTGGCAGCATCAAACATGGCAGGTGAACATGTGAACTTTCAATTGCCTTTGAGAATTATTGTGTAGATTGGCGGAACTCCTTCCAGTTCGAATGGAATTCAAAATTTTGAAGGCCATCTAAGATGTCCTTTCAAACCCTCGTGTAGCACAGGTATTGCACAATTCACACATTGTTTGCCATGCCTGACACCACCCGATTTTCTTTCCTTCCATTGGCTTTTGTAGCAATGGCCCAACATTATGGGCTCAATATGTTTGGTGCCATAAAAACAACCATAATGTGGAACCTCCCAGCGACGTTCTTCATACCGTGAACCACTTGGTGCGTCTAAGGCAACACCACTACCTTTTCATCACTACGAGCCATTTTGCTTCTGGCCTCTGTGAGCATACGCGGATACTTCCTAATGTTTTTCACAACATGGTGCAATGATGACACCAGCACTTCATCCAGAAACCCTGCCTGCTTTAGGTGGGTAACCTGACAGGAAAAGCTACGCCGCACTCGGTGCGAACACGACTTCCTCCAGGATGACATAAGACAATTCACAACTATGGTATTTTTCAAGTGGCTAGAGGAGGAATTCCAAACAGGTTTGGTACTTCTCGGGCTGACATCCCAGCACACATAGCCAGAACAGAAACTTAGAATCAAATGTAGCAATCGGATTGCATTTTGGACGGAAGTGCGATCGGATTGCACTTCTGTCGTGAAACTCAGCACCTTCCAACATTACGTCAACAGCTTAAAGCCAAATTATCAAGCGCACAATCAAGTGCCCTGTCGACATAGCTAAGACAAATGTCACTTCAAACCGGCACAACCCTTCACCTGATACACAGTCCGTGTTTTTAAATAAACACCTTTCTATCCCATCAACGAATGTAATCTGCCGGTAAAAGTTTAACAGCTCGAGGAATCCCTCAAAGAAGCTTGATGAACAGCCCGAAAATTCTAGTTCATTGTTGAGGACCGGTAATGCAGTCCTACCCACTTGCCCATCTGTTGCTTCTTCTGAGAACATGGATGTCAAGAATACTAGAAAACATGAAAACAGTATGCACCTTGTAACTGTATAACAAGAAAACTTGCGCTTGACAAATCACCATACGCTGCCATGCAAACTAACACAATTATACATCACTGTAGTAAAAAGAAGGAGTGAGAACACGTCAAGAATGTTAGAAAAACATAAATACAGTATGCATCTCATGTACTATGACTGCACTTTTACAGCTTTTACTGTACTCTTAGAAATGAAACTGTTAACTGTACAACAAAAAACCCGTGCTTATCGAAACACAGCACGCTACGTTGTGAACTAACCTTATTATACGTCACTGCAGTAAAACAAAATAATCAGAACACATAAAGAATACTACATGAAAGGGTAAGCCGCTTATCGCTCTATAGAAAAACTATTCTGCTGCCATTGTTCCAACACGTAGCTGCCAAATACACGAGAGTGATGTAGAACGCGGTCCCTTGCACTGGATTGAAATACACTTTACACTTTTTCATGCTATAGCAGCGACTCATGAGGAGGAAGTGACCCAGAGTTGGCTGTGACACCTAGCTTGCACATTTTAAAGTTTCAGTATATGAAAAAATAGAAAAAGGAGACCCTGAAGTCAGCCAGTACAATTAGGTCTTAACCCTTTGCAGCGCATTGTCAGGCCCCGCCCAACAATGCAACAGGGCTGTTGCGGTCCTCTGTCAGGTCACACCCAACTTGGGAGTTCAAGGTTAACTTTCGTTGTCTTTCTCACTGCAATGCACACACATTCTTTGTACACATGGTGCACCATCTGTTGCGGGATAAGTGACTTTGTTGAAATTTAATTTTTGAACTAGGGTGTAGCACATGCATGTTCAGCATGGACTTTCTGGATTCCAGAGCCTTTTCACGCGCGCACGGTCCGCTGGGGGGCACAGCGGCTGCCTAATCGCGTGTATTTTACGGTGATGCACTTAGAAAAACTGATCCTCACTTCAGTGAGGAAGAGAATTGCATGCCTCAATCAGTTAGTTACGAGTGATTCAACAGAAGCAAGTGACGAAGACCACGACGTCAGTGGAGACAGTACCGAGCAGATAACTGCTCTGTGAGGTACGAATTTTGTTGATCGGCTGTAAATAAGTGGCAATTTTTTTTTCTAGCATCTAGAGGGTTCCATTGTCAATAGCTTTATTTGGAGGCAGATGTACAATCATGCCGAGAAAGAGGAATGAAATCTGCAGTACCACGGCAACTTCATCCAACAGCTGGTGAGTGATCTGAATGCTCGAGCCAAAAAGCGGGGCCCATCTCCACGTATGGAGTGCAAGCAAAGGCTAGATGTGATCAGCCATTTTATCTACAAGCTGCCAGGCCAAAGAAGTAAGGACTGCGCTATTTGTAGTGACAGAAAAACAAAAGGAGGCAAGAGTGAAACTAACTTTCCGCAAAACCTGCAGTGCCAACACTGGTCTGCATCAAGGAGAATGCTTCAAGCAGTTTCACATGCTGCTAAAACACCGTAAAGAAGGTGCAAGCAGAATGCAAGAGAAAAAATAATATCCTGGGAGTTTTCCTTGCAAAGTCTGTGTTTAAGTTCTTTCGCAGCGCCAGAAACTGCCAAAATATTCGTGAACCGGAACGACCGGAATGTGGGTAAAGGTTCCCGACGGAAAAAGGTTACCATACCGGAGACTGATTTATAATCCGAACGAATGCAATATTGGAAAGCAGGCGTACGCTTCAACACTGGGGTAAAGTAAGCACTTAGCCTTGATGTCGTTAAGCTTGTGTACAATGCTGCGTGCAGACAGGCTGCTCACCATGACAACTCCGAGGTAACTTGACCTTCACGGGTATGTGTACAGGTCGCACACAACGCATAAGCGATGCCCAACGATATAGATGCCTCCATTACGGCTCAGAATGATGTGAACAACGACATACTCATCAGTGTTAAGTAGCTCGCAGTTGTCACCTTGAGTGATCTTGATTAGATGCCCACTGCAAACCACGTCAGCAAGCTGTCTTGCACCTATGAAAGCTGGTGGAACAGGGCCTTGCAGATCTTCGTGAGAAACAGTTTTCTACTTTGCATGCTTGCTTTTACAATCTTGAAACTTGCAAAGTCCCTTGAACACTTGGGCCAGTGGTCTGTTCCCCGGCCGAACTACTCTTTTCAAAATGCCCAAATAATTCTCAAAGGGGAAGCTTGAAAAGGAGTCAAGTGGGCCCAAGGTTCGGACATCTGGGCAAGGTGAATGAGTCCGGGAACATTGCACACGTTAACTGTTGGCCCGTAAAGCTGTGCAAAGGCTGCCTTCTGCCCAAAGAATTTGAGCAGTTGGTCTGCGTAGTGAAGAAGCTGCGCTGGGCAGTCATTCATGCAAAGGATGCGGATGGCCACATGAAGGGTCATGAAGTGGTTGAATGACTCGTCAGTCAAAGCTCCCTTCAGTACAGAGGGACAAGCATAAAGAAGAAACAGTCCGGCTTCTGTTGCCTTCCACTTTTCCCCCACCTGCAGTACTCTAAGCTTCCTGCTGAAGTCAGATGGGGCGTATGGATAGAGTAGAGCAATCCTCTCGCTTATTGCGTCCAACTGGGTGCTTGACCGCCGCACAGTAAATGGCCACACAGCCCAGTACTTGAAGAACCGCCTTACCACACCGAATAGAACCAAATGCATATAGTCGATTGGGAACTGGCAAACCATTCCCAACGCCAATTGTTCAAATGGAGAGGCTCCGGTGTGGTACTGCTCCTGATGTCGAGCTGCAAGTGAAGCGTCATATCGAGAGGTGCCTGTGTACTCGGAAATATCATCTTGTGCACCCATTTACCAACCTGTGAGCACTTGTCACAGCCAAAGTAGGCAGCATGGTCTTTGGTACACTTCACGAAACTTCTTGCTGGGTATTCACACACAGCAGCTGGTATAGCCACTTGCCACCTCGTCCCGAGGTACTCGACCCCTTCATTTGTCGCTTCCTGCACTTCTTCAAGAAACTCCTCAAGGTAGCCGGTGAGGTCGCTTGGATTCTTCGCACTGAACACTCCAATGGGGAATGGCCCGCCATCTCTAGTCTCACTCACCATAGCTAGGATTGGCCACAGATGCTGGTTGCTGTAGTTAAACAGTGGTAGCTCATGAACATTCAACGTCAAATGCAAAAGATCTGCTTAGGGCACACGCAAACCCGAGGACAAGCACTTCGCCAGAGCTGGTTTCAAGCCAAAATGCACGTACTGGCCACTGGGTAACTGCCGAATGGGGCATGCCCTCGGTGTTCCCAGGTGTGTTCTGGCGTCACTAGGGAGACTTGGCCCTTTCTCCTTGAGGATGTGTAACAACGAGTTCACTGCTGCTTGTGACATGTTGTGGGACGTAGCCCAACCACACAGCCTGTCAGACAGGCTCACCTCGGTGTCATCAAGAAGATCGTGCTCTTCATCGGAGCTGTCTTCTGATGTGTCCTCGTCTTCGGAAGGGCCTTCGTTGAAAAATTCCAGGTCATCCGCGATAGGCCACACTGTTGTATTGCGCGGATCCTGCGGTGCTGCGATATTCTCAATATGCACTTGATCTTGTGAGCACTTTCAGGGTTGTAGTGGTCCGGATGATGTTGAAGGTCATGGTTAGGGAATGGTCTGTAGCGGACGAACGGCCTTTGAATGTCTCTCAACTGACTGGCGGGACGCGCTTTCGCCCATCGCCGATCCCGTCGCCGCTCGTTCCGACAGGCGCCGGCTCGAAGCATCGGAGCTCAAGACGCACTTGGGTTAAAGTTCCTAGCTGGGGTTGATGCTCACGCATGAAAATCCGCACTCAACTTTACGCGATAACCGAGTCGACGCCCAAAGAGAAGGAGAAAGCTCTATTGGACAGTGAGACCGAGCTGCTTAGAAGGCAAGGTATTTTTTTATTATATTGTGGTTAATGGGCGGGGACCACATTCCTGCGTCTTCGCCCTTTCAGTGAGCCAAGGCTGCTTAAAGTTCACTCTTCCGCTTTTCACTCTCCCACTTCTTGAGCTGGCCCGCCACTCGCTAAATAGCAAAAGCCCTGCAGTCTAGATATTTCTTTCACAGTGATTTAATTCTGTTTGGCTGTGAACTAAAGAAATTTAAGGCCAAGAAAATAATTCTTAGATCCTTAAAACGTTGTCTGCTCTAATAATGGAGAACGAAAAATAGCACTAGCAAAACCAGTACAAACCCAAAAAAGTAAGCTGGCTCGCCCTCCTTGGCGGTTCGTCAAGTTGTGGTCGTTTGTTTCAGCATCGCCTCTTGGGTTGCAAAATTAAAGCACGCGCGAATGAAGCACAAAGCATTGCAATAGGCCTTACAGGCACATTTGTTTGTGCAATTGAAACTCGCGATGCAAATGAGGCTTGAGACGTAAGCTCGCTTTCATGGGCGTTTTGTTTTTCAACTGGACCCTTTTCTTTCGGCTTTCGTTCGTCTACTTTGAACCTCACTTCCTCCCCTGATTTGTAAGGGTATTTAACGTAAAGATTACGAACTTGCGTAGGAGGTAAAGCTGAATTTTCGCGTGGAGTGCGACAACTATACGAGTACATTATCCAGCAAGAGCAAGTGTTCAGCGCTGTGTTTGATACGGCTATCGTCCTGTTCCTACGCTGTTTGTGACTGTCTCAACCGTGTTGCGAGCAACCCATACCCAGCTGAAGTACCACTTCGAAACGCCGCAACAAACAATAAATTTGTCTTGAAGATACTGCAATAAAAAACTGATTTCGTTTCCCCCGTATGTTAGAGTATGCTAGCTCCCCCCTCTCCTTCCCACTAACATCATTGAAGAGGTTGGTAACCCTACAGTAAAACAACCTTCCAAAGAAAAATAAATTAAACTACAAGTTTGGGTTTGGGTATACACTGGCGGGGCATCCAAAGGCCTTTCTTAGCGTATACTAAACCTGAACGTATTGCTTCCTACTCCAAACTCGAATATTCCTGTCCAAACCCAAGGCACATGCACCTTTCCTTCAATCAAGGCAGAAGACAGGCCCACACCCCCTTCTTCGAGTAGAATACAGTTAACCAAACCCCCCATACATGCATGTCGCTCTGTACACATCCTGCCCAGACCGTTCACTGGTTGTAGTCGACTCCAATTCAGCTACCTTTACCTCCGTCACCCTTTTCCATGCGAGCACCACAACAGCTGAAGAGACAGCCATCGCCCTGGCAGCCAGCATGGCTTCCTCGAACTATGTGGCAATCCTTGCGTACTCACAACAGACTTGCCTCAACTACTGTATAGGCCACATCTCACCCTCAGCTTTCAAGAATCTGACCACAATCAAGGAGCCCGCCACCATACATACTGTGTGGATCCCAAGCTATTCCTCCCTGGAAGGAAACAAGATGCGACACGCCACTGCCCGCGCTCTTACGCTACAGGCATTTTTCTCGACAAAAGAGGACCTTTCCGCACCTCCACCTATCCCCTGGTCCCTTCTCGATATGCTGAAATCTTATATCATCGCCAACTCCGGCTTCGATACTCACTCCTCACCAGGGTGTCGAACCGGAACCGGAACCGAACCGAAAACCGGAACCGAACCCGAATTTTTGCCCGGAACCGGAACTGAACCGGAACCGTATTTTTTTCGCCATTTTGGAACTGAACCCGAACCGGAACGAATCGAAGGAACCGTTCCGAACCGGTTCCGGGGCCTCAAAAATGTGATTTCTAGTTTTCGATTTGGGTACCCTACCTTGCGTCTGAAGATATTTTGCCACTCTCCAGACAGAACCATGAAATATTTTGCGCAGACTGCAGTTCCCAGGGCCCATCATGTTCTCTTCTAATTATTGCCCTCAATTTAATGTGAAGTTGTCCGTATATACTATCAGTTTGTGTTAGGTACTGCCCATATCTCCCAATTATCTTTTACGTTTAGAATAACTTAAGTTATAACGCATATTACGAAGCAACATATAGAATATTCCTCATGGTTTCTCTACATGGTGTTTAAAATTGTGTAAAGTTTTCAATGTGTTGTTAATTAACATGCATCCCTCTCCGCTTGTGAAGGCCTTCAGGGACACTATCAACAATAGATCCATATCTTCCACTTATTATAGTTTGAATGGACAGTTATATACAAACAGCACTGAGACACAAACACTCGCAGTTCTCAAAATAACGTAACTTTTTCTTGTATACAGTGCCGTTGTGTCCTTTGGTTACTGCTCAAAGAGAACATGAGATTTAAAAAGTAGGGAATCCTAATTTCCACTTTTAAAGTATATTTGATAGCATTTTCACGTTATCTTGAATCTGTTCAACCTTAAGCTTAAGAGGCGGATGGATTGAAGTCGATTAGTGCGGGTTAGCGGGTAGACTGGGGTGAATTAGTTAGGTGAGTGAAAGAGCTAATGTGAATTAGTGTGACTGGTGTGTTGATTAATTTAGCGGGTCAGTTAAGGCGGAATCGACGGTCGAACCTAACACAATGTCTTTGGGGCCCTTGGCATTTGGAAATTTTGCAGCGTTCTACTTCTCTACCAATCAGGAAATTTTGCCACGCATAAAGTAGCCGCAAAGTTATGTGACGAACACCTGAATGCTATAAAAGGTCTTTCTTTATGCCCGTATTGGGCTATTGTGTTGTAGCTGTATCAAAATTGACATCTCGGACTAAAGTAATAACTAATTGCCTAATGCATATTGTATATTCATCAAAGGGTTTTCAAAACGTGTGTATATATGAGGGGAGACAGTTGGAAAGAAACTAAACTGCAAGGCAAAAAGGGAGGGACGATCAACTGGTTTTATCCAAGAGCCGCCCGATAGCATTCTTCAATACCGTCTCTTCGTGTTACCTTTCTGCAACCTCCCACAGGCGTAGCATCTCAACCCCCTAACACAGCCCCCTCTAAGCTGAGGAAGCGGCGATAGCATATGCGCTTAGCCAAATCGGCTCTAAAACTCTCATAACAGACTCTTAGCAGGCGTGGTCCAACTTTGCCAATGGTCGATTGCATGTTACAACTCTTCCGATGACCAATCAGAGACCACCAACGAGACCAGTCACGATTGTATGGGCACCAGCTCATACTGGCATCCCCGGCAAACAAAATCACCAACCTCGTAGGTCGATATTTGACTCGCTTAGCCAGCGCTGATGAAGCCCTTCCGAGTGAATGCATCCTGCAGTCACAGACCAGGAAGTTACTCAGCACTATGTCCTCTTCCATAGAACGTATTCCTCCCCGCACAAATCGCTACCGATTAACCAGGAAACATTACTCCGCACCCTGTGGGCATACACCTTCCCACACAACAGCAGACTTCACCTCTTTGACGGGACGCAACTCTCTCCATTTCGTTGCTTCGGTGGAGAGCCTGGGAACCTCATACACACAGTAGACGGCTGCGACAAGTGTGCCATAGATCCATCCAACCTCCACGTTTCCATAGAGAATTGGGAGACAGCCATGGCCAGCTTCGGCCTGGAAGATGAGTTGCTCTTGATGGAAACGGCTGTCGATTCGGCCCCCTCGAATGAGGGCGCCTCTCTGAAACTTTGCTTCTCTCTCTACAAGTGATCATTACTGCTGCTTGTGACTTCACTTGGCTATCATCTTTCCTAGAGCCCAATCGCTGTCACCAGTCGCTGAAGGGCCATTAGCAAGTTCCTATCTCCGGTGGTTCCCTATCCAATTCCGTCCTGTACCCGCCGTCCAATGAGTCTTTATAGCCATTCTTTCTTTCTAACAGCTCTGTTAGCAGATAAAAGATGAGCAGAAGGAAATTTCTCTAAATGCCACCTGCCACGCTTGGCAGTCGGCGCCACATGCTCGTCACACTACCATAGAAAACATTTTGCAGGTATAGTTAAAGGAGCTCTTCAACTCGCCGCGGTGGCTCAGTGGCTAAGGCGTTGTGCTGCTGAGCACACAGACACGGTTTAGATTCCCGGCTGTGGCGGCCGCTTTTCTGATGAAAGCAAAAACCGAAAACATCCGTGTGTCCGAAATTTCGTCGCACGTAAAGATCCCCAGGTGGTCTCCGGATATTAATCCGGAGCCCAGGTGAAGGGCTGCGGATTAATATCCGGAGCCCTCCATTATGGCGCGCCTCGCCATCGGCGTTGCGTCGGCGCGTTAAACCCAACAATAAATAAATAAAAAATAAATAAAAATAAATAAATAAATAAATAAATCAACACTTTCGATAAACGCTTTCACTCGTCTTCGCATCTGGAAGCACTGCGAAAACTACAGCTATTGCCAGCACAGAGCAACAGTGCGTGACTTGCTCGTCGCTGCGGATACACCTTCCGTTTCTGCTCCGTTTTTGTGGCTTTTTGTAAGTGGCTATCCAATGCGTTCTATTCTGCAACATAAGGAAAGCCGGCAAACAGCCGCTACACCACTGTAATGACGTCATTCAGCGGTCGAAGAACGCGAAGACTGGGAAGGGGAGAAAAATATTCTGAGCAAGTTTCTATGTTATCTGACGAGGAGAGAACAGTAATTTTTGGCTGAAGCACATTGCGACCCGATAATCTAATGTGTTGGTTGAATACTTTCTGCAAGCACTCAAGATTTAGAAAAAAGTTGAAAGAAGTGTTGCAGGGTCGCTTTAGTTTGGCGAAGACAAAATATTTGGACGAAGAAACCTTCATTATGACTTTGTTGTTATGCCGACTTGATAAGCAAACGAAAAACGAGCACAAAAAATTAACAGAAAAAAACACGCCTGGTTTTTTTTCTTCGAACCCGTTTGAACCCATTTGAACCGATTCGAACCGGTTCGAACCGGAACGGAATGGTGCTCTGGAACTGAACCCGAACCGAACCCGAAAGGCTTGAACCCGAACCCGAACCGAACCCGAAAAAATTCCGGTTCGACACCCTGCTCCTCACCCATCCCAGTCGAAAAAAACGA
>NW_027526266.1:23057579-23128984 GCF_048455015.1 Haemaphysalis longicornis
GAAGCCCTATATGTTTCCCCCATATCCCCGTATCCCCATATACCCATATCCAATAATGCCATATGTATGGGCCCCATAAGATCCCATATATGGGGTTTTTTGGTAGGGTAAGCCGCTGCGGTGCACTAGGGATTCAACCTAACCACACACAAAAAATTCCCCGCATTTCCCCGAGGGGAAGAATGTGAAAGTGCGAATGCACGAGTTGAATTTGCGCGGTTCGGTAATGTTCGCGAAAGAGAGATCACACACACACACACAACTACAAAGAAAGAAAGATGCATTTATTCACAGACACCTATTTGTGTTGTCGTTGTACTTGATTGCTAGAGCGGATCTCAGCTTTGAAATTTCGTGTCAGTACTCCTTTAAGCGGGTGCATTAGCCCTTCTCACGCCCGATTCCTGGCCAATCCCCCACGTGGGTATGTGCCATGTCAGCGGCCAGGCAGCGCGCGCCCATCTCCCCCCGTTGCTAGGGAAGACGAGGAGCGCGCGCACCCGGAGCTGTTGCTATGCGGACCACGGCGGCGGACGATTCAGGCTCGCTGAAGAAGTGCATTCGCACTTAAAATGTCGCAGGGTGGGAAGTGGCAAGAGCGCGCAGGCCCGGGCATCGAGGCTGAACCACGCCCCATCCAGCGGTTGGGAAAGTTGGCGTTAAGCCAACGATGGTCTTTAGTGGTGAAGTGGGCGGGCGCTCCATCTTGCTGCCAAACACGAACCTCTTTGTGCAAATGGTATTGAACCAGTTCGGGCAAAAAGTCTTTTCTGAAGAGGTTCAGGTGCGCATCGGCTGTGACAGTGCCGTCGAAAAAAAGGCCCTATCACACCCTCCCGCCAGATTCCGCACCAGACGATGACGCCGGGAGAATTATTGGCTCGTGTGTTCACAAAGTGTGGATTTGTTTTCCCCAAAAAATGCGTACATTGGAGGTTCACACGCCCGTCCAAATGAAAAGCTGCCTCGTTGCTAAATACAAGAAACGACAGCTGACCAGGGTCGGTCGCGGTTCGCCGAAGTTTGAAGCGACAAAAGCTCAAACGACACCCCTTGTCGTCCGTCACTCACTGGTGGGCCTGTAGCTTATAAGGCCTGAAGCCTTTTGCCTTCAAGGTACGACTGACCGTTGATGCTGACGTCGCGAACATTAGCCCCGCAGGCCTGCACGATAAGCGCAGGTTGGCTTGAAAAGCGCCTACTACGGCCTCCGCACGTACAGAACGCCGACACTTGTTTTCTTTCCACACGTTACGCTGCAAGTATCCTATCGCTTGAAATGGGTCCCTCCACCAAAGCACAGAAGGGAGTTCGGGGGTCGCTTGCTGAATCTTTTCTTTAAGAGGGCGCGTATTCGATGGTACGACTTCGTCGTTCCCAAGACACATACCGCAGCTGCCCTTTCTTCCGCATAAAACGCTCGCATCTCAATGCTTCGCAATGACATACAGGCACATACAAAAACGCACACGAAACTTCGCAAATGAAACGAGAACGAACAAACCAGGCCAACGCAAGAATCGTGAGGCTGATTTCGCAGGGCCGGATAATCTGGTAATGCTAGCAGACGATCAACAAATGTAAGAGTAGGTAAAAAACAAATCCAACGTTTAATGGCAACGATGAACCGTGGGCATATTTGTTATGATTGGTATCAGCAGTTATGCGAGAATATGTGATCATCGTAAACTAGGGACGAAAAAGTTTTTCTTATTGTGTGCTACACCATTTGGCTTCTTCCTACCATGAATCGGAATTTTGGCTTTCGTTCTGCATACCCCAAGTGGCTCCGTCGTTCTAAGATCAACTTGCGCTTGCTCGAACGTCGAAATTAGCCGCCATTTTCCCACAGGCGAAAATAGTTTTTAATTACCCTTTTCAGTAATGAATTATTATATTCACTGCAGACAAATTTCATTCTTGGAGGTTTAGAAGTGTGAACTGTCTAGAGGTAAGAAAAAAAAGCTCCATCTCTCTAGCATAATTCTTACGCAAATGGCTTCGCGTCCTCATACGCGTCCTCGCGTCTTCAATCCCCCTTTTTCCTATAAAAAAACAATAAATATCCTGAGGAAGTTTACAAACAAGGAGGTGAAATATAGTTTCTGCACATAAAAGAGGTGGTTTTAGCCCTAATGACTGATTCACGGAGCAGGAAAAGAGAATTTAGGACGGCTACACACCGGAGCTCGCACAAAACTTGGTGGCGTCCATGTTGAAAATATGTTTATGAGTGCAGTTTTGCCATTCCACATCACATGGTGCTACCTTTCACTTCCGTAGGTTTCGAACATCAGCATCACCGCTCTACAGCATGAACTCTTTTCGTTTTCCCGAGGAAAACGACGAAGAAAGTCGCGTCTCCATATAGAGATGCGGAGACTGAAAGGGTAATTTACAGAATAACCAGGTAAGTACCATTGTTGTTCTCTGTGTCAAAGAAAATAGACCACAAAGTGGTACTTTCGTGTGAAGTTTGAGTGCGAACAGAGTGGTGGTTCCTTCAGAAAAAAATATCAAGTGTTCCAATTATCGCCACACTACCGTTAGTTAAGTAAACGAGGCGTTAAGTAACTTCTCACGTTACAGCTTTGAAATCGTAAATTGTCTGAAGGCCTTGTTTCTGTTAGCCACCATAGTAATGTTGATCCTATATGTTCATATCTACCATAAGCACCCACGTAAACGCTAAGGCAATAAATGAACTACCACTTTTAGGGACTTTTTTTGGAAGTCAACCAATATTTGTGCAAAAGTTGACCTCATCACAACACTTAAATTTGTGGGTCAAATGACACTGCAGTATGTTGGTGGCTCTAAATAGGCGAGTCCTTTTGGTGGAAGACATGCGAAACAAGTGGGACATTTGTTATCCGTTCTTCACCTCTCATTGCAGGCAAAGACAAACAAAAAGGCTGAGAAAGCCCAAAAAAGATCAGCCGAAGCCAGCATGCTTATTCATACTGCTGCAATAGAAAAAAGTTCATTGGCAGTGTTAACAATGAGGATTTCAGTATTGGAGGCTGAAAATAGCGAACTGAAGCCATCGAACAAGCAGCTCCAGAAGAGGCTTTGCAGTAGCGAGCTGCAGGAGCTGCGGTCCATTAATAGGGAGCTGCAGAGAGCTCTGTGCCGAAAGTTCTCTTCGCAGGTGCGTAAACCATCAGTGTGCATGGTGTATTATTACTGTTATGAGCTACGTTACGTGGCAGATGCTGCAGTTGCTGTCTTGGTTAGTCGGCTGTAATCTGAATCTGTAATCTGGGGCCCACAGTGGACCACAATGGCGCACGCTTTTGCCGAGATGAAGCAGATGGTGCATGTTGTACGTCATGCATTCAGGTTCATACAGCAATTCAGCATTGCCATGGAAGTCCAAAAGAAGGCCCTCTACAACAGCAAGGTCAGCGAATGACCCCTTAAGCTGCAGCATAACATGAAGAGCCTCCACCACACAGGCTCAGTGCTGCAAATAATGCTGATCCAAAATGTCATTCAGTGCTGGTAAGCAGTAAAAAAGCAGGCAATTTTCATACTCTTTTGCTTTCCAAAAGCGCTTCTTCTTTGTGGGCCTTGGGGCTTATACATCTTTTGGTGGTGAAATAGCCATTAACCTGATATCAATGGCCTGCTGACTACGCCCGACATAGAACGTCTTTCCAGCTGACTCAAGACAAAAATCTAAAAACTGACGCACCATTCCCAACAGCACACAATGCATATAGTCCGGACCAAAGCTGCACACTATATGAAATTGTGGCATGTCGATGAGTGGGGAGACCGTCATTACGCCATGAAATGGCTTAGGCTTGTCTTGCTTGGCGGCCTTGTACATGTCCTCAACCATCTGCTTTTCGCTCCTCTCCACAGCATGCTGTTCAACGAGGTACTTCACCACTTTTCGACCTAGAGAGTCACCTTGGTGAAAGCACCAATTACACCCGTAATAAGCGTTGAACTGTTTCATCCCCTGCATAGGTGCTCTTGCAACAGAGTCTATAGCACAGCAAATGCAGAATGCCCTGAAAATTTTCTCTTTCCCCTTGTGGTGAAGCAGAAATCCCTCGTCTGCAAGAGAGTGCATGGTTTCGAGAAATGGTGCCTGAAAGATTCCCATATAGGGCTTTTCCTTCCCGAACCAAAGACCAGCCAAAACATGCTTCCTCATTCTTTCGGGTACGGGAAGTATAATAACGACAAGCTGGATTGGCCAAATAGATGTGCGACTCGATCTGGAAGCGGGGGTGCTATCTGTGTTCCACAAAAAGCTTATCCTGTGGCCAGCTTTTCGTGCTGCAGTCACAAAGCCTCGGTACATGCTGCCATCCTTCATGTCACTTAAAGCGCCATTGAACTCGAGGGGCTCTGTCATATCCAGAAGCTCACAGCCCTTGAGAAGCTTCTGAAGTTGCGAGGGAATAAAAAAACAAACAAAAGGTGCATCGCAAAGTGAAGACGATCCACACACCCTCTTATATTCAGGACACTGCAGTGATACCCCTGGTGTACCCTCACCAACGTAAATCATGCACTCAGGACAAGAGAAATGAAATGTCATCTCGGTTCCTTGGAAGCCTAACAACTTATTACAAAATATTTAGAATGAGGAAGAACAGGACTATCGAAAAATGAGTTGATCATGTCCACAATGCTTGCTAGGTCTGTGAATTAGAAATTCATCCGCAGAGGTACTTCAGAACCATGAGTAGACTGTCTCCTTTCAAAACCACCAGCTTCCGAGACAGGACCTCTTTAAACCGACCAGCAATTTCAGGGTGATGTGTTGTGCCACTGCCCGGCTGGTTGGCATCAGGCTTCTGCACAAAGACAACAGTGATCAGGAATTATTGTTTCCAGTGTTACGATGACAGTCAAGAAACTGTACGACCATAAAAGAAAAAAATCCTAAGTGTAAATACCAGTTCATTAGCGTTACATAAAGCAAAATGAACTTAATCACCAGTAAGTACCACTAATAAACAAAATGGACTAAATAACAACATACCAATGCTTAGCTTGACAATATAAAACCACCTTAGGAGAATGTTCTAAATTTCATTCCTTGATTTTCGTATTATTGACAGGTGGAAATAGTTCTACGGAGCGTACAAAAAGATAGCAGAACTGCTGCAGCCACAAATCTGGGTATTTATGACGCTATCGACTGCACCAGCTCCTAGCATTAGAAATTAATACTTCCACCCTTCAACTAAGCTTTTACACGGCAGAGTGATACTCCAGCCAGTTTGCAACTGACTGTTGCTAAACAATTAATATTCACAGCATGGAAGGTTGATTGACTGTGGGTTTTACCGCGCCGTAGTGGAGGGTTCTGTATTAATTTTCCCCACCTTGGAATCTTTAACGTGCCCCGAAATCTCGAACACACGGGCGTGTACGGGAACAGACGGGTGCTTTTCACCTCCATCAGAAAAGCGGCCACCGCAGCCGGGTTTCCATCCCGCGACCTTTTACTCAGCAGCGCAACGCCATAGCCAGGGAGCCACCACGGCGGTTTATAGCATGGAAGGGTTTACCGAGGTGTAACTTCTCTCATCATCACTGGAGCTGCTGCAGGCGCTGCATGAGAAGCTGTAGTACGAGTACTCGTCATCCCCTACAAAATTGTGTGACAAATATAAGAACGCATGTATTTGAAGCACAAAGACCCTTCAGAAATGGCGCGAAAAAAAAATCGGGCATAAAAATTCCCCAAGGCAATACACATTTACATCGTTTTTATACAGAACTGATTTTCAAACGAATCTCCCGAAAATAAGTTTATTTTAGGACTATTCATAAAGAAGGCTTTTCGAACTTTAAAGCATCAGTTGTACTACTTGAGTTAGCCGCTATGATGAGCGGCTGCCTCTCATACGTACACGTCGACTTAAGTACCCCGCTTGCAAAATAAAAAAAAATTAAAAATCACCCAAACTGAGTATGTACATTCCATCCTGCTTCTGGTGTACTACCGGCCACGGTCGGCGCGTCCGCTGATGTAGATGGCCCGCAGTTGCGTTCGCATAAACTGTCGGCGTCCTATGAACGGCAAGAACCCATTATCCCACACTACCAAATTTTGTTGCACTTTTTCGTCCAGGAAGTTAAATCATTAAATTCATATAAAACACACGCTTGTCTCAATCTTCGCCGCAAGGTCGTCTGCCAGGGCACTGTCCAAGCCTACGTTTCCTTGGTCCGACTCATCCGAGTCGCAATCGTATTGTTCCTGCGCATGTATACGTGCGAATTAGGTCAATGCAGCAGAAACTACACGGCCATTCAAGAATGAAACTGCGAACGGAAATGAACACGACTTACCACGTCACTCGCATCCTCACGGTGTTGGCGGCCTGCCAGGGCACGTTTCGTTGGTCGGAGTTTCGTTGGTCCGAGTCGTCCGAGTCACATTCGTATTGTTCCTGCACATGTATACGTACGAATTAAGTCAATGTAGCTGAAACTACACGGCCATTCATGAATGAAACTGCTAAAGGAAATGAACACGGCTTGCCATGTCATTCGCATCCTCACTGTGTTCGCGGTGGGCCTCTGAATCAAGAGTGGACCTCGGAATTCAGAATTTTGCGCTAAGCTTGAGGTACTTTTTGTACGTGCCTCGCTTTCTGCGCTTTTTTTGGCTACCCATGTCTGAGCACAAGCAGCTTCGCCAAGGGAACATTTAATGCCACGCTTGACTTTACTCATAAGCCTGACTTGATACTGCCCTGCTTCGTATTTTCTTCCCTGCGCGTCCGGTAGCCCAGCAGGCCCAGCCAGCCCAGCCGCGGTAGCTCGGCGTGATCCTGGCGCCGCTTGCGTTGCCTTTCTTTTGCGGCACTGCTAGTAAGTAGACGTGTATTCGCTTCAACCCACGAAAAAAGGGGACCTATCTATTAAAAATACTTCATAATAACAAATATATACATCATTTTTGTATTGCTTCACACACGTTTAAAACAAATATGTGCCGTGCCACCGTCACACCGTTGATGTCATTGAGGTTGACGTTGATGCATTGTGTTGCTCCCTCTCATGGTCGGATATTTGTTCATGTGACGTCGTCTTGGTCGGTGTGTGCACCGTCACAGGATTTGAAAATAATACCCCACGCGTACGTACGACATGTGTACGATCGGACGTGTGCCATCGTTAGTAATAGTGACATAAAAGATTTTGCTCCTCGAGATACGGAAGACTTCCCAGTAACTCCTCTCCTGGTGAGGTGAACGGATGAAAACGGCACAACTGAGCTTTACCGTGCGAGAGTACTGCTTTCAGCACATAAGTATTTCTTGCACTTGGACCTGCCTGCTGAGGTTAATGACATAAATTAGATGCAACAAGCTGGTGGCATATAAGTTTACTCCGTGCCTGCATCCATTCTCGGCTGGCACCCAGATACGCGCTCAAGTAGGCGACTAGCAGCACGTGCACGTCACTGTGGACGTTTTACATTATTTATCGCGCGGAAAATTCTGCCCCGCCAGCTGTACAGCATTTGCTGTACAGCTGTACTGCAAAAAAGTATACCGCATCACGGATCAACAGTAGGTGTTATGCGAATGCGGTACAGTCGATTGCGCGCTTGGTTAATAGAAATTAAGTGTCTAGGAATTATGCATGGAAATAAAAAAAATGTGTGTGGTATCTGTGTGTTTTTCTTAGAGATCACCGCCGCCAGAGCTAAAATGCAGAATTTACGGGTACCCTCACGTCTAAAATAACAAAAAGCCGCCCGCGCGCATCTTCCCACGGGAAGAACTCGAGTAAATGCGTCGCATAGGGGTGATTGTATAGCATGAACGTTGCGTAATTGGGTAGTTTGTGGTTACCGCTCGGATGTGGGGAGGGTTTCGTCTTTACTATTCTTATTTAATGTTTCGTGATTTTGGGACACAGAAAGTACAGGTGAAGGTATTGTGGTCATTATTATTTCTTTTATTCGTTGGTGCTGTCGTTGTATTGAACGGAGAGAACGAATGCTTTATGGTCGCTAAAGTGGACTGTCAAGGGATCTTTGAGCAACGGTCGTGCGTTGGAGTAACTGGTGAAGACGAGGTCGATGCAACTGCCGTGGATGGGGGTGGGTTGCTTGTTGTTGTTGGAGGTGGTGGAGACGCAGTGCAGGCCGTGGCGGGTCCCCATGTACTCCACCAACCACTCGTCCTTGCGTATGTCAACGACGGAGCTCCGTGGTGGGACACAAGTAACGTGAATCGAGCATCAACCAAGGATCGCAGTTGACTGAATTCCGAGCGCGCGCTCCGCCGCTTATATACACAGCGCGCGCAGTAGAGGGGGAGGAGTACGGGAGAGAGACGCGCATGCGCACACTTCCGTACACAAGCGCGCCGCTACCAAGTGTACACCTACCGCTGTTGCTGCTGAGTGCGACGGAGCGCACGGGGTAACTACTGCGGATGCGCGCACACACGCGCGCTCCCTGCCGCACCGCCGCAGCTGTTGTTGAGAGCGACGAGGCGCACGGGGTAGCTACGGCGAGTGCGCGCGCAGACGCGCTCCTCCCGCACCGCCGCAGCTGTTGCTGAGAGCGAGGAGAGTACGGGATAGTTATGGCGCATGCGCGCGCAGATGCGCTCACCCGCACCGCCGCAGCTGTTGCTGAGAGCGAGGAGGGTACGGGGGAGAGACGCGCACCTGAGGAGTGAGCGTGTGGACGGCGCCGCCATCCACGATGGAGGACCAGGCGAGCCTAAGAAATGCTCCGCATTTAAAAGCTTCCCTTGTCGTCCATCTGCACCGGTTTAAATGGTTCATGATTTGTGTTAATGCTTGTCAATGTATATCGAAACATTTCGGCACCTGCCCCGTTCCAAAATCTTTTATCAGTACACTTGCTGAAACCTATAGTGGTTTATGTACACCATTTTCTTTGCTGTAGACTGACCTTATGTGCATGCATTCACTAATACATGCACCTACATCTGCCATTTTTAAACTATGAGGAACACCTAAAAAACTCCAAGGAGAGAAGCGCCTTTGCGTAAAAAGAAGTTATGAGGACGATGAGGAGACAGATGGCGAGGATGTTGTGGAGGAGGTAAGTAGCTTTAAAACAGCAAAATCATGACTGTCCATTTGCTCTCTAGCCGCCAAAACTCAAGAGGGAGACCCGGAAGGCCGAAATTCCAAGTATCATCAAAAGGAAAAAAAAGTGCCCTGGCCACCATTGTGGACCAGCCTTTACGCAAGAAACGACGTTCCGCAGAGAACACTATCGCAGAACTGAAGAGAAAGCTAGAAAAAAGGACGAAGAGATTGTTAAACTTGCAGCTCTGAATACGGGCCTGCAACGGGCTGTGATTGCCAGGTTTGGGAGCCGACGGAGCGCAGGTATCACCTTTTTTACTTCCTCAAAAGAAAACACTAGCCAAGTTTAAATGTGGAAGTTCGAATATTTTCTACTGTGATTTTTCATATGAAAAGCCTGTATATGGATAGTTTATATGAAAAATTTCCCCTGAAATTATCTTGCGGCTAACAGGGAAAATTATTTTTCTTCATTGGCTAACGGCAAAAATTGTTTGTAGCAACTCCTACATACAGAAAAACTAATACTTTTTGTTCGGCTTGAGGGCTTCATGCTTATTTTATTTTTGTTTCTATTTTATACCCCTATCACACGGCCCCTTTCAATGGCGATTGAAGTAAATCGAGATCGAATTTTCGAGCGCGCTTGAAGCATCGGCTCTGCTACACGGCACGTTTTAATCCTGATTGAGAAGTTGGTTCAGTTGCTCTCACGTACGCCATAGGCCGCCAAAAATTTATTTCGCTACCACCGCCTGGTAACTTCACGCGGTCATAGGTTTGCGTAGCTATATAAATCTGATCGCGCATTTACTTCGGTCAAGTTATTTGATACAATTTGTGGCGTTGAAGTTGTCACCTTCTGCGCCATTGCTCAGTGGAGATGAGAGCATCAAACGTTTCCCCTGATCGCGTTCGAAAATCTCAATCGCGCTTGGGTAACCGGGATTGAGTTCGAGGCGGATCGAAGTGTACCGCGATTGAAACTGCCGGGTACCATCGCCCGATCCGTATTGAGCTCGATCCGGATCCACTCAATCGCGATTGAAAGTGCCCGTGTGACAGGGGTATTATTTTGTTCGGATGGAAGGCTAAAAGAAAAGGAGCGCCCCTTCAGTGCCACACTGAGCCCTGCCACCCTGCCAGCGCAGCTATAGGGGCATCTCCACCGGCCCTTTTCTGTCCGTCTATATCCACCTGCCCTCCCCTCCACCTGCCCGTCCCTCTACCACGACTTGCACTTCCCTCCACATGCCTTCCCCTCCACCTGCCCACC
The DNA here is from genome assembly GCF_048455015.1 of Haemaphysalis longicornis. Classification (NCBI taxonomy): domain Eukaryota; kingdom Metazoa; phylum Arthropoda; class Arachnida; order Ixodida; family Ixodidae; genus Haemaphysalis; species Haemaphysalis longicornis. The sequence goes on from NW_027526266.1 coordinate 23,067,913, forward strand.
CATCCACCTCAGCCTGCCCTCCCTTCAACCATATTTCCACCTACACCTGCCCTTCAATCCCTCGGCCCTTCCGTCACACGCTCCTCCACAGCCTTCTGTTCTATCAAGGAGCAGTTGGAATGTGCAACATGACACTGGTGTGCCCATGGAAGACCTGGTTAGATGGAGATGGAGGGATTACGATTTCAGAGTTGGTATTGCTGATCCCTACACTTTTAATTGCATGTTGTCCTCACAAATTGAGTGTTTTGATTGATCGATGAATTTTGTTTGTGACAGGACTGTAGGTTGCTGGTGTGTGAAGAGGCGGATAGTAGATGGGATTGGCAACCAGTTACTAAATCACACATGCCAGGCCACTGGCAAAACCGAACTGGGCTAATGTGACTGGGTACACAAGTGTGTCCGTATGCACAGCTTCAATATCACAATGTGGAAAAACACTATTCTGTAGTTTAGCATATCAAAAGTTCGGCAGTGCAGAAAAGGATATTGCATGTTGGCTTTGCAAACTGGAGCGACAAAATGCGCATAGCATAAGCGGAGGGGGGGGAATGATGGAGTGGTGTTCCCCTAGGCTCCTATGTGCCCTGGCATTCAGGTCATCCTAGTATCATCCTTCTGTTTTGGGGCTCTCAATGCTTTGTAGGGTTTAAGTTGAGGATGTACATATGTCTGAAGGCCAGGTGTTTAAATGACGTACACACTGCAAATAAGTGCTCTTTTTTAATCTTTTTGTACCAGTTGGGCATTTGATATAGACATAGCAGGATTTTTCCCAAGGTGGAAAGTGGTAGAAATGCCACCCATTCCTTCACTTCCTTGCCCCCCTGCTTTCTGTACACCACCCACTGCTCTGGCCAAACAGTTTGAAATGAGTGACCGAGGAACTAAACATAGCCACTGTTCTAGAAAAATGGCAGCTGTCTGCACTTTCTGCCACCTGGTTATGTGCAAAGGAGTCTGAACAAGTGACGTGGCAATCTGAAACATTATTCAGCTGCAGCAGATTCCAGAATGAATGCCTTGAGCTTATAGTTTTTTTAATTGCAGAGCATTTCAGTAACTCACGATGTCACCCGCGTTGACATCCGTAGTCCGCACCGCACCCCTCCCTACTATATGAAAAAAAAATACTATCCGGCGCCCGGTTTCGGTCCCTCAACCCTGCGGGCGGAACGCAATGTACATGGTGCTCTACCCACTGCGCCACAAAGCCGACACAGAATGGGACGCTACGGACGCGCCTTATATCGTTGACTCATTCAAATTACTGCTGAAGAGCGCTCTCTCGTCAGCAGTTGCCACAAGTGCAACAACATTGACGTAACGCAAACTACTTAACGTCGTGCGCCCCCGGAAATGCTCTGCATTTTTTTATTTTGATATAGCTGCCACTCTTCATTATGCTGCAGCACCACAATATACAGTATTCTACCAAAGTTTTTCAATTTGTGTGAAAAAAATAAAATATTAAGTTTCACATGTTCTCCCTCCCACCTTCACCTTGTTCTGAAAATGTCCACCCTTCCAAAATTTTGAAGAGCCATGTAAGCTACTTAACTAACAAGTTTAGTTCCAGGAAACAAGGTGGAGGGATGGGGAAGGAAATGATTGGGGCTCAGCTTACAAATGGTTGGAGCTGCCAAAAGCCTCTTAAGAGGAGTTGACGTAATGCTATCGGTATAGAACAGGTGAAATAAAGATGATCGTGTATTAGTAATGTTTTGCGAAGCACAGCTACCTTTGTGAATCACTTTTGTCTTGTGTGAATTTGTCTTGTGTCAATCCACCATCAGTTGGTTGCTTATCAGTGTAGCTTCGGAGGATTTCGTTTGAACGCATGCTGTGCACTTGTTGTGTTTGTACAGCGACAAGTTTTTTGTATTTCTTTGTAACTCTCACTTGCCTTGATTTTCGTGCAGACTTACATGTTCTTGTTGTTTGTTACACTTCTTTAGGTTGACATACAGCAGGGTGTAGAAATTCGGCAGGAAGTGTGGACCCGAATTGAATTGCAGCGAAACGACTCCCTCGATGTGAAGGAGCTTCTTGTGGCGATCTGGGAGCCATCAGCTTTGTTGAACCGGTCTCTTTTTGGTAACGGGCTTCTTGTGGTGTTCATTTTGTCACCTTGATGTGAACATTATTTATCACTTCATTTTTTTAGGCAAAGACAGCCCACGGTTCCCAGGTCGACCCAGCAAATAGGCAATCATCAAAAAAGGTGGAAGCATTGCGCTGCAAGTGCAGTTACAAGAATAAAGCACTTCTCTAACCGCTTGTGAAATACCTCACTGCTTGCTCTCGATAGTATTCATACCGCAAGATACAAGCTTCATTTGTAGCCAACCCTTCGTCCCGCTGTTAACCTAAATAGGCTGATTATGGTGATAAAGCTTCTTCACAGGGCCTAAGTTTCTCAGAAAAAAGAACGGTTTGCTCTTTCAAGAACAGGTTGCCAAATCTTTGAGGTTTACCTTTGTAGGACCATTGAAATTAAATTGGCCACAATTTTCAATGCTTCCTGCTATAAAACTTAATAAAGCTTTTGTTAATGTCAGCTAAATTAACATTTTGCCTTTTTAATGTGCAGTAGATAGAGCTACATCAACTGGCATATGAGTGGTAGGCCTGTGAGATGACTTAATTGGTACAAATTAAAATAATTTAAAAAAGCTCCAAAAGTAAGAGATAAATTTAAGAAAAATGAATACCCGTAACGACCAGACCGACCTCGGTATTCTGCACAAAAGAAAACCCTCCTAGTGACTTCTCCTAAACTAAAGGGTGTCGGAAATGTGAAAGGCGTAGCTGATATGGGAAAAAAGAAAGGCTGAAAGAAAGGAAAGCGTAAACTGCTGTTGGATCGGTTTTTATAAAAAAAGGAAGTGTCTGTAACGGTATTTCCTGTTACAGTGATCATGTAAAAACGTGACAGTGTTACAGTTGCAAGCTACAGAAAATAGTATCTAGTGGCTGGTAACGTATTACTATTAACTAGTTACCACCGCTGTGGCTCAGTGACTATGGCGTTCCACTACTGAGCACAAGGTCGCGGGATTGAATCCCGGCCGCGGCGACAGCTTTTCTGATGGAGGCATAACGCAATAATGCCTGTGTATTCGTGATTTAGGCGCACGGTAAAGATACCCAGGCGGGGAAAAATAATCCAGAGCCCTCCACTACGGCACGCCTCACTGGCTGCGTTGCTTCAATGCGTTAAACCCCACAATGAATGAAGTGCCCAAGACTGCTTCTCAGTCTCTTTAGTTTCGCCATTATGGCCACTGTTCTCAGTTTCAGCTTCGAAATGGCCGATATTTGTGGGTAGCTTGTGGTAATCGTGCAAATAATTCAGCTTTCATATTTTGTATCTTTGGAGATTTTTAAGCACACTATAGATTAAAATGGTTTCAGAGATCAATGTTTTTCTTCAGTTGACCATCAATTCTAATTTGCAGCCAAACAAGAGACTTGTGTCTGTTGGGGTGAACTCCTGTGCACATGTGAAGATGCATTGCAAGTTGCAACAAAAGGGTAGCCGTTGCTATCGTCAAATTTTACAACCATACTAGCAGTGTGCACTGTGAAATGCTACATTAGTTCAGTCACATTTTGCGGAGAATGTGTGTAATAGGAAACATCCTTGTTTGCTATATAATTGTGATTTATTTTAACTCTGTAAAATGCAGACTGCTATATGGAGCTCCTAAAGAGAAGGGAAACTCTTCCAGGGAGTGAGTTGTTCGACATGGCGATAAAAAACGTCAACGGATACGTCATTCAGAAGCTGTAAATTCAACCCTATTGAAATGGTGTGGAGCCAGGTTAGGGGTATATTGCTGCCAACACTTCATTCACTCTCGCTGCAGTTGAACGACTACTCAACGAAGCCATCGCCCTCGTGACTCGCAAAAACTGGGTCCGGGAGTGCGCTTATGTGCAGCGTCTTGCGAAAAAGGATTGGGTGCGGGATGGTGCAATTGACACCAGAATCGACAACGTCGTGATTCCGCTAGGTTCCGACTCCAGCAGCTCTAGTGACTGCAGTGACAGCGAAATGAGCGGTGTAGAGGAATTGTGATGAAATCGGTGTGCACTGACGTTTGTGGTGCTGGTCGTCTGTGGCGAGTGACAAGGTGCTTTGTTTACGGTTCTGGTGACCGGAAGCTTGGAAGTACGCTGTTTGTTTATGTGGTGCTGCTTTTGTGTGGCAACATACAGGGACCCCGTTACCTTTCCGATGCCCAGCAGCTTGGAAGTACGCTTTGTTGGTTATATGATGCTGGCCTTGTGTGGCAAGTGACGAGGTACTTTGTTTTCCTTTGTGGTGGCCAGAAGCTTGGAAGTACGCTTTGTTGGTTTATGTGGTGCTGCTTGTGTGCAACACCTTACAGGACACCTTGTTTACCTTTCTGATGCCCCGAAACTTAGGAGGTAGCTGCGCATACGGTGCTGGATTTGCGTAGAACCAGGCAATCATTACGAGTGCTTGTTTTCAGTAGGCGCATTAGTGTTCAAGTTGTCGGTTGTGGGTGGCAGCGACGATGCACTTGCTGTACCATTGTCATGCATAAAATGAAACCTGATGATGAACGCTGGTAGCAAGCAGTGAGGAGTGGCACGTCACGTATTCTGCTTCACCCAGAAGAAATGCAATGGGAAAATTTGATTACAACCGAAGAGGTTGTAAATAGCTTCTGCAAATAGCAGTTACCTGTGCATGAAATGACAAGACTTAAAGAATTCTTTTACAAGAACTGCGAGATGGTAGTGATGATGTCCAGAAATGCAGTGTTGAGTTGTCTATCATTTGTAATTGTTTCAGTCATCTGGAAAAAATATACTACCAGCAGTTGCACATTGTAAGTGAGGCAATCATTGGTACTCACTTGCTCAAGTTTTGTTGGTCTTTTCGATTACAGAGGGTAGATTGCTTAAGTAAAAGGCCATTTCCTGCTCAGATAATGTCTTTTAAATGCGTATTTGCAGGGTCAAATGGCGAGGAGCAATACGTATTGTCAATGGCTCACTTTCAAATGTCGAAACGCTGTGGATTTCCCTGATACGAGCCTTAGCTTTTGTCAAAATACTAGCTTTTCCAGGCCCTGGGATATGCGATCGAACACCCTTAAGGTGACGGCACGCTCTCATGAAAAATAATTTACAGAAATGTTAACTGCCATGGGGATGGGCACTGTCACTTTGTCATGTTTGTGGTGCAATGTCTGCTACATCTATGTTGTTTTTACATTTATTATGAAGAAATTACTGTATACCTTACTCAGTGACGGTGAATAACTGCTAACAGAGCCAGACATGCTTGTTTGGAAATACGTGGCTGCGTGGCTTTGAGTGCTCAAGTGGGCTTGAAATATTGGGCCACGGGTTTAAAGGTTTACTCCTGGGACTGGCGTTCGTGTGCATGTTTGTGCTTTTGTGACTACTTGGAGTGGCTTCCAGATTTTGGCCAGCTGATTATGCAGAAAATAAATAAATGAAACAAAACACATTCTTTCTTCTGCTTCAATTTTTCACGTAGTACACATTATTCTTGGTGACTAATGCTCACGGTGTACTGATGTCAAACTGATTGCAATTGGCGGCGGCAGCCCTGAGTGTCTGAGTTTTACTGCTGGTTTTGGAATTGTGTGTGCAAATCCTGGCCATAGCCACAAAATTGTACATTTTTTGTGAAATTGGAGCACTTTAGCGATGGTGGTGTGCCACGTCACCGCCAAAAAAAATTGGTGAATTGGACGGGGAGGACCATCACTGGTAAACCAACGTTTTGGGCTTGGGAACAAGTAGGATCAAGGTGACGCCAACATTAAATTTACAGCCATGAATACCAGTCAACTATTTTTTAATGTAAAGCCAGCCATGCTTCCACAACATTGATGTAAGTGACAAAGGAAGAAGCTTTTGCAGCCAATTTGAATGTTGAGGGGGAGTTAGCGCTGATACACAGCCAACGCGAATTCTGTCTCCTGGTTTGGAAGGCAATTGAAATTATGCAGACAGGCCCAGTTGCGGAGTTCTGGAGACGGTGCTTTTTTTGGTAATTGAGCTGAGAAATGTGCGAGTGATCATACCTTAAAAATGGAAAGGGAGTGGCTAAACCACCAATCTTAGAACGGCTCGATATATTAGCGTTTGGCAAAGTTATCCAATGAAATGTACTTTACGATGTCAGTGACCACATTACTGGCAAAATCTTCAGTGACCAATTGTTTTTAAACTTTATGAACAGCGCTATTTGTGCAGGTGTTTAGACAGCGTTACGTATTTCAGCCATCGAAGTGCTGACACGCCTTGAGGCTGTAAATAGGCCACTTAGCCAGTGCACTACTACTGCTATCCTCAGGTATGAAACCTGCGACACGCAGTATAGAGAGACACGCCACAAAAGCCTGCATGATGCTCAACAAAGATATTGGAATAGGAAGGCGTGGGGATTGAGCGCACGATTGATGGGTTCTGCAGCGCGAGCTTCCCCTATACGCTTTCCGAGCTGCGGGTCGCCGAAACATCTTGAGGCTGCCTAACTCAACACGATCAAAATGGGATTTCACTTCACGTTGTAGAGGCGAGTGGTGCCCTGACGGTATAGCAAGCCTGGGCTATGTCCGCACGCTACATGTGCCCCTTGTGCTGCCCAGTTTTCGGCTAAAGATGAGCTTAAATATCAGTGCTGCCCTCAAAACTGCGGCGCTGACAAAATTGATGGCGTTTCTGGGTGGTTCCGAATTCAACGGTTCCGTCCCCGCTATATTATATTAGGTCGGTCCGAATTCTCAAGTGAAAGCATTGGCTTTTGGTTAGAATCAAATGAAACGTAGAGAAGGACACGTCCATATGCCTGCATGAATGGTGATTGCGGTTCAGCGCACTCAACCACAGAGCTCATGCAAAGAAACGAAATGTAGCAAATGCGTATGCGTCCCGCCGAAACCAAAACCAAAACTAGTTTACTGGAAACTACTTTGGCGAAGAAACAAAACGCTGTTCACCCCCACAATCCGCCGCGTAGCTTTGTCTCCATTGCCACAGAAATTTGTCCCCGATTATAGAATACCTTTCGGTGCTGCTGCCTGTACTCAGCGATCTGACGAAAGTACCTCTGCCCCCAAATCAGCACGTCCGGACGCTCGATCATCATCGAGTTGCGTTCGCGTTTCTGGAAGACGAAGCTGGTATCACTCAGGAGGCGGAAGATGATACACGTTCGAAGGCTGTGGAGATGCTGACTTATCCGAAATTTTTCAGAAACCTGTGCAGTAGGAGGCTCGTTGCGGCGGAAGAGATTGGGCACAATGTTTCTCAGCGCGCACAAAGTGAACCCGTCATTGTGGCGTCTGCGTTTCTCGCTTCCGGGCCTTTTCTGCGAAAGTGCTGTCAGCTTCCCGCCCGTCGCCCTCGCTTTGGATTTGATTTCCAAAATCTTCCGGAAACTGACACCGGTGTACTCACTTGTTGTGCGGCAAGTTTCTTTCACGCCAACGTGCGGGTACTCCTCTCGCAGCTTCATGTAAACGTACAAAACTGTAGGCTGAACGTGGCGACAAAGAATAATGCCGCTGCAGTTCTTCCTGTACAGATGCTTCGGCTTGATGGGCTCTTTTGGGTGGGTGAACTCGCCCCAGACCGCAAACGCGAAGAAGAATCTGGAATCGAGGAAACAGTAACAAATGCGGCTGCAGGTGGCACTGCGTAGTCATGCTCCGCCAAAAAATCGACCTCGTACGAGACGTTCATGTTGGAGAATGAGATGGTGGAAAATGTGGGGACACAAATACAATGCGCGGAGCAAAAAGGCCGTTATAGGCTAATACTTCGCAATTTCAAAGCTAGTGAATAATGCATACGTGTGTAAAATACAACACGTGGGCCTTAAAAAGTAAACTGAACTTTGTTATTTTTTCCTAATAATGTTCTGTATTGTCATTTTCGAACCGGGTTTTGACTGGGAATGGCAATTTTTATGGTATTTTTCGTTTTCATACACGTTAGTTGTGGTAATGTATCTCACATTAAAGTTTTAAAATCGCAAGAACATTAAGTTTACTTGTTTTGTTTTGGGTGTTTCTTTATTTTGTGCTTCCAAAAATATTCGCAGTAACGCACTCTTTGCGTCGAGCGGAGGAACAGCAGGTTGCGGTGAGCAGGCGCAAGAGCAACTTCCGGTGCCGTTCTTAAGCTGTATAGTCTTAAGTATAGTCTCACCTCGTCATCATCATCGATACTGTCATCATCGTCTGTGACGGGCTGGGGACGAGGGGCGGGGGAACTTCCTCTAGAGCTCCTCAAGGCGGGGCTGGGGGTTCCCCATTTGCTGTATATATTTTGTAATTTTGTTATTTTCTTCGTTTTTAGAAATTTCGTTCGTCCATTTATCTCCATGTACGTTACTATAACAATATAATCAGGTGTGAGGGAATAATAACCTAACTTCCTCCGCTGAAAACTGAGGCACACTCGCCTTTGTTCATCAATCCAATTTTCGGCAAAAGTGTGATTGTAATAAACGCACGAAAATGCATTGTTTTTAAGGAACGTCAGCCGGGCATAAAAAGAAAAAAACGTGTTAGGAAGAAAAACTTATTATTCTGAATCGGCATAATACTACACTGTATATGTAATGACATGTGACAGAATTTTAACCTAACTCTCTCCTCCGAAAACTTTCGCACACTCGCCTTTGTACATCAATCCAATTTTTCGCAAAAATGTTATTGTATTAAACGCATGAAAATGCATTTTTTCTTAGGAGCGTCAGCCGGGAATAAAAATAAAAACGTATTAGGAAGAAAAACTTAATATTCCGAATCGTATCAACGAAAGGGCATAATACTACACTGTATATAATGACCCGTGGCTAAATATTAACCTAACTCTCTCCACCGAAAACTTACGCACACTGCCCCTTCTTATAAAGGCTACGCATAGCAGGCGGAAACATCGCTTTGATAGCCCAAAACAGCCCCTTATTGCGAGTATTCCGAGTGACAAATATTCCGGTAACACGAGAATTTCTTGTCCCAAATGCCCTATAATAAGTTGGAATTCCTGACCAGTTTACCCGTCACGAGTTGCTCTATAACGAGTGCCATTATGACGAGTGCGCTTAGACTGCCCCAGTGTATATAGACAGTGTGCTTAGACTTTCCAAGTGAAGTGGTCACAGCCAACATGTGATCTCGCAATTGAAAACTCCCACCTCCCCTCGCGGTAACCCCTGTGTAGATGCGACGCATAGGTGGTTCACGTTGCAGCGTAGGACAGCGGAGGAACGGCGCTGGAACGATGGAGCGGAGCGGCGCAGGCACCGCGTTTTATAGCGCGCATAACGGCGAGGGGACGCGCCGGCGCCAGTGCGTCTGCCACGGCTATGACGCAACACAATCCACTTTAATCCAATCCAATCCAAGTCAAGACAAGCCAAGCCAATCCATTCAAATCCAATCCAATGCCCCTCGCAAGAGAGTGTTCGCTATCGGAGAGGAGAGGGGGTGAGCGGCGGAGAGCGCAGCTGGCGCGGCGAGGAGAATGGGGGAGCGGCGGACGCCGACGACGCCGGATGCAGGGACAAGGCGGTTGAATGAGATGCGGTCGCATCTAAAACATGTAACCTATGGCAAATGGAGACTTGCCCCTCTGGTCAAAATTTACGTTTTTTGTCAAGCATGTTCACATGAACAAAAAATTGAGGAATTCGTATAATCCTATACTTATGCGTAAACATTTTTAAGACCGCCTTCGCTTCACCAATCATACAGTTCTTTTGGTGGCATTGGGGGAATACGCCAGAGCAGGCAGCGTACTTTGGTGTTTTCTGCGCTTTGTTCGGGAAATCGCGAGAGGCCACTAATTAGGTTCTGTTGGGTGGTTTTGCGTTTTTTATATTTTGCTTCCTTTTTTTTTCGGGTGGTGGGATAACGGGAGACGCCGCTGTATGGAGTATACCTTGGCAATTTGGTTCTGCATTTTTTGTTTTTGATATTTTCATTTTCTTTTTTTGGTTTTTGCGTTTTGCAGCCAGCGTTGACAGTCAGTTCTTAGAATTAGTACCTCAATTGGGCAACTTTCGTTCCGTTTTAGGCGCGGAATACCTTAGGACCGCAAAAATGTTCATCCGCGTCCGGGCGCTTAGCATTTCATGTCCAGCTTTCCGGCTCATGGCCATTAGTACAGGCTTTGGCCACCACGTGCCGCATTTCCTTCAGTTTTTAAAGTTCCCTGCTTCATCGTAAACGTGTGTTTATCAAGCATAAATTTTGAAATAAACGAGCCGCATTCTTTGTGCCAACGCGATAGTCGAGCCCCGCTCAGGCGACTGCGAATGATAAGGCAGCTCTAGCGCGGCACTGCCAAATAGTAGCCATTACGCGGCGTGTTGATAACGAAGCGTGGGTAGAGATGAAGTGTTGAACGGACGAAAACGGCTGCTTTGGTGGTCAAAGTTTTGCCATGTTTTGTTTATCAGGAGTAAGAGCAAAAGGGCACACAAGGGCCAACCTCGCATAGATAATGCACGCAATTTATAAAGGGCCCCAGCTTGCCTGATGCTTGGTTGAGCATAGTTGAATTGGGCTGTTCCTTCTTGCTATCGATGGGCTAAGCCTGGCGTTGCCCTTTTAGAACAAGATGGTTTTTGTTGTCCAACTTGCTACAGGTCACTGGCAGAGTCCCGGGGCACCGGTTAAACCGCGGCAAGCGCTTTCTAAGGAGCACTACGCGCTACCTCAGTTGTCTTGTATATAAGCTGTGTACAGGGTATTAAAGTTAAGTGCACAGGTATTTTTAAAATTAGACGCTTAGATTTGATTGATTGTAGGGTTTAACGCGCCGACGCAACGCAGGCGATGAGGCGCGCCGTAGTGGAGGGCTCCGGATTAATTTTGACCCCCTGGGGATCTTTATCATGCGCCGAAATCTCGTACACACGGGCGTTTTTGCTTTTCGCCTCCATCAAGACGCTTAGATGTACATGACGACCACCGCTACAGTGAGATTATGCACCAAGGGGGACACACAACGAGGTGGTAACTCTTGACCCTGGTGGCCTAATTAATAAAATATATTAAATAACTTTTTAGTGGCTGCAGTAAGCAGGCATGTTTGTATTTAAAAGTTGGAGGGAATCGTGTTTGCACGCAGCTCCATTTCGCAGAATTTTTCTAGCCCATCCGTGCTCCGAGATATCGAACTGCGAAATTTAATCGCCCTTGGCATGATTCCGCATGCAAGACAGTGAAGACCGGCCCAATGCTCCTCCCTTTTGTGACGCGCCTGCTGTCTACGGTGTTCGACAAAAGCTCGGAGGCACAAAAAAATAAAAAAAATTAATGCCAATCCACTCTGTAAATGTGTTTGGAAAGCAAAGCTGTGAACGTCACCCACAATGCTTACTAATGCGACGTCACATAATTTACTCACTTCGCTCTACAAATATTGAAACCAGAGAGAAGTGAAATTCACTTTGCATACCCTTACCCTCTACTCCTTCAAACAGATATTCTTGGTAAGGTTAAATTATTGCATGAAGCATGAACGGTGGTTGGTTGAGTTGTATTGGTATAGCACATGAGTGGAAACGGCTTTCACGAAATTAAAGCTCAAACCCGGTATTAGGCGATCTCACTTCTCCGTCTCTGCCGTCGCGAACGGAGGCGAAGAGATCAGCGGCAGAGACGGAGCAGGATCAAGAGGAGGAGTAGGAGAGGCAGAAGGGGGAAATACTTCTATTCAGATTCCTGAATGGCCCAGAGTGTGGTCCAGGGGAGTGGTTCCTCCTTCACTGTAGCCCATATTCAGTCCGCGCCACGTGTGCTCTCTCTACCAGCTGAAGTTGGGTAGGCAGAGAGGGGCTGGACAGCAGCATCTCTCATGGCTCTTGTTCGGTAGTTGACGGAAGGGGGGGAGGGTGCTCAGGGCTAAAGTCACACACCCCGATTATGTGGCAGAGTGTTCCTACTTCTCAGCAAAGTTTACATTCAGCGTCGTAGCGATTCGGGTGCATTAAGTGAAGACCCGTCGGGTGTGGGAATGAGCCGGATTGTATGAGCCGTAGGGTAGGTTGTTGTTCTATGGAAAGGTCAGGGTAAGGCGAAGGTAGGGTCTGTCTCAGAAGGCGATAATGCTGGGTTACGTCCCTGATTGAGACAAGCGGGTGACCGTCATCATGCAGCTTCATAGCCGGGGGGGGGGGGCTAAAAGTACGGCTTGGTTGACGTAATCGTTGCCTTCCATGGAAGCATGAGCGGGCACCAGATGAGCTGAATGGAACCATTTGGGGAGTGATTTTTTAGCACACGCAGTGCGGGTCGGGACACCAAACTCGACAGGTAATTCCGGTAAGGTTGTTGGGAAGTGGTGACTACCTTACGAACCCATGGTTGAGTGAAAGCCAAGGCGATGGCTGCCTCCTCTGCTGCCGTAATGTCTTCGGTCTTGAGTGAGGCACAAGCAAGGAGGTTGGTTCTGAATGTAGCCACGATGATGGCGTACTGCTGCCCTCGATGTTGGGAGGTGTCTGTGTAGCTAACTGCATGAACCCCACCGAGGGTGGTGTTGAGCGCTTGAGCCCGTGCTTTTCGGCGACCCGTGTAGTCTGAGGGGTTCATATTTCTAAGCAAAGGGAGCATCTTTGTTTCTTGTCGCCAAAAGTCCAGGAGTACATCAAGCGGAGTGACATTCTGTGCTGTCCAGCGAACCTCGTGAAAGATAAGGCGACCCGCCGCAGTTCTGCTCATTCGGAGCTTCTGGATAGAAAGATGGCCCTCTTTTATCTCTTCCACCGTGTTGTAGAGCCCCGTGCTAAGCAGGCTCTCTGTGGACGCACTCATTGGAAGACCAATGGCTTGCTCAACCACCTTTCTAATCATTATATATGGCATGTTTACGTCCTGCTTGCCGAGAATAAGACACGGGGTTGACGTAAGTGATTCTCGAGAGGACAAAAGCTTGAACTAATCGAACGGTATGGGATTCCTTGAGGCCTCGCTTCTTGGTGGCAACTCGCCTGATCATGTGTATGATTTATTGATGGTGTGTTTGAGGCGCTGCAAGGATACGTCACTCTTGGTGTTGGCCTGAAGATGGAGGCCCAGGATCTTGATGCTGGGGCTTTGAGTGATGGCCTGGCAATCAAGGAGTATTTGAATGTGTTCATTGAGGTATAGGGGGGACGACAAGGAGCTAAGATTTTTACGTGAACACTGGAAGACACAGGCCCATTGGCGTACTAGAAGTGAGATGCCTTGGATTGGTGTGAGCTTCCTTTAATCGCTTTCGCGTGGCATTTAGCAGGAATGCAGGGCTTATACCCCTAGATGTGCTTGGTGAGTGCACCACTTGTCTTGCCCGACTCCGCGTGAGCTCGTAGCTTAATCGGTAAGGCAACGGGCTCTTGCTTTGTTGCTCTGTTAGTTCCAGGTTCGATTCCTGGCGGTGCAGGAAATTCTTTTATTTCTTCTCGGGAGTTTTCTGGTGACACCAACGGTCGCGAAAGAACCCTTGGGGGGTAGAGGTAGAAAGCTTTGCTTTAAAAAAGTGATAACTGGCACCCTTTCAGTCTCGGTCGACGTTATCGCAATATGCAGTACTCAGAACCATTATAGAAACTGAACACAGGGGAGGAGCTTTGCGCTGGTCGTCACTGTCTCCCATGCGTAATTTCAAGAACGGCAATTAAACTTCGCTGTTCGATATCTTGGAGTACAGATGCGCTAGAAAAATTCTGCCAAATTGAACTGCATGAAAATATGATTGCCTCTAACTTCTCAATACAAACATGCCTGCTTACTGCAGCCATCAAAAAGTTAATTATTCAATTTTAGTTAATTAGGCAAGCGACATCAGTTGTTAGCACTTCACTTTGTGTCCCCCTGGGCGCATAACTTCACTGTAGAGGCGGGCTTCACGTAAAATTAAACGCCAAATTTAAAAGAAAACCTGCCAACCTAACCATGATCACCCTGTATATTACCGTACATAAAGTTTACATAATTTGGAGATCACCATTTGCCACATCCCTCACGGTGACACAAGAAACGGCAGCGCTTTCCTGGAGGAAGAAAAGACCTGAAATTTACTTTTATGTAGACACGATGCCGGATATATGATGGATATAGGTCTTTTCTCACTCGTCACAAGGCCACTCGTTTTAGGCCAAATCGTCATAACTAAACTGGTCGCGAAAATAATTCAGTAAAATGTGCTGTTGGGCTATTTGGTGCATTATGAATTACGAAAATTGCGCTAAATGGACAGAGGAAGGAAGACAGACAACGCGCAACTTACAACTACTTGCGCATAGATGTGAGTTGCACATTGTTGGTCTTCCTTGCTCTGTTTGTCCATTTAGCGCAATTTTCGTGATTCGGGAATACAAGGTTCTCATGAAGCATTTCGGCAGCAAGACTACTTGTGTTTCGCGAATTGTCAGCACACGGAAAACTCTCATTAAGAGCTTGTTTTCCATACTTAAAACATTGTTTGCGCCTGCTATCGCCTTTATAAAAAGGTATAGGCGAGTGTGCATCACAAACCAGGTGTCTTAGTCGCTTTATGACAGCCATAACCTGTTTACAAGAATCGGTTTCTATTTAGGAGGACTCATTCAAGAGCACACCAATGCAGGCAGGCAGTTTCCGGAAAAGTAAATGTTGTAAATTCACGAGACGTGTTCTGTTTACTTTTCACGGCACCTGTGCACATTTTCCAGACGCCTTTACTGTTCCATCGGTGAAGTGAACCCCAATTCTGCCTTCTTAACAAAGCGGTCAACCATTCCGGCATTGATAACGTAGGGTGGTAATACGTTCCAGGTTTCAATGCATTACGAAACAAATTCTTACATGTATTTTTACGGGCATTACATGGCCTTATATGTTTTCCCATGATTGGCCCTTGTCCAGTTCCGATGTGGAGGTTAGATGCAAGCACAACGACGTCACGATACGGTTACAATTCGTGCTCGAATGCGCAGTGAAGTTACACTGTCGTGTCTAGAATATTTATTGTAAATAAAAACACTGCCGAGCACGACGACACGGTTCGGTTCTCGGCCTTGGTGGATGCTTTTCTGATGGAGGCGAAAAGCAAAACCGCCGGTGTGTATGAGGTTTCGGCGCAGGTTAAAGATCCTCATGTGGTCAAACTTAATCCGGAGCATACGGCGTGCCGCAGTGCCTGCGCTGCGTCGGTGCGTTAAACCTTACAATCAATCACCCACAGTAAATAAAACGAAGTCCCTTATTCTGATATTTTCTAATTTGTGTACAATATATTGTTGCTATGGGTTCCAAACAATACTGCCATACACGAGTAAGGGTTTAGGAACGTTTTATATGCTGTTAATTTGACGTGAGGCCTTTCTGCCGAAAATTTTCTACGGAGAAAGCTCCATTGTCTGAATGCTTTGGTACGCGTGTTTTCAATTGGAGCATCCCGTTTAACATATGCGTGAAAGTTATAAGTCTTAGAAAATTTGTTCCCGACATGTCGAAGCCATTCAATGTGCAGGTAAATTCTAGGGGTGACCTTCTCTGACTTATGCTCATAAAGTTTGTTTTACTAGTGCTAATATACAGGTTCCAAGAGTATCTCTCTTCCAGCTTAGTGTTAAGACCAGGGTTTTATATTTGTCAGCACTAAGTTTCAATACCCACCCAATAATGCGCAATGAGTCAGAGCAAAAAAAATGATACACTGATTCAACCACGTTTAGAGCGTTCAAACACATTTTCAGGAGGAACCGTCGCTTGCTCACAAAGCCCTCTTCACGTTTTCCGCAAGCACAGCTGTAACCAAAGTACCATTCTTAAAGCAAGCTAGGTACCCAAACTCAATGCGCCTGTAGGATGAGCGCTTCAAACAAATGCAGGTCGCGCTGTCATAATCCACGATTCACCACCCTAAATTCCGCAATAAGAACTGTAGAAGTCCGAAGCCAGAAACTACGCCAAAGTCCACAACCAACGCGTGCGCTATGACCGCAAATGAACTGTGTATGGACCCGAGTGCGATGGTAGCGCAAACGGATAGACGCCGCTTTCATAGCACGGGCGACCCTGCTTCGATTTCGAATACGGGAGGCGTTCTTTATTCTTTCCAATTGGCTACACATGTTATTCTACCTTGCCGCTAGTAAACCCGTGCCCCTTGCGCCTCTGAGATGGACCAATGGTAAGGTTGCCGGTTTGAGGGAGCGAAGTTCCCGTGTTCGATTCCCCGGATCCCCCCAACCGCACTTTTTTCTTGAAGCGGCACTCCCAACAACTGCTCGTGGGCTCCTTGCCTCCTCGCCACATCCGCGCGAACAGAAGGATGCTGCTACAGCTCCGCTGTTGCAAAGTAGCAGCGAGCAGTTGGCATGCCAGCTTTGTACGTCTAACGGTAAATGCCTAAATCTTGCTGTGGTGAAGCAGGCCAATGAATTATTGTCAGAAACTTTGGGCGAGTGTTGTAACGTAACTGTATCGTCCTGCTGGTTTGTGACCGTATTATTAAATGAATGTGCAACGCTCGTGCGATAATCAAGCCTTACTAGAACCGCTAATGCTGCCGATGCTCGTTTGTGCTAAGAAATCAAGGAAGAGTTGCAGAAGAAATTTTGCTTCATGAGATTTATGAAGCGATAGCGGTTTTTGACGACCAGGGAGCGTTTTGGAAAGGAATTATTACTTAATTTGAGACGCGCTTCACGAGCACTGAGTCATCAAAGATAGAAAGACTAGCAGGAAGGGCTTTAGGGGCGAAGCCTCTAAGGGGTTGGTGGTGGTGGCGTCTGCAACGTCGTTTTAATCGTCGTCTTGTGTAGTCACGATACTAAAACACCGGGAAACTTGTTTACGTCTCTCTCTAGAACGCAACGCCTACTAAAAAACAGCGGGAAACTCGTTTACGCCTCGCGCTAGAGAGTTTCGTGCTTTTAAGGCAACATACACTTACAGCAAAGCTGTATACCTCTACCCCACAACGGTTTCATCTCCGTTTGCAAAAATGCCAAGGCGCCACCAAGAATACACCTATACACTGTATGCTTCGCCTCTCACCAGGTTTCGCGTTAGTGGAGATGGTCGGAGATTTCTAATCACCGCATCCAACGAGAGACTGAGGCCCTCTGAGGTTATGCGGCGGAAGGTTTGATCGTGAAAACCCCCGGGGTGGTGGTAAATGTAAAGGCAAAAAACAGGGTAATCGTCAGTTTAAGCGAGAAAGCGGCATTGTCAGTATTTTAACTTGTTATGATCAAGAGAAGGGGTGTCCCTTGATCATGTGCAATCGGCGACTGGTGTGCAAACTGTCGGTAAAGAACAGGCGCTGTGATGTGACCAGGCATTGTTTGTGATTCAGTGTAAAAGTGATAGAGCGTGTGCGAACATTGCGGTGTTTCATTCCCGTGGAATCGTGCTTGTTTGGTTGTTTTTTCGAATCATGTACATATATGCGTGCTTTTCTGTTCCCTTTTGCATAAACCCAGTTGAAGTCTAGCGTGTGTTTCGTTTTTTCTTTCTTCATCCTGTGTTAAAGTTCGCTAGAAGTATGAGTTCATTAGTCAGTAACCAGCTCGCCCAACTCTCCGCTTTAGTTGTCCGAGAGGTGATCTATGCTGCTTTATTAAGCACTGGCAGCTGGAAGAGCACCCTCTTCAGTTTCTTCGGCAGGCACGGCAACGGCAGGCACGTCTACGGCAGGCACGGCAACGGCAGGCACGCCAGGCGTTTTCAGGCGCATGAGCCTGCCCCTTTCAGCGAAGAGGTCCCGCAGGGCCTTCCGTCCCCGTGCGATCCTCTTCGCGGGTGGCTCATCACACGGATTATCGTGTACCACCTTTTGCACGGCACCTGCAAAACGGCACCAGATACTCTGTAGTTGAACCACTAGTACTGGATTTGAAAATGAACGCAGATCAAAATGTCTCACAAGCATTTGCAAAACCTTGTGGTGCTCACAACAAAACGTGAAGCATTTAGGGACTGTCCAGTTACACAGCCAGTTTGCTGACCCACTTGTGAGACTTTGCACTAACTGAGAGATTGAGGTTTAACATGCCAATGCTACACAAGCGATGAGGAGCGCCATACTTGAGGAGTCCGGATAATTTTGACCACCTGGGGATCCGTAACGTGCGCCGAAATTTCAAACACAGAGGCATTATTGCTTTTCACCTCTATCAAAAAAGCAACTGCCAAGGTCGCGAATCGCATCCATATCCTTGGGCTGAGCAGCACGTCTTAGCCGCTGAGCAACCACGGTGGTTGTTGTACTAAACTGACATTTATAGTGATAGCAGAGTCCTTAAATGCTTTTCTGGTCATGAAACTGTGCCGTCACGCTGTGGGAGAGCTCCGTGCGCTGCCCAGGGAGGCTGCACCACGGCACTGGTGTTGATCGGAGGGCAGGGCAGCAGGGGAAATGGTCAGAGTGCGTTTGGCAGGGAACGGACGCTCGACGCCTTGTCAGCAGTGCGCTTTCGCTTCATGCGTCGTGGACTGCTGAAATGGACTTGTCATTTTGTGAGTGACGAAAACATTTGGCGTAAACAGACATGCTGCTACTGCATTCCTGCCTGCCGGACTGGCTACAGAGCAGCGGCGGCCGAGCCCGATGCCCTCTGATCTGTGGTGCCCCTCGCCGATAGCATCTGTCCCCGTACAAAACTTGGCTGGAAGTTTCATGACCAAAGAAGCATTGAAGGACTCTGGTGATAGGGTAGGACACTGTCAAGACAGGCACACCCGAGGCACATACACAAAACTTTATACAAAGTCCTCAGGACATAAAATTCCCTTCGCTCTCAGAAAGCTTCATTAAAAACAGGAATTTACTCTCCCTGCACTGCCATTCCAAAAAGAGAAAGTGGTTACCAATGCCACCACTGAGCAAGCAAAAAAAACAGGGCGCAAGATAAACTGGGATGTTGCCCAGATTCTGTCCATAGAGCACAACGTATAAGCATGCCTTCATTTGGAAGTCTTGGTTATCCAGACTGAACTACAGAAAATCAATAGGACTGGTGGCTGCAAGTTCCCCAGAGATGCCAAAACTCTGACAAGATCACTGAAGGCCACACAAATCGGTGCTTTCAAGTTCATTGCGTAAAACTAGCCGCACTGCTCCCAAACATCAATTTTTATGTTGTTACTTGGTCAGTGATCTGCATTTCATATTTTCTGCAGTTCGTACCATTAGGCTTCGATAAAGCGAAACCACAAACAAACCAAATTGATTGAACGCAAACTGTATGTTGCTTGTTTTGATTTTCTTTTTCATAGTAAAGAAATGAGCAAGCAGAGCTTGTTTTTTTTTCATGTAAATTATCTCGGGTGTATAATCTCACATTTAGCACAAGGTTGTGCAAAATGTTGGAGGGCATGCTGGTGGCATGTGACACCTCCCGCAAGATCCCAAACAAGCAAGCCCCCCCCCTTCCATCAAAGCCCTTCTCCCCTTAATCAACAGCTAATTTCAAATTTCCGTGCTGTTGTGGGATTCTCCCTTTGCCCTATAGTGTCCACACCCCGAGCTACACTGCATACAGGCAACATTGGCATGTGACGTTCAGTCTATAATCCAATCCAACTGTGGTTAGCAGCCCAATAGCATATGTTCGATTTTGTTGCTGGGGCATGGGCTGCTGTACCCGAGGATACCGCGGCATGGTTTTTCAGGGGCTGTGCCATAAGAATGCACTGTATGGCCCGGGGGAAGGCGACCTGCATGGAGGACTTGCAGATGTTGGAGCCAGGACACCAGGAGAACAGGGCAGACTTCAAGCTGAATTCTGAAAACTTTTCTCTGAGACTGACTCAGAGGATTTTTTTCTATTTTTGAGATTGATGACTAACACTCGTTGGCAAAATGTTAGGTGAATGTGGATTCCGTCTTTTTCCTGGCGAGGGATCGTTGCCGCCACCATCGTGAATTTTTGTGTCGTTTTGGGATAGAGCACCCTCCGCACTCTGCCAGTGATCTCGACTTGCATGCAGGGGGGCACCTACTCGGAATGGTATGGTAGTTTTGGGCCACCTGATAGGGTCAAACCAGCTTGCTACATAACTGCACTGCCTGCATGGTAACATTTCACTGATGCAGATCAACCTTACCTCCTTCAAAATGCCCCCTTACACATTATAGCCTCCACTTTTGTTGGCGTAGCTGGCAGAGAGGCCACTCCGCCCGGCTCCTGGCGGTGGGACTGGCCAGTCAACGTCCGAGCCTGCAGCTCCTTGGCTGACCAAAAATTGCGGGCCAGCTCCCGAGCCACACGTGCCGGTGCCCGACTAGCCATGATGTAGCCGAACTTGGCTTCTTTGACTAGGTGGCCGGACCCAAGGTGAACCTGTAACAACAAAATACACACAACATAGGAACAAAGGCTATTCCCAAATTTGGGCGAAATCTACCAGGAGCTATTACCGGCAGGCTTGGAAATAGGTTGCAGGAAGTCAACAACAGAAATTGGTTAACATAGAATAAACTGAATTTAAGTAATACCGGCAGCTTTGGAGATGCAGTCTTCAAGGAACCACGCAGATAAAATACAACTTTGTTTTATTGGAAAGATTTGGTGTTTTAGTGCCTTGAGCACTTACTTGGTTAGCAGCAAATGATGCTTTATTCAACCATGAATTAATCCATGAAATCTAAAATTTTGATTCTTCTGCCCAATCACGTTTTGTGACGTCTTCAATGACGTAACAGACAGGTCTTCAAGTAAATGTTGGTATGCCATGTAGTCTGCAGTGGACTGTAGGAACATCCAGTTTACCTCAGAAGAGTTGAAGCTTGAGCTGGTTGGTACATAAATTTGAGAGTAGAGGGCGGCGCAACGAACGGGACGACGCGAAGATGAGAAACAGAAGCGCTTACTAACAAACAAAGGATTTATTGCATCGGGATACATGCTGGTCGACCACAAAAAACAAGAAAGAAAGAAGAAGGGGTAGGGGAGAAGGAACAAGGGAAAGCAGCACCAAATTGGTTGATAAAAAATGCACAGCAATGGTGACAGGAGACACGTGTCAAGTTCTGAGATAGTGAATCCCTTTTTTGATGAGCGAGATGTCCGGTGGGCTAATACAAACTTCACCGCGCTGAGAAATGCAAAACACCTCATAAATCTTGCGTGCCTTCTGCTCCCGATAACAGCCCAATACACCGCATTTTTCAAGCAAAAGTGTGCAGCCACAACTTTTGCAGTGCGCAGGAAGGTGCCCGCCAACAGACCCATTCAGTGCTTCAGCGTGTTCACGCAAGCGGTCATTAATGCAACGGCCTCTGTCTGGCCTATGTAGCACCTTTTGCAACTGAGTGGGATGCTGTACAGCACTTGAGATTCGCATTCAACATAAGGCCAAGCATGTTTCTTTTTGCAGGTCTTGGCTGGACTGGGCTTGCAACTAACTCTTCTGCACATGCGTCGATCGGCGCAGTGAAAACAACGCAAACGCCGGCTCTTCCAACTACTTTCTTGATATTGTGTGACATCTTATGTAGTATCGGCCGGAAAAGTAACCGGACCACTGCTCAGGCAGCCGGAGCGGATGCTGGGCCCTCATGCGATTGTTTGTCAAGCGTCAAGCACCCGGGCGAGGGCGAGGGGAAGTTTGGCGTCAAGCGTGGCACTCTCGTCGTGAGCGAGCGCAGCGAGATAACAGCGCCGCGGTGCACCCCAGCAGCCGCTCCGGCTGCCTGAGCAGTGGTCCGGTTACTTTTCCGGCCGATACTACATAAGATGTCACACAATATCAAGAAAGTAGTTTGAAGAGCCGCCGTTTGCGTTGTTTTCACTGCGCCGATCGACGCCTGTGCAGAAGAGTTAGTTGCAAGCCCAGTCCAGCCAAGACCTGCAAAAAGAAACATGCTTGGCCTTATGTTGAATGCGAATCTCAAGTGCTGTACAGCATCCCACTCAGTTGCAAAAGGTGCTACATAGGCCAGACAGAGGCCGTTGCATTAATGACCGCTTGCGTGAACACGCTGAAGCACTGAATGGGTCTGTTGGCGGGCACCTTCCTGCGCACTGCAAAAGTTGTGGCTGCACACTTTTGCTTGAAAAATGCGGTGTATTGGGCTGTTATCGGGAGCAGAAGGCACGCAAGATTTATGAGGTGTTTTGCATTTCTCAGCGCGGTGAAGTTTGTATTAGCCCACCGGACATCTCGCTCATCAAAAAAGGGATTCACTATCTCAGAACTTGACACGTGTCTCCTGTCACCATTGCTGTGCATTTTTTATCAACCAATTTGGTGCTGCTTTCCCTTGTTCCTTCTCCCCTACCCCTTCTTCTTTCTTTCTTGTTTTTTGTGGTCGACCAGCATGTATCCCGATGCAATAAATCCTTTGTTTGTTAGTAAGCGCTTCTGTTTCTCATCTTCGCGTCGTCCCGTTCGTTGCGCCACCCTCTACTCTCAAAATCTAGCCTACTGTGTGCTCTCATTTTGCTTATGACTGTATTTGCACCTGGCTAGTTTTTTCTACAGCTAGAAGTAATCACAGCGTAAAACGCTCGGTATGCTCAACAAACAGGGTCGCGTAAAACACCATCGCTTATACCAGTCGGCCAATGCAGTTTGAGACAACCCCAAAGTGCCAGGCTGCTGGGGAGCTATAACATAGTGCGTGCAGTACCAACAGCAGTAGCACTGGCGATTCTATGTTCGCATGTACTTTCATAAGTTCCATTGTCTGCCCCACCATTCTTACTGCTATAAGATGAGTACGCAGTACATTTAAGCACAACTAGCTCGTTCTGCAAGCTTATATTTCCCTGCCTAACTTGCATTTGCTTTTGCTGGCCTCAGCCAAACACTCAGCTGTGCATATTACATCGTATGTTCTGTTGTGGCAAATGAGCTGTGAGTCGCGCAGCCATTCCCTTTTTCCAAATTATATAGCTTACTTGAGCGAAGTGTGCGTTAAACGTGGTGTCAGCACGATTCTAACACGGCAGGCTTTCGAATGAACCAAACTTGTGTTTTCTCTGCATAGTCCTTTTAAGACAGTGCCCCACATCGCTCATTTGCATTTTCAGCACGATTAGTGGTAAGTCTGTCACAATCTTTAACGTCTCCACTGTCACCCGTTTCGCAAAAAAAAAATCCCTCCTTTCACTAACTTCTAAATTGCGTTTAAAGAAATGTCAGTAAGGTGAACTCACTTGCATATACAGCTTCAAGTTGTGCCATTTGTTGAAATAGTGTGTAGCCCCTGCACACAGAAGTGAGCTAACTTCTTTTTTATTTGGTGAGTTAGCGATGTCCCTACTTCGCAGAGTCCCTCCTTAAAAGCCAACTGCACTCAAATTTTACCTCAGCCAAATTTACTGTGAAAGTACAGTACGTACCACCATACCAACAGGGACATGACTGGTAGTCCCATGCAATGCGTAGTTAATCAGTTACAAATGTTAGTTACAAATGTTTAAAATAGCTCTGTCGCAGGCAATGCTGCATCTGCCAGCGAAACACGCAAAACAGCCATGAAATGGAAGTGACATTGCGGCCAGCCAGTAGAACTGATTGAGCTCCGCTGGGCGTGCTTCTTCTCATAGGGCTGGTGTAAGCGTGAAAAGTTGTGCACAGGTTTGCTCCAGCAGGCCGGCTTGGGCCGTAATGACTGTGCTCATCTCAGTGCGTTCCAAAATCCCAGATTTTTTTATGGCCCTTCACGCCGTAGATACACCTATATCAGTTTTAATATTTTCTAGCTTGAAGTCTTAAGTTTTCAAGGGGTCGAAATTTTGAGTGCAGTTGTCCTTTAAGAGGAGGAAGGGAGTGACATTAGAGGTAAGTGGATTAACATCGCTCCTAAATACGCTACAGCACTACTCAATCCCATGGTCTTCTACACTGGTAAAGGAATGATCCTTCTCTTCTCCCGAGAGGAGGATGTTTCTTCTCATAGGAAGAAGAGTAAAAATTAACTGATAGTAAATGCCTCTGATTATCTGATAGAAATTATGATTTCGCAATAATGCATTACTTGCATTTGCTGGGCCATCAGTTGATCAAAAATAAATGTGAGCTATTTTATTTAAAAGGAGCACAACAGCAATTTCTTTTTTGCAATTGCCCAGAGACTAAAATTCGCATGTATTATTTACACATGTGTACAACACAATTACCCTGCACTGTTTTTTGTCTGTAAGCATATATTCTAGTCGTGGTGCAGTTTCCAAATGTACTAAAAAGTGGCAGCACTGAATTCCCAGTCATTCAGGAAATACTACACATATTTAAATGCACATATTTTATTCAACTTAATTGTACCTGTTCATTTTTACACCCGTTCAGCATGTCTGCTTAAAGGAGTACTGACACGAAATTTTCGTGTTAAATTTTTTTCGCTGCTATGCGTGCCTACCAGCTCACTAATCATAGAATGACAGATTATACGGTCGAGCGAAGCGTAAACATTCATTTACGGCGTCGTTTATTCGTACCAGTTTCGGTTTAGACTGAAAAACGCCGAGCGGCCGCCATGGCAGGATGTATCACATGACGTCACCATTCTTGCGCATCGCTGCCTCTCTGGAAGCACGCGCGAGCGAGCGCACGCGCGCGCCCAGACCGGACAAGGTTTTCGCCGTCCCCACAGGACCGGGCAGCATGACGTCAGTCCCAAAACCATGATGTGTACACACGCCTGAGCAGCGCGCGCCAACCACCGCCAGCGCGTCGGCTTCGTCACGGGAGCCCCGACGTCAGCAGTTTGGGGCAAGTAGCACATGATGTCATGCCGGGCCGCTCTGGGCATTCTCGTGAGGGCGAAGATTAAAATGGATTTCAAATATGTTTCGCTGAACGGTTGCTGTTGAAACTTGCTGGGAGATATCTCCTGATAAAAAGGAAGCGTTTTACATAGTTATCTCAGCTTTGAAATTTCCTGTCAGTACTCCTTTAAGCTTTAAAATAAAATTCCATGAAAGATGGTATGGTACAATCATTTTACTAGTAAAAAATGCGTGCCGGAGGAGAACAAAAATGCCTAATTTCCAAATAAAAGTCACGTAAGCATTCGACAAAGAGCACATGCGTACTGAGGCTCATGCGGTTCAAGACCAGGCCTTCATTGTGCGTGGCTGAAATCATGTTTTCAACTGATGGACTACGCTCCTCAGCATATACACACCTCGCCATCTTTAACTGCAAACAGTGGTGGCAGGCTCTCCTGCTGCCGCTCAACTGAGGCTGTCCTGCTGGCGGCAGGCAGTCCCACTGCTTCAGCACTGGTACCTGAAGAAAAAAGGACACCAATGACACATTTCATAATGACAACACACGAACTCTGGAGTGCACAGCTAGGGAAAAGCACTGCACTGTCTGGCTGATCTTAAATGTTGGTCAGAACATGCACTGCTGTTGACATCAACAGAACTTCATTGGCCGTGGGCAAATTCCAGATTCGAATTTCTTTTACACCATGCATTGTGTGAAATGTCTCTTCCTTTTACAAATTGTATTAGTACTTAAACCAAGAAAAATTACGGGGGAACTTCTTAACATTGTGAAAATGAGGGCTTAGTTGGACGTTCTGCTAATCTACTGTTAAACTTGCATGTTGCTCTCATGGAGCTTCTGTAGCTGCCACTTCCTTGCAATGGCAATTACAATAAGCAGCATTTCAAGCTGCTTTAGCCCCATCTGCCATTGCATACTTTCTCGGCCTTCCTCACTGGTCATTAGGGTCTAATGCCCACGCAGCGACATATACAAGGCATGTCCAGAACATTCCACTGTCGCCTTCTCTACCAGCTCTCATTTGGCGGCTCCTGTTTTCCTTTCCAGCCTGTGCTGCCCGCCTTGTGCCCCAATTTTCTGTGATTCTGTGTGCCTTACAATTTTTTTACCTCACATGTGCCATAGAACGAAGATCTAGGCCAAACCATTACTGTGCACTCAATTTATAACAAGTTTAGATAACACATACGTAGCAGATGATGCGCGACTGCTCCTGCCTAGTGGGATCAGTGCGCAGGTGTTTGCTCCTGCCGAAACTCGCCATTTCTCAGCATCGGCGCTTCGTAGAGCGCAGTTGCCACACACTCAATTCCCTTTAACAGTGGACCACACTGCACATTTGCATCTTCAAAGTAGAATGTTTCAGCTACTGGATTATGTCTGTCTGGTGCAATACACATTGCATTAGTGCTGCAGTAGTATGTCAGCCCTAGCACTCACCCCACATAAAAGACAAGGCAGTGCGCTGCCAGCAGACAATGGTTTCCTAGATAGACAAGTTATACCTCACATTTTTGCCTGCGGCACTTAAATTAGAGCAAGTCTCCTTAATTTACCACTCCTAAAAAGCCTGCTGGCTGTACAGAAGTGACATGAAGCAGCTGTCATCCAAAAGGAAGCAGGAATCAAGCAAATATACAACGTAAAAGCTGAATCCATCAAAGAATTACATGACAAAACAAATGCAAGAATGTATTAGGCAGCTTTGCTCCTACACTGGTTACAAAGCCCAGCATAAAACTTTTGTTACTGCCATGTTCTACCTTTATCCACGCAGTAAAAGCATATTTGAGGCCAAGCAAAACGTAATGTATCAATATCACGTCTTGCTTGTCTATGCAAGAACAATTTTTGAATGTAGAAGCTTTTCCAGCAAAGCGGACTGATTTTTTTTTAAACAAGGAAGTAATCAAAAGATGCACAAAAATGCAGAAATTATGGCTCACCACCATCATGCAGATGACTGCCTGATGCCACAGCCTTGGCCGCAACAGCAGCTCGGTCTGAAAATTAGGGGGTATCATAGCATGCTTTTCAAAACTAAGTACAGTCTGCAAAAATAGAAAATATTTGTGTCAAATTGAAAGATAAAGCTTATTTTTTAAATTATTTGTGGTTGCGAAGGCTTAGGATTGGCATAGAAAATTTCAACACAGGTACATCTAACTATACCAGCACATCATCTACAAAAGCGATACCTACGAACACTGCCTCCCAGTACACCCACTGCTGGCACACCACATTGGTGCAACTGAGCAAATCTGATTGTCCTTGTGGAAGAGAATGTGCGAGCACAACAAGCTATCACACATAACACACGGCTGGCCTGGCAAAATGTACTGGTGTAACCATGACATGCTTCAACAGTGGTGAACCTGAAGGAAAGGTAAAACAGGGGCAGCCACCTGTGGCCTCCAAACATTATTCACGTGCTTTGGTAGTTCCCTAATGACGCTGTGCCCCCTGCATTTGTAGGCCTCTGCCGATGTGGTGATCAAGACATAACTGCACTCCTCTCTCCTCCCTCTTCTGTTCCTTTCACTCTTCTTGATACCCCTTCAATCCCCCACCCCCCTTGATTGATTGATTGTAGGGGTTAACCGCCGACGCAACGCAGGCGATGAGGCTCGCCGCAGTGGAGGGCTCCTGATTAATTTTGACCACCTGAGAATCTTTATCGTGTGCCGAAATCTCGTACACACGCGCGTTTTTGCTTTTCGCCTCCATTAGAACAGTGGCCGCCGCAGCCGGGAATCGAACTCTCGACCTTGTTCTTAGCAGCGAAACGCCTTAGCCACTGAGCCACCGCGGCGGGTCCCACTCCCCTTCCCAAGGACTCGGTTGCATGCACATTAACTTTCTGATGAGCTCAATAATACCCCTATCCATTTCTTTTTGTGTTTTCCTCAAAACTGAATAACAACCCCCTCACCCCCTGCATTTGGTTTGCTCTCTTGGTCGGCTGCACCCCTTCCCGCCTTTGTGCCTGAAAATGTGACCCTCTCCTTCTTAGCTCTCCCCAGCAGCTAATTAGCTAATTTCCTCTAGTCTGCAAGAGCAATCACATACCACATCATGTAATGTATACTTTGCGGTGGAAGCTGGGACCCTGCCCATTTTATTTCTGCATAAGTTTTTGATTTGTCCAGCGTACAAAAAACACCTGTCCTTGCAACCCACAACAATGAGCACAAAGTTCCACATTTTCATTTCAATGCCTTATAATGATGGCTGCACACTCTAGGGAAATGCCTGTCAGCGTGATGCGGTGACTAATGTGCATGATACAACTTTTGCATTAAGCTCATCCCAGATGTTCGACTTGCCCTAGTACGCTCATGTAATCGTGCATGAAACTGGCAGGCGCCAAAGAAACTGTTGCTTCCCTGGACTCTGTTCGAAAAAACACTCGTTAAAGCAAACTAAACAACAGGCAGTACAACTGGCTTGTCCACTGTCACGAGAAAGGGTTGCACTGTAGCGTGCCAGTAATGCTGGGTAACAATTCTCATTCATCATGCCATTACCACTTTACTCTGTAAGTGGGGAAGTTTTAAGACACTGCTCATACAGTAAAGACAGTTTTTCAACTTCAAACTGTAACAAAAATATAAAACAGAAAAGGCAGAAACTAGGACTAACCTCGCTCACTCCGCTCACTCCATGACGCCGCACTGTGGCCAGCTGTCAGGATGACGTCCTCCCCTGAAATTTAAAAGTCATCAATTAACATGCTCCTAGATTAATCGAAAAGAAACTAAACGCCAAGCAACTACTAATTATGCTCACATAAAATAAATGTAACTCAGTGGCCAATGCTCCTTCCAGTGACCTGCAAGCAACATTAGCCCCTCAAAGCTCCCGATTCATAGCCATCCCCCCAGCAGGTATGTGCAAGAAAAAAAAACACTTTGTTCCATTTCCAGCAGCATCAGCAGATAGCTAAGACACTTAAGGCTTTTGCTTTCAAATACTGTTTCGCTGCCGTATCCAGTCGGCTTCATTTTTCTAATTATCGTGCAAACTGCAGCGATTGGCGATTTGCCTCAAAAAAGACTCTTCATACACGCCAAAGCATTATTTCTAGACCTGGTGAGCAGCAATAATGTACAGTGGCTTTTCAGAACATCGATGCACTCTTAACCTCTAAAAAGAAGTTCTCCTCGTAACCATCTAAGCCAATACATGAAAGATGACACAAATGGCGCAAAAAAATACCAGACTGCAAGGCACAGAATATGCAGCACAAACTGAAAACAGCTATAGAGGAACTTGCCTTCAAAGGAGCAGCTGGCAAGGACGTCGTACGGGCCGGGCTCTGTACATAGAACAGTTCCATATGCATTGGTACGCGAAATATGAAGGATCCAATCTACATGTCACCTGTATGACATGCATGCACACAAGCTCGTAACAGTTCCCCATGTAGGTAAATACTATGAATACAGTGAGCTTGTGGTATGCGAAATTTTTCTGCCACATGGAGAGGGATCAAGGGCAGTGATGAAGGTTGCCACAGCAACCAATGCATTCCAATAACTGATGGTAGACAATGAGAAAAACTTGGCTCAAATAAAAATTTCGCAAGGCTATCATGCCTTGCTAAATGAAACTATCATGCCTTGATGTGCAATAAATGTATTAGCTATTGTTAGGAATAATTACTGCTCAATGAATACTGGTTTTCTAGGTCAAAAACCGCACAAAATATAAATGGAACATATAGCACCCTCAGTTCTGACTTTAAACTAGTTTCATTTAATAATGCAATGAGTATATACTAGTGGTTCACAAACAGAAGTGCGTCCAAGCCCCCACATGTGCAGCAATGGTAAGACATGTTCATGCAACACCCCTGTCTGGACATGCACACTTTGCCGCAAGACAAAGAGGTCTGATGAACTGTCTCTGCCCAGCAAGGGACAGTCTCCTTCATGTGCTCACCCCCCCTCCCCACCCAATAATCAGTGCAGAAATAATAAAAGCTATTCAATTATAATTAGGTAAAACACAATAAAATGTGGCACTGGCTATGCCACACCTGATGCCTCGAGATATGGCAACACCAACAGGGACTTTATGATTGGCCGAGCTCCCAGTATTTTATACATGCCACTGTATTGACCAAAAAGGCCTAAACAAGGAATGCTTTATTTCGTATTCTTTAAAGTAACCATAAAAACTAGATTATCGACTCAAAAAAGAAAATAAATGGAGATAGTAATAGGGGGCTTGCTCGGTCCGAGAGCTTGTGTGCTTTTCCACCGCATGTTGCAATGAACCGATTAAGCATCACTCGGTGTCTGCACACTTACCCAAGGTGCATACACGAGAACTTGCCCATCTACTAGTTTTACATGGATGTCCACTCTCGGCATATACCAGCATTGATGCCAGAAGTGGTGCAGATGGTAACATCACAAAGTGTACGCCAGTTCAGTATATCTTGAAGTTAGGGGACATGCTTTAGGAATGGGGAACTCAATTCCATTCCCCTAAAAACAATCCTTTTTTCTATAGCAGTAGTCGGCTGTCTTGAGACCAAGTCAACCAAGCTATTTGAGGTAGAAACCTATTACCCAAGACAACTGCAATACTAGTGACGCTTCCCATTCATGGCTACGTTGGTTTGCATAAGGAGGATTGCAAATCTGCAATCACTTTCTATACAGCAAGCTCTGGCTACACTGTTATAGCGCTAGGATGATGGGGCCTGTCTGTAAAGATTGGTGCTTGACAAGTGCTATCACTGCCAGAACTTCTCTAATATGACAAAAAATACACACCTGAAAATATGTGTTGACCCCTTGGCTTCATACACTGAATTTTTAAAGCATCTTCTATCGCCAGAATCAAATTAGTGTAACGCACCCGATTTGTTTTGAAGGTTGGTAGTTGTAACCCCACCAAACTTTTTTTTCTGTGTGCGCTTTCATTTTTTTTAACCACGGTGTGCGAGTTTTTTGCCTTTCTATGAGCTTGCAAGAATTGTCATGTCACGTGAAACCTCAGCATAGAACTCAGCTTTGCACTTTGAATTAAAGCAGCACTCAGAGGACAAGCTCAAAATAGGTCTTCCTATAAATAGAAGCCCAGTTAGCCCAAAATAGCTTGAGGGGTGGTAGGGAGTTCAGAGAAATAAGCCTAGCAAAAAAAAACCAATTCAGAGCCAGCACGTGAATATGCCAGCCTCTGGTTACTTGTTCTCTCTTGTCGGCATAGTGCTGTCAATATTGCCGTCAAGCATAAAAAGGAGCTTCCCAAGTCAGGACATTGTGGGTATAAACTTCCAGAACTTCTCATGTTTCACAATCACTGGTACTGCCACACGCCACCGGGGACAGTAGAAAAGCAAGCAGCAGTCCCCAAATTTTTTAGAAGAGGGCTGCAATTCATTTGCTTGTTTTTTAAATCTACAGATTGAATAGCTCCCTTATTTCTGCACAGATCTTGATCATTCTTTTTGTGTCTGTTTCTGCAACAGAAACTACCGAATGAAAGAAAACCGTTCCAAGGATGCTTTAAGACTGTAAGCTCTGCAGCTAGGTGCCTCCTACATATTCACTTTTGGGCAGATTCTACCCAACTTATTTAAGGTGAAAACATAACTTGCCCAACATACCACACTGCCCTGGCAACAACTTGTCGATGTATTGTATGGCACAAACCTTCTAACAAGCCACGTACACTCATTTGATATCTGGCCCACATACGAAAACAAAAAGTTTAAAAATAAAAGAAGAAAAACCATTGCATTAGCACTAAGAAATGGGCTTGCTCACACAGTTCTCACCTTCTTTGGAATGCTTAGCAATTCAATCTCATTACCTCAGCCCGCATTTGAGCGAGAAGATAACACGAGTACTCTTGAAGGACCAAATACAGGGGCAAGCAAAGCACTGCAAGGCAAGGCCTGGTACTTGGCCTTGACATAAACTACCATGAAATCCCGAACAAATGCTCCCACCCATGTAAGGGTCCCGAATAAATCCACTACTAATTTCAAACTTCCGTGCCGTTCCGGGAAAGCCCCCCCTCTCTCTGCACGGTATCTACACCCCAAAATTCACCCATTAGCAAGCAGAGAATGATATTAGGTTTGAGGCTTACATAACAGGCACGTTTTCATGCTGATTCGAGATGTGAGAGCATTTTTTCTTTTACATGTGCAAGATACCAGCCGACATAATTTGGATGTTCGGTAGCCCTAAGCAGCACTTCAGTATTGTTTTGCAGGCAACATTGTTCTCTGACTAAACTGGTTGGCCCTTGTCCAGAATGTTGTCCTTTATCTTGGCTTGCATCATCTTGTGCTTATTTATCAAAACTGAACTACAAGCTGAGGTGTGAGTTTTAAGAATTTCTTCTCTTACAATATAGGACTGACAAGCACAGAAACATTGTCACTCATTACCTTGTGTTTGTGCAGTTGGTGTCGAACTGCGAACTGCAAATTAAGCAAAGGAAATATAAGCAAGATAGAAAGACTACAATGAATAAAATGTCTCCAAAATAAAGGGAAGTCAAACTAACCTGTGGGCTCGTTGTCGGGCAGTGAAAATTCTGCCACCACGTCCGGCCCAACAGCGTCCCGAGCGATTTCTGCAGAAGTCACAAAATTTTTTGTAGTCACAAGTAAATGTGGGATAGGTGGTTCGAACATTGAAACATGGTTAAGAGAGCACAGAGGTCTACCGGTAGTCCCGAGTGGTCTCTACTTTTGTCCCGTCGTTACCACGCTACTTCACTATGTTTTTTGTAGTATTTTAAAGAATAACATTTTAAATGTCTACTTATAAGCATGACAATCATTTGAGAATGGCTGCCACTTACCTATCCTTTCCAAGAGGGCATCGCACAGTCTGTCCGCCCGGCATCGCTGCTCTCGGACCTGCTCCTCCAGAGCAGCAACTTCTTTTTTGTGCCCCTCCTGCTGCTCAAGGAGGGCCGCCTCAAGTGCTGCGACCTTATCCTGGAGCCTCCTCAGCTCCGCACACTCCTCAGGGCCCATACCGTCCCCTTGAGCCATGGATGGCGCCGCCACGGCTAGATCATCACACTAAACAAAAAAATTATGTCATAAATATGTACTTTAGAAACAATACTGAAACCTAGTCTCAGCACAGTAATGAACGCAGTACCACTAACACTACCTGCTTTACATTGTCATGTATTGTTTCAGTGCAGAATACATACTAGTGCATGTAATGCCTGCTAATGTAGCTTCAACAAGCTTTCAATACAGATGATACCTTTTTTCGTCTCTTGGTCACCCACATTTTAGGTTAAAAAAGCTACAGCGTTAAGCCCAGATTTATGGGACTATTGATTACACTGCGTTAGAACGGTCGTTTGGGCTAGTTGGTGGTGCATATTGAAATTCGAAACAGTGTGAAAAGACGGGACAAGAAAACGACGACACAAGGCGCTGACTAATTGTTGGTTAGTCAGTGCCTTCATCGTTTCCTTGTCCCATCTTTTGGCGCTGTTTCGAATTTCAGTATTGATTACAGCTGACTAAATTCAAAGCAAAGTTTGTTTTTATTAATGCTTAACTTTCTACTTCTACCCAGTAAGCATCCGGTTTATGGCCTGCCCCTTTATTGAATGAGAACAGCCATGTCTGCCACCATCCTAGACTGCGCGATGCAGGGTCCTGGCTGGGCTAAGCCAAGCCAGTACCAATCACGTCTCAGCCTTTAATTTTCTGCCACGTACGATAGCAACCAAACAAGTGAGTTAGACATTACACCTCAATACAGAAGATGTCCTGCGTAAAAAGATAAAGAAAAAAAATATTTTGTTTTTAAAGTGAAAAGCAAGGTGAAATTACAAAAGCTATAAGACGGCATCTGCCAAACTGTGGAATTTAATAAACTTTCTACAGTTACAACAAAAGGGGGGACAGGAGCTTACTTATCTTGTTAACAAAACTTCGTTGATTGTCACTGCAAGGGAGTCACTTTGGTTTGCGGTCGGCTAAATGATTCTGTCCCTCTCACCATCCACCGTGGACAGAAACACATTTGTAACACCCAAAATTTCATCCCTTTTTAACCATACTTTGGCGAAAAATCTTTTAAAATTTATATCACATTGATCAGTCGTGGTCATGCTAATGAGATATTGCTGCAATAAAAACTTTTTTTTCACAAGCACATTTGCTGGCTAAAAAGGTTTGTTATGACTTATTCGAGCAGCGCTAACTTAAACAGCTGCTCAAATATTAGTCATAATTAAAGTAGCCACAATAAAACATACAAACAGCAACCAAAATACTTTGCTAGTATAAGATACATGTAGGCTCCCCAACGAAAGCTAAGATGAACGAAGGGCAATCTGCCTCCTCTTTACTAATGCTCTGAATGTCATATTTTTGGCTGTGCTTAAATAGACCCTATGTACTGATGCTTCTGTAGTGAACAGGAATCTCATGTACGAGCCAAAACATATGTAATTAGTGAAATATTTTGGTGGGTGTTATTTTGCTATTCCATTATACCATGACCTATCCTGACCAAATGAGCTTCCTTCCATCAAACCGGAGTTCAGAACTACCCCATTAAATGTCGGTCAAATTCTGGTAGAATAGATATATTGCAATACACATAAGTTGCAGTGAAACTTACGTTCGGAAGTTCTAGGCTGCGGTCAGAGGCGTTAAAAGCCTCGATGATGCCACCTAGCTCCCTCCTTGCAGCTTGCTTCCTTTTGGCGGCCCTTTCTTTTTGCGTAAGGCTCTTAGGTGGCTTCAAAAAGAAAGCGATAAGTTATATAGGTCATTAATTAAATGAATGGTAACCACACATTGACCACAACTTCACTACCTTGTAGAAAACACAATGCCATGCAAACATTTCCACACTATCAGGACCACATTGAATAACAGTGATCACATTAAAATTTCCAAGCACATTGTCTTCAGTGCAGTTTACTGGCAGCCCCCCCTAACCTACTGTTATGCAATGTTAGTAGTCTGTAAAAATCGCGTAGATTCCCGCCGCGGTGGCTCAGTGGCTAAGGCGTTGCGCTACTGAGCACGAGGTCGCGGGTTTGATTCCCGGCCGCGGCGGCCGCTTTTCTGATGGAGGCGAAAAGCAAATACGCCAGTGTGTACGAGATTTCGGCGCACGTTAAAGATCCCCAGGTGGTCAAAATTAATCCGGAGCCCTCCACTACGGCGCGCCTCATCGCCTGCGTTGCGTCGGCGCGTTCAACCCTACAATCAAACATCGCGTAGATGCTAAAAACATGCATTACTGGAAGATTTTTTTTTTGGTTATAATGACATTATATATTTTGTACTCAGCAGAATTGCCTCCAACGTTATACATTAAACAAAGCCGCAGCAAGTAATTTACAATAAAACAACAATCCCTCAGATTTGTCAGATCAAGAGGCGCTTTATATTTATTACTTGAGTCATGAGGTCTCAAGGACACCCTACCATGGCAGTCTTCGTGACTTCGGCCAAAATCACTCTCGGCACAGCGAAGCGGGATTTTTTCAAAGCTTGAGTGAGCCCCGGCAGTGAGTCTAGAGAGAGAGATTAAAATCATTACTATTACGTTACAACATCAGATAACTCATACAATTTGAGGAAGTCGCTAAAGGTCGATAGAGAAAAAGCTCTCATCGCGACAAATTAGGAGAAAGCAGGAAAATCTGCTCTTTATAATGAGATTTTGCTTTCGGCGTACATTTGCTCTTGGCTGAGTTTCATTTAACAGGATACTTTTTCGCTATTCGCAACAACTGCGGTTTTTTTCAACAATTTTGTTTTAACAAAGCAGTTCCTCTAGCAATTCCTGTTCCAATAAAAGGAAAGCCAGCTCTTCTTGAGACAGAAAGAGTAATTTGTGTAACTAGAGACGCGGCTACGACCGAGAACGCAAAGGCCCTTGTGGCATCGAGAAGGGTCCATTAAACGCTAATAAACGTAAGCTAATTTGCTCATTACCATTCGTCGCGCACATCAACTTATAGAACAATATACTTTGGTACTATTTCACGGGCATATTCCAAGCAAGAAAACCTATTCGCTTACCTGACAGTGCCGTCACGTACGCGGGATAAAATCCCTCCACGTCGCCCGCTTCGCTGCGCCAGTACGCAGAAACTGTTCTTTGCCTCGAAAAATCGGTCGCGTTTTTGGGGTGAAAATCCTTAATCAGCTCCGTAGGAAGCACCGCACGCTGTAAATCCTCCGTGAACAGCACACACGCGAACATTCCAAGGATGGGAGAAAGCGAGCTGCAATGGAGGATCTCGCGCGAGTCGCATGGAGGAGTTGGAGGAGGAGGAGGAGGAGAATGGCCGGAATGGCGTTGCAAGTTGCATGGAGGCAGAGCCTTCTATACAAGTTGTATAATAAACGTTACTAAGGGGCACACTGCTCATTCCATTCCTAAATTTGAAGATATTCAGCAAGTGCAGTGACTCGATCTACATATCAGTGGGTAGAAAACCTGCTTGCTGCAATTGAAAGTGGCAAAGCAGCCTAAATTATGACATTATGAGCTCAAAGGCACGGTTCTCAGTGCTCAAGGGCACTGCTCAGAAATTGCCTCATGCTGTTTTTTAGCCAATTTGTTGAGGTAATCTGTTTGGGCTGGTGTTTTTGCGATGAGAAGCTCGTGGTGTTGGGTAACAACTGCAATGCAAGAACAAAGTAACAAAATACTTCGTATCTTGTGTTTGGACCAAATGCTCGCACCCGCAGTAAACATATATACTCACCAGCTGCCTTAGTGCATCATTGGTATGCACTAGCACGGCAGAAATTTCTTTTTTTGGGGGGGGGGGGAATTTTTCCGAAATCCGCATTCCTTCAGCTGTTTGTTCACATTCGCTACTAAACCTTGAAGCTCCTTCCTCCATGTTTTTTAGAGGTATCAGCAATCGTCCAGAGATTGTCATTTCCCTTTCCGATGACCACTAAAAATTGGAGATTTGTTCACGTTGTTAATCCTTAAAATGTGAGTCAATTCACTTTGAATTCAATTTTTTATGTCCAACTGGGGAAAACCAGCTGAATTCCCCCCCCCCCCCCACGTGTGGCAAGTTCTACTGGGCTCACACTCCTAGATACAATTTGAGAGCCCCTTGTGCAACGCTCTCATCCAAGGCTGTTATAACGCTGATCGTGGTCACGCAATTGCATATGACCACGGTTAATGCTCTCATCCAAAGCTCTCATAACGCTGTTTGGGGTCATGCAATTGTGTAGGACCACGGTTAGTCAGCATTAAAATATACTTATTTGTATATTTACACTTAGAGTATTGCGTGAGAGAGGGCCCAACATACCAACAATTCATTTGGCTCCACGACGAGTGAATTTGTAAGTGCATTCTGAACCGGTGCAGATTAGTCAAGTGTCATGCAGACCACTGCAGGAAAATGAACATACGCTGCACTGCTTACACCAGTGCAGCCAGTTCAGGTACAAAAAACGCCTCTGTTATTTAGATCAGCACGGGTGTCCCCCGCTTTGTGTGTGCTACGTCCACTACGCCTTCTAGAGATGCGTCCCTCAGGAGCGGTTTGGATCTTTTGAGCTGCTCTTTCTGAAGAGCAGGTGAGCTGCGGCTCAGTGAAAGTGAGCTGCAGTTCTTTTGGAGAGAGGGAGCCCCTTCTCGCTCATTCAGTGATCCGTGTCGAACGGGGCAAGCCACAGCAGAGCCAACCACGGAGGAAGAAGGGCCTACTGAGCCGAAAAGCCGAGTCAAATGAGCCGGCTCTTTGCGCCATCTATTATCGCCGCAAGAAAGCAACTGCACTGCCGGGCCAGGCAGGGCTAATTTTCCAAATCCCTCCAGCGCCACCTGTCGTGTAAGCAGACAGTCCGAGTCAGGAGAGCCGGATCTTCTGAGCCGTTCTTTGAGAACGGCGGTTGAGAGACCGCGGCTGCGAGAGGCAAATCGGGAGGCCGCAATGCCAGCAGTGACTGAACTGCATATGCATTTTAAAAGTAATTAGAAAATACACTCCTGTGACCTTTATGATTCACCGCACTTACATTTTTGCGCTCAGCTATAGTCCGAGTCAGGAACGAGCCGGATCTTCTGTGCCGCTCAGTTCAGCGGCGGTTCTTGGCTCCCTGCTCCGAGCGGTTCTTTGGCACAGTGGCTCTCTCTAAGAACTGCCGCTCAACGGCTGCTCGCTCGATCAGAGAATCATGCTGAACCAGATGGCTCTGGATGAATCACGTCGGCACGTTCCGGTAGCGTTAGTAGAGGCGTGTCGGCCGACCAAGCTGGGTCTGGTGTGCAACTTTTGCGTCTATTATCAGTGCCAAAAAGCAAGCCCATCTCGTTTCGAATAAACTGAGCAAAGGGTTGTTTAAAAACTACAGTTTACATTTCATGTATTAAAATTAGTCTCTTGTATCGTGTTTTCCAGAGTAATTTTTTCTAGTGTCTCAGCTCAATAGTGTGTTTTTTTGTGTTTTTTCTTTTTTTTGTGTTTTTTCTTCAAATATTGACAGAGTGATCTTGAAATATCAGACACATAAAAACCTTTGTAATGACGGTGAAGCCAGGTCTTTTCTGTACAAATACACCAGACGCTGTGACAAAAGAAAGGTGTCTATAGCAAGGAAAAGTTCCCGTACCTCAATTAAGCAATAATTTATATTATGTTTAACATAGGTTAATGAACCGCTCAGCCGTTCAAATGAACCAGTTCACTTCTGTGAACAGACCCATTCTCAGTCACTCAATGACGTGAGCCATTTTTCCCATCTCCAACGCCTTCGCTAACACATGTGCGCACACGAACACACACACACACACACACACAATTCAAAATGAGGGGCTTGGCAAACGAAAACAGAAATAAGGGTGTACAGTCATGAAGTGCATGGAAATCAAGGAAAAAAATGTGGTACGTCATTTTCTTCTTGAACCAGACATAGGATTTTTAAAAATGTTTGCAGGATAGAAAAAGTGGAGAGAGAGAGTGAGAGAGAGAGAGAGAGAATAAACTTTAATTCCATAAAGGAATTGCTTCACAAAAGTCTCCTCATTCGAGGATGCCTTGAGCTCAGGCCGCGTCGACAGCCCTTTCGATCAGGCGCAGCTGATCTTTGAGGCCGGAGGTGGCCAAGGCCTCTCCCAAAGCTCTGTGGAAAGGTGGATGTTAGGGGGGGTCTAGGGTAGACTTGTCGCAGCCGCCCACTGTGTCTGAGAGTCCCAGGCTCTCCACAGCAGCGGCAAAGTGGAGAAAAGTATGTTCGATCAAAGAGGTGAAGTCTGGTTGAATGTGGGAAGGCGTTGACCTGCAGGGCACGCAATACACGCAATAATCTTTCCTTATCCCTCAGTAGCGATTTGTGGGGTGAATAGTAGGTTTTACAGGACAGCCTATAGGGTTGCGTAATTTCCTGGTATGTGACAAGAGGTTGCATGCGCTCGGTCTCGGCTTCATCAGCACTGGCTTGGCGGGTCAAATCGCGAGCCATGAGGTTGGCGATCTTGTTGCCAGGGATGCCGCTGTGAGCTGGTGCCCATACAATCCTGACTGGTCTCGTTGGTGGTCTCTGATTGATTAGTCGAAGTGTTGTGACGTGCAAGCGACCGTAGGCAAAGTTGCAGCACGCGTGCTCGGAGTCTGAGATTATAATTTTGGCGTTGCTTTGGCTAAGTGCAAGTGCTATCGCCGCTTCCTCAGCTTGGAGAGGGCCGTGTCCAGGGATTAAGATGCTGCATTTGTGCTGCTTATTTAAAACTACAGTGGCTGCCATGGCTGCTCTTCCAGAGTAACAGGCTGTGTCCTTGTAGGCAGTAGATGATGCATCTCTGTACAACCAAAATATGGTCCAGGATTGGGCTTCTCTGCGATCCTCGTGATGCACAGGGTGCATATTGTATGGTAAGGCGGGCACAATTCAGCGTTGTCTAGTGGAGTGGGGTACATTACCAGTAAGGAGAGGTGGGTGGCTGAGTGGGGCTGACAGCGCCAGGCATGGGAGTATAAACCTCCCCGTTTCGGTTGCTCCTAACCTTAACCGTTGGCTAGACAAGTGCGCCTCTATTAACTCCTCGGCCCAGTTGTGGATGCCAAGTGTCGGAGTAGCCGTGCAGTTGAGGTGCTTGCCGGGAGACCCATGGCTTGCTTGTATGCCTTCCCGATAAGGATGTTTACTTTCTCGAGCTCTGTGGCTTTAAGCAGGGCGTAAGGCACAGCGTATGTAATCCTCGACACGATGAAGGCCTGGACAAGGCCTGAAGCTTCTGAACCTGAACCTAAAGGCATGAACCATTCTGCTGATAAGAAGGGTGTTGGAGCGGTCCGCCTGGAATATCATGCCCTGTATCTTAATTCACGGTCGGAGATGGCGCAATGATATGTCCCTCTAGGCGTAGAGTGATAGTAGGCGAACCTGGAGGGAGTGTTTTGCGTGATGAAACCAGGAACAGCTCATTCTATTACGGGGCGCAGCTGAGACCAGATGACTTGGCATAGGCAGCCACCACATCCGCTGCCTCGTGTAGGCGGTTCTCTAACTCTCTCATCAACCCTGGACGACCACATGGTTATGTCGTCAGCGTATAGGCCATGACAGATCCCCGGGATGTTGTCGAGGAGTGGCGGCAGGCCTAGCAGGGCAAGTGGGAAAACCCCCACCGGGTAACAACAATAACAATACTTTATTTCAACCCAGCAGGGCTGGGGTGTGCTGAAAAGGCCAAAGTCCCATACCGAAAGGCCCAGCACACGGGTAGATTCAGCTCACGATCTCCACAATAGGCGTCCGATGCGATTACCGGAGGGCCTTTCACTTTTACCGTCTTTCTATCTTTTAAACATAAAAAAAATGCTATACCTGTTTCGAGAAGAAATAAATGACGTATCAGATCTTCCCTGTTACCTTGCTTGACGTTCAACCCTTATGAATGAAAAAAAAAGAACATTACACTAATATACTGTGGTCTCGCTGGCCTAGTTTCCTAGGCTTCTAAACAATTTCTCAAAGAGAAAGAGAGAGAACAACTTTATTGTGTGCTCGGTCAATGCCTCCTAAAAGACTGGCCCTGTGTGAGGTCGAGGATCTAAGAGGTCAGCACTTACTGCACATATTCAGAGTGAAGAGAAAAAATTTCTGGGCTTTTTTTTTTCTCCATGCATGGATGAAGGTATATAGAAGCATAACTCTATCGATAGGAGAAACTGGAGAAACCATGGGTGGGAGCAGCGCGCGTGAGTCAGGTTAGCCAGCTGAGTGATCTATTTAGCTTAGGCACGAGTGACAGTGACGGACGGAGTGGCCGAGCCAATCAAGCCCGCTGCTGTTGTGCTTAAGTGATAGGAATTCGATTTTGCGCCGTTCCGCGACGTCAATCGACGATGAAAGACTCAGACTAACTGGACGTCTTGTGTGGGGTTGCAATGGCGACTGCTGAAAAAAGAAAGGCGAAGCTCGAGTACTTCCACGAGAGTGAGGACTTCCGTGTGCCCAAGTCTACGTACTATGACAGTCTGAAGAGGCAGCGGCGACAATCGGCGCCTCAAGATTGGCGCAATGACGGGGCCTCTACTTCTCGTAGCGGTGATTCAGATGGATCGGTGGAGGAGTTCCCTGCCGCGGACGACAGTTTTCCCTCCCATGAACTCGGCGATCTGCTACAGGACGGCACTATTCTTGCTGATGGTACGAACGTGGCCGACTGGCCCAGCGCGTGTGAGGAAAGTGCAACTGACTTGCCTCCTCAGATAAGCGAGGAAGAAATAGTTTCGTCGTCTTTTTCGAAACTGCCGACGGAAAAGATACCCACCATCGGGACCTCCAAAGCTGGCGCAACTGCCATGGCAATGTCGTTCTGTGTGGCGCACGGCCTAACCTGGACAGCTCTAGGTGACCTCGCCAAACTGGTTAATAACATTGCCGGTATGGAAGTATTGCCGCGCAGCCAGTACATGTTTAGAAAGCTGTGGGTAGCACAAAAGAACGACCTAGTGCAGTACTGGTAACGGTGCGTACAATGTGAATCTGTGTTGGAAGAAGACCAGAATGGTGACTGCGTATGCGAAGTCTGCGATACTAAAGTGCCAGCATCGGACCTGCACGCTAAGTCGCACTTCTTCATCCCTCTTGACACCAGGAAACAGCTACAGACGCTTATTGAAGGCACAAAGGAGGACCTTGCAGGTGGTCTGACGGCACGGAATGAGAAGTGCGACGATGTAATCACCGACATTACAAATGGGACGTCCTTCAGTTATCTGCAGCAGACGGAAGGACTAACACCGGATGATTTGACGTTGACCATGAACACAGACGGAAGTCCAGTATTCAAATCGTCCAAGACGTCCGTCTGGCCACTTCAGTTCACTTTAAATGAACTGCCACCTGCTGCCAGATTCAAGCATCCTGTATTGGCTGGACTCTGGTTTGGGCCCACCCACCCCAACATGCAGGCTTTCCTCTCGAGATTCGTGGCGGGTGTAACTGCAATGAAGCCGATTGTGTGGGAGCACGAAGCTTGTGTGCACAGCTCAAGGGTGTTTGTCCTGTGTTGTGCAGTGGATGCACCTGCACGAGCAGCTGTGTTAAACATGAAGATGTTTAACAAGCACCACGGCTGCCTTCGGTGCTTTTCGAAGACTGACCACCAAGAAGGTGAGCATCGGACCATGCTTGTAGGTTTTCCTAGTGTTTTGCTTTAACAAAATTACAGTGCCAAAAACATAAGTACAGAGCAAGTGCTCGTAGTTGTGTTCTTTGTGCATCAATTTTTTTAAACTGTGTGCAATAGCTTGCTTTAGTGTGATTAGTTGCACAGTTGTAGATGGAATTTCTGCTGGATTTGTGGCCTGAGCAGCTTTGAATTGAGCTTTAATAACATGTTACTATTTTCGTTTAGTGCAAGGCATTTTAGCGTTGGGTTGAAACAAACTTTTACAGCAGCCATACCAAAAGTGTGTGTTGCCATTGGAGGTATTAAGGGAATGCTAAGTACTATAAAATGTCTGCACTGTAGGGCTCTTCGATTTACAGTGTCGGACTTGCTGTAGATAGTCCGCGGGTAGCCCGAGGATTCTCTGAAGCTTCAGGGACGCATGGGAAAATCGAATGCCGGACTGCTTCTCACGGAGTCTACGGTGAGTTCGAGACCGTAAATTGAAGAGCCCCAGTTATGCTTGATGTAACATGCTTTGAGATTCATGCTTAACAGATAAAAAAAAGAAATCGTTCCTGAACAGTGACAGCTATAATCAGGAAGTTTTGTTTGGAATGGTCGTGGGAGAGGATGTTACAGCTGTGCAGGTCTCTTAATGAAGATGTGTATTATTTTTGTACTGTGCACGTAGCCACATTTACACTTAGTGAGAGAACTTGCATTAGCCACGTGCGTAATTGCTGCTCAGGTAATGACATGAGGTTTTTTTCTTCAAAGTTTTGGACTCTTTTTCATCTTGTACATTTTTTTGGCACTGAGTAGACAATTTTTTGTGTCATTTCTGCATAATTTCAGGTAGCATGCGGTATACCAGTCAACTGATGGAACCAAGAACACATGACGGCGTGCTGCGAGACATGCATCTGGCATATGTGACAGATGACTGGTTCAATGGCTTCAGAGGACCATCAGCCTTAATAAACCTTTCAGGTAGGTACTGAAATATGTTTTATAGTTGTGAGGAA
The DNA here is from genome assembly GCF_048455015.1 of Haemaphysalis longicornis. Taxonomy (NCBI): domain Eukaryota; kingdom Metazoa; phylum Arthropoda; class Arachnida; order Ixodida; family Ixodidae; genus Haemaphysalis; species Haemaphysalis longicornis. The sequence goes on from NW_027526266.1 coordinate 23,111,317, forward strand.
GAATACAGTTTGGTTTGAAGCATACGACAAATCCTGTGGTGTGTGCTCTGTAATGGGGCTTGGAGGTGAAATCCCTTTTTGCTGTTTTTTTTAGACATTTTAATTCACGTGAAGTATTTTATCCCCCACTGACCTCGTGGGATTAAAAGCAAATGATCTGTTTGTTGAGAGCTAAATGTTGCGGCATAGATCATACTTTTTCTGCAGAATAGTACGACAAATTGCTGTCAATCTACTGTTAATTTCTAGAAAGCTACCCAGTAAAGCTGGGGATTTTACAAGTGCCAGCTGCAGAAACAAAACTCTTGGAAAAGGCATTTTAAGCGTAGCTTTCATGGCAATGCATATGCAAGTGCAATGTAATTGCTGAATACCTTCAATGTGTTTGAGATTAAGTTAGTTTAGTAGGACACAAAAATGTCACTTAATTGATAGAAGTCTCGCTGCAGTAGCTATGTGTCTGATGTTTGTAAAATCCAGAGTGAATGCCGTATTTAAAATATTTCACAAGATAAGGCCATAAGTAGACCGCATAAAAGTGTCGAGCCTCTCTGGTAGTTACCTTGACACATGCCATTTTAAATGTAAAATAACAGTGGGTTTGAAGAAACACTGGATACTCACAAATTTGGCAATTAGTGCAATGTTAAAAGGGCTATTAGGACGACATACAAGTTTGATGCTCTGTTGTTTTAAATGCAGCATCTTAAAAGACGAAAACCTTTCTCCGTTTTATGCATTAGACATAGCTCAGAATAACTGAATTTCAAAATAGTAATTTTCAAAATATTTTGATATTTAATGGCACAGCCACAGTATGTATGACTCACTGCTTTGCTTACCGGCTTTGAATTCATCTCTTTTAGGTTTCAACCTGGTCTCCGGCGTCAGTGTTGACTACATGCACTGTGTGCTTCAGGGGGTTTGTAAACAACTGACAGACTTCATGTTCAAAGGAAATTACAAAGGAGTGCCTACGAAGTCAAATGACAAAGCAGCGCCGACCAAGTCAAATGACAAAGTACCACCTACCAAGCCAAATGGCAAAGCACCATTTTACATTGGTACGTAATATGCTTTTATATGTTCCCTAGATATAATGACTACCTCAATGGACAGGAAGATTCTTACTTTTAACTTGAGTGGTCACCATTTCTTGTAAACGCATTGTGGGGAGATCCACCAGTGACAGGGTAGTAGATGTCACTCAGATAAGGTGAACATAATTAACACTGTTCATTATGGCAAAAAACAAAACGACATCACCAGAAGAATTGGCCTGTCTAAGCAGACGGTCAACTTCGTGTCAAAAACAAAAATGCCGCCAGCAAATGGGGCTCTGGTGAGATTGAAGAAGAGTGCTTTGAAATGCACGAAGCGGCGCACCCAGGGGTCGAATCTGCTCTCATCACGCAACATACTCTGTAATACAGAGGTGAAGTTCAGTGAAGTTTGGCATTTATTATTTCCACGCAGCATCGATTCTCTTCCATTTGATAAAAAGGGTAAGAGTTGTTTCAAATGGGAGGATGGTTCTCGTCCATTGTGTGCAATCGGCCGCTGGCAGTGCAGTCCGGCTGATCTAACTTCCATTTTCACAGCCGACCTTCATCAGATTTCGTATCAAGAGTTTTACTGGCCAGATGTGATCATTTATAAAAAACCTGCAAGCAGGCTTGAAGAACGTGGGGCAGCGATCCAAATTGTTTGAAAAACGGTTCTGGGTAAACCGGCCTTGGCATGAAGTGTTCAAAGGGTCCTTGGCAAATTCTATTGGCAAGGACTGATTTCTATAGCTAGGTAGTAATTACTCCTGATTACATTCTTGCCTTATTTGCCCAGCTTAGCGTGCATCTCCATGTACTTGACTGCATGGGCCAGGACTCTTGTAAGCAGCAGTGCCAAGATTTGAAAACTTTCATGCTGCATGTGGGTAAAAAGAGTTGATTATCAGTGGCATTTATAAGCAATACTGATTCCAGTTCCAATTTGATGCACATATACACCCCCCCCTTCCCCCCCCCACCCACCCACTTTGTCATTTGGATTCTGCATGCTTCAAGAACAGCAGACATATTTTTTCAGATTAAAAGGGTCTGTTGGAACAGGCATAGACTGTACTTGGTAATACTTTTTTAAAAACAGAGAAATATTATCGCTGAATGTTTTTATATGCAGGTGATCCACCGAAACTGAAAAAGGTCAATGACCGGCTGCTGGCCATCCAGCCACCTCATTGTATAACACGGCTGCCTCGATCCCTCGATGAAAGAAGCAACTGGAAGGCGTCCGAGTGGAGGAGCTGGCTGCTCTTCTATGCTCTCCCTTGCCTTGAGGGTGTGCTGCCGCAGGAATACTGGCGTCATCTGGCGAAGCTCTCTGAACCAATTACATTCTCCTGAAAGATTCGCTGTCCACAAACGACATTGCCCGCGCAGGTAGGAATTCGATTGCAAGAAAGGGCTAGATAGTGGTGTCATTTGAGGTTCACAGAATTATTTGATGTGGTTTGATTGTTTTTACAAAATTTACTTCAGAGAAAAGCAGGCTTGAATGCTACTGACAGTGAACTGTGTGTTCAGGTAATGCGCTCACCTGTTATTCATAATTGGAAGAAAAAGTAGGACGAGTGATAATGCAATCATCTCAAAGGAACTCATCTTAAAGGAAGCTCATTTGTTTATTGCCATTAACTAGATGAATCTGTTGTCTTCACTAAACCAGTATTGAATGACATACCTGTTGCTGTTGAAAACTAGTTTTATTGCTTCATCAGTACTATCACACCAGGATGGCAGCTGTAGGCATGAGTGACACTTTATGGTTGAATATTCAGTTTTCTGTACTTTATTTCTTGCTGTGTATTTTTCTGGGTATCTTTCCAAAGATATATTTGCTGGAACTCTATGCAATTAATGGGTTGTCTTCACAAGTGCATTGAACCAAACTGGCCATTTACGTTCTACATTTTCAAGTACAATAAACCCTTGCAGGACATAGTCCTCACAATAGAAAACTGTCATCAACAGGTAATACTACTTTGTTGATGATGGTTTGATTTTATTGGCGCAAGGCCGACACGGGCAAAGAGCGCCAAACAGAAAGTTATTTGATGAGGAGACAACACGAAATAAAATCAGTTAAAAACTATGAGTACGGCTGGTGTAAAGGGCCAGGGTGAAGAACAAGAGTGGTTAAAAAATAAATAAGGTGGCTGGTGTATAGGAATAGGGGTAAAGCTATGGGTGGTATGAGATGAGTTTTAAAAAGTGAACTTCTGATAGGAACTTAAACGTGCGCTGAACAGAAAACATGGCATCATCTCCTAAGAAGTATGATGGGTGTGGTGGAATATGTCGTGTGTGTAGTTGAGGGAAGTGTTTGCGTCATGTAGTGTCGAGTGCCTTACATTCTATGAGGATGTGGATCACGGATAGGGCCTCTCCGCACCTGCTGCACAGAGGTCTTGCGAGATCCAGTGAGCAGGTGCGAGTGCGTTGCGTGAGTGTGCCCTATCCGTAATCTAGCCAAGGCGACTTCAGTGTATCTATTGCGTGTGTCGGTGGTGTATGGTCCTAAGTGTGGTTTTATTACGTGTAACTTGTTGTCGGTTTGTTCGCTCCAGTGTGTTTGCCATGTTTTGCGAAGTTGTTGTCTGATGTGTGGTTTCACGTCGGTGTAGGGTAATGTGGTTATGTCTACTGTATTCGAGAGTGTAGCAGCAGCGGCCATTCGATCCGCTGCTTCGTTCCCGGCTATACCACAGTGGCCAGGGACCCAGCAAAGGACTAGTTCAAATTTGTGGACATACACAGACATAATACCCTTGACTATTAGATTTACAACGTGATTTTTTAAAGACTTTGTTGACGACAACGCCCGCACGACACTGAGGGAGTCTGTATATATATTGGATTGTGGGATGTGACTTTGAAGGATATGATTAACAACAAGAAGTACACCATAAGCCTCTGCCGTAAAGATACTCGTATTACTGTTAAGAGTTTTAGTGACATTAAGGCCGGGCCCATGCGCCGCGCAGGACAAAGAGGTGGCAGTTTTAGAGGCGTCCGTATAAAATTCAGAAAATTGATACTTCTGCTGCAAATACAAGAAGTGCTGCAGAATTGCACATGTGGGAGCTCGGTTTTTATCTACATGTGTGAAGGATGTGTCGCATGATACAGGGCGGAGATGCCATGGTGCTATAAAATCTGTTTGAGAACTTTGTATGGTGTCTAAAAAGGAGACAGAAAGCTCTGACGCTTCCTCTCTAACTCTTTAAGAGAAGGGCGCAGAGAACGATGGTCGGTTTAGGAGTAGTGCAGTCATAGACGTATCATAAAAAGCCGATTTAAAAGGATGGTGTGGCATAGATGAAATTTTAAAAGCAAAAAGGAGATCTGTGTATGCTCGCTGACGTTGTAGGTTCCACTTATTACACTCCACATAGAGGCTTTCGACCGGGCTAGTCCGGAAGGCGCCACATGCCAACCGCAGCCCCAGATGAAGCACTGGGTCCAGCATTTTGAGGGATGTCTTACTTGCTGACCCACAAACAACGCTTCCATAGTCTAACCGTGAACCTATCAGGCTGGTAAAAACACGTAAAAGAAGTTGTTTGTCAGTCCCATATGAAGAGTGGGAGAGAACCTTGAGTATATTCATGGCCTTTAAGCATTTATGTTTAAGTTGTTTTATGTGGGGAATGAACGAGAGCTTTTCATCAAGGACTACACCTAAAAACTTGTGTTCATTTCTGACTGGAATTGAGACACCATTGAGTTTGATGTCTGGATCCGGCCGAATGCCGCGCCTTTTCGAAAACAAAGCACAAGTACACTTCACTGGATTAAATTTAAAACCGTTCCTATCTGCCCAGCCAGCTATCTTGTTAACACCAAGCTGGACTTGGCGCTCGCAGATAGACAGGTTACAAGACTTAAAGGATAACTGCACGTCGTCTACATAGCTTGAGCAGGAAATGGTTGGTGGCAGAGCCTTCCGAAGAGAGTTCATTTTTACAATAAACAAAGTGCAACTCAAAACTCCACCTTGCGGAACACCGTTTTCTTGCACATGAACTCTAGAGAGTGCAGTTCCAACTCGCACGCGAAACGTTCTTTCAGAGAGGTAACTGGCAAGCGTGTTCCACATGTTACCCGACATACCAAAGGACTTCAAATCGCTGAGGATGCTGTACTGCCAAGCAGTGTCGTACGCCTTTTCAAGATCAAAGAATACTGTCATACAGTACTGCTTATGGAGGTAGGCATCTTTAATATACGAGTCTAACGCAACGAGTTGATCGTTCGTAGATCGCCCCGCCCTAAAGCCTGCCTGGCAGCTCTCGAGAAGACCGTTGTACTCTAAGAAGTACACGAGTCTCCTATTTATCATCTTCTCGAAGAGCTTACACAGGCAGCTTGTCAGGGCAATAGGGCGATAACTGGCGGGAGAGGAAGGGTCCGTCCCTTCCTTTAGGAAAGCCACTACTATGGCCTCCCTCCAAGAGCGTGGAAAGTGCCCCGAAAGAAATATTTTATTGTAGAGGTGAAGAAGTGTTTCAAGCGTGTCTGCATGTAAGTGTTGTATCATTGTGTATGAAATCCTGTCTGCACCTGGAGCTGAAGGTTTACATGGGGTCAAAGCAGCCTTCAGCTCATAAATTGAAAAAGGAGAATTGTAAGAAGTGTGCGACTTGTTGCTATCACGCAGTGACTTCTTCTCACATGATGCTTTGTGTTTAATGAAAGTGTTGGTGTAGTGTGCTGAACTGGACACGTGTTCGAAGTGTTGCGCAAGTGTGTTAGCCTGGTCTTCCAGTGTGTCCCCTGTTGTACTAACCAGGGGCAGGCTGTGTGTCTGTTGTCCTTTTAGTTTTCGTATTCGTGTCCAGACATTTTGTGTGTCAGTGTATGAGTTGATGGAAGTGATGAAGGTGCGCCAACTCTCCCTTTTCGCCTCACGACGCACTCGCTTCCCAAAAGCCTTTGCCCGTTTAAAAGAAATGAGGTTATGTGACGTGGGGTACCGGCGAAGGACACCCCACGCCTTGTTCTGGGCCTCTCGCGCCCGCCTGCAGTCCTCGTTCCACCAGGGCCTCCTTGGGGTGCGGGACCCACTGGAGGCCTGGGGAATGGACTTTTCGGCGGCGTCGACTATGTGCGCCGTGACGAGTTGGGCTGCTTCCTCCACGTGTAGGTGTTTTATGGTTGTGTGGTGTAGTTTAGATGTTTCTGTGAATGTACTCCAGTTTGCTTTTGATTCATTAAACCTGTTATGAGCAGATGGACTGCATGGGCCTTTACCTCTGTATGTTAGGGATGTGGGGAAGTGGTCACTACCATATGGGTCCGTGCCCACGACCCACTCAAGACATGGAAAGAGAATTGCAGAACCAATAGCCAAGTCGAGATGTGAGTACGTATTATGTCCTAAGTTATGGTATGTAGGCTGTTTTTTGTTGAAAAGGCATGCTCCTGAAGACGTAAGAAATTTCTCTATCAGGCGACCTCGGGCATCCGTTCTGGAGGAGCCCCAAAGAGAGTTGTGCGCATTAAGGTCGCCTGTTAGGATGTATGGTTCGGGCAGCTGGTCGACCAGCGCCTCGAAATCAGAGCTCGAAAGTGCATGATCAGGAGGAATGTAAATGGAGCACACCGTTACCAACCTATTAAATATTATTGTTCGAATTGCTACAGCCTCGAGGACAGTGTTCAGAGTGACAGGGTGGCAGGCTAAGGATTTCCGGGCGACAATTGCCACACCTCCTGAAGAGTGTGTGCAGCCAACCCTGTCCTTTCTGAATACCATGTACCTATTTAAGAAATTTGTCTGTTTGGAATTGAGGTGAGTCTCTTGGAGACACATGATACTTGGCTGATTGGCATGCAGGATATCATACACATCATCAAGATTTTTAAGGAGGCCTCTGCAGTTCCATTGAATGATGTTTTCTTTTCCCATTATTTAGGTTTAAGAATGAATGGAGTGTGTGTATGTGTTCATGTGTCGTCTTTCGGTGCTGTTACTCTGGGGTTAGGCTTTTTAGGCCTGTCTGTAGGCTTGAAAGTCGGTGGCCGCTCCTTGCGCTGCGTTGCAGGCAGGAACGGCCCGACATCCATCTCGTCGTCGGATGTCCGAGGGGTGCCCGACGGACCGGGCCCCCCAGACTTGGCCCCCCCTCGGGAGCCCTTCGTTTGAGCCGCCACCGCCGAGGGCGTCCGGGGCACCAGAGGTGGCACGGGCGGTGCGGTGACGGTGGGAGCCGGTGCGGGGCCCGTGGTGTCCATCACCTCGGTACCCTCCAACGGACTGGAGGACGGGGAGACAGAGGCGGGAGCGGCACCGGTCCCGACAGAAGTGGTTTGCACCACAACCGCTGCTGCCTCAGCAAGCGGCGTGGTGCCGGGTTGGGCTGCGTGGGGCAACCCAGCGGGGGGCTGGGGCGGGACCAGGTCAGACTCGCTGAACTGGGTCCCTGTGGAAACCAGACGCCGCTCCGCCCCCCGGCGAGCCGCGTCTGCGTACCTCCCCAGAGGGAAAGAGGCGAACCTCTTTCGCGCCTCTGGGAAGGTGATGTTCTCCGTGACCTTGATGTTAATTATCTTTTTTTCCATTTGGAATTTTTCACACTTGCGGGAGTACGCTGCATGCGGCCCCCCGCAGTTTACACAAGTGAGAGTTTCGGATGGGCAGTTCTCGCTCGGATGATCGTGCGCCGCGCATTTTGCACACGTCGTTCGGCCACGGCAAGAGTTCGTACCGTGCCCGAACCTCTGGCACTTAAAACAGCGCCGCGGGTTCGGGATGTAGGGACGGATGGAGCAACGGATAAAACCTGCGTTTATGTATTGTGGAAGAACTGCGCGGTCGAAAGTCAAGATAATGTGTTTGGTCGGAATCTCCCTGTCGTCTCTGCGGATAGTGATGCGTCTCACGGCAGTGACGCCCTGATCCTTCAAGCCGGCAAGGAGATCCGCATCTGTTTCGTTCAGGAGGTCTGTCTCGGATATCACACCCTGCGAGCTGTTGAGGCTCCGATGGGGTGTGACCCGGATGTCGAGATCAGCCAGTCTAGTCTGAGCAAGAAGCTTTGCAGACGGCTGCTTGTCATTTATTTCAATTAGGAGTTCACCAGACTTTTGTTTTTTGCACTTATACGATTTTCCTACTATGGCTTCAAGATACTTGGCAATCAAGAAGACTGACTGAGATGCAAGAGGGTGGGTTGGATTGATGGATTCCATGACAAGAAATCGAGAGAAATTATCTGGTTCAGGAAATGTCAAAGATGGCAATGAAGGAAAATATACTTCGGTGCGGCCCCTTTTCAGGGACCGATCACGTTTGGGGGGGGGTTTAGAGAATGCCATACATCATAGTATAGAAGCAGGGGACGGGGGTACTTTCTTCTCAAACCTTACCCTGATAGCCTGAGAGGTCCCGGAGCTCCCTGCCTGGTAAACAGACAGGGAGCCCATCCACCGGAGCTTGACCTGGGCTCCGACGGCCACCGTTTGAGGCTTCTACCCTTCACCTTTAAACACATCACCACGGTAGGTTACAGTTTATGTTGGGGGCTCGGGGTCCGCGGTGTCGCCAACACCGTCACCATGAATACTCAAGGTGCCCCATGCGGGGAATACTACTTTGTGTAAAGTGGAGATGGTTTGGCCTGTCTGCACTGCAGTGGGGGACTATTAAATACTTCAAATAAAGCGAGATTTCATATAGAGGACTACCATTATAAGGTGTGTACTGTAGTTGATCCCATCTTTAAAAGTTTACACGCAGCCATCCTTAAGAAAAATATGTGTATGGTGATTGCGTTAGAAGTATTTTTTGGAACGATTCCATGCTATGGTGAAAATTCTTATCTGCACATGTTAGTCAGTACTATACTAGGACCTTCAGCGTCTGAGGTGCCTTGTAAGATTTGTGATCCGAAACCAGTCATACATGCAAGATTTATTTTAGAAAGGTCTGGACCACCCGAACAGAAGAAAAATCTGCTAGAGCATAATAAAAAGAACAAAAAAGTCAGAACTAAACAAAACAAATGTACTGAATGCTGAAGCTGGGCCCTATTTTAAATAGCCAGCCTACTGATTACTCTTACACGGTGGCTCAGTGGCTAAGGCGTTGTGCTGCTGAGCACAAGGATGCGGGTTTGGTTCCCAGCCGCCGTGGCTGCTTTTCTGATGGCGGTGAAAAGATTTTGGCACACCTTAAAGATCCCCAGGTGGTCAAAATTAAGCCGGATACCTCCACTATGGCGCGCCTTATCGCCTGCGTTGCGTTGGCGCGTTATACTCTGCAATCAATGATTACTCCTAAAGGGGTGGTGAACAGAACGTACATTTGCCTTTGCTTAATTTTATCTGCAGGAACAATCTTTTAAAAACATCAATACGAAATGTTTTCACAATTCGTTGCTTTTGGAATTTCGGAGACACCTTTGAAATGCTCATTCTCAGGCGCATCGCAAGCAACCATGTGTGCATTGTCGGTCGGCAGCGCAACAAGCAGTGACGTCTTGTTAACAACATTTGAGAGATGAACGCTCTTTGTATATAATATTTTGTAAAGCTGTAAACTCAACATTTTAAAAAAGTTGCATCCTTTTGTTGGTTGCCCGATATACTTTTCCATTTTTCCATCCACACGATCAGCGGCGTGACTGCTTCAGTTGTCTGGCAACTGTTGTAGCAGAAATCAGACCTACTGGCTTATTGTACTCAGTTTCCCTGGCGTAGTTCACCACATTTTGGGGAATTCTCTTCCAAATATTACCTTTTTCATGTCAAACAATGCAAAGCCACTCTAGCAAAAAAAAAGCAGGTGCCTCGCGTGTGATTCGAACGTGCAGCCACCGGGCCAGCCTGCATTGAAGTCGAACACTTTGCTCACTGGACCACAGATGCAGGGTGCTCATGCATCTCAAACTGCAGCATAAAAGCCGTTTTATATTTAGCCCAGCATTCCGGTTTGCTTTCATAAATTCTTGTCTATCTAGAGCTTTAACTGCCAACTTACTGTAGAACGCTTCTGCAGTAAGCCATAGGGGAGGGTATTCAGTTGACAATACTATGTTCTTTCACTGCAAACAAGGGAATAAATCCAAGTGCGTGATGGTGGGGCTTGGCGACTCGCTGTATCACTGGTTCACGTGCAATATTTTTACACATGAAGGGTAAAAGATGGGTTAGTGTTATATATGTGACAACTAGGAGTTCCTTAGATAAACGTGTTCAGGCAGTAAATTCCCATTTTAAGCTTTAGGTCATTTCGCTCGTCATATGAGGAAGCTCACGTTTGCGTAACTCACATGAGAGGTTATGTGAGATAGACATCAGCATAGGCGTGTGCAGAGTTCTCGATTTAGGGGGGCAAAGTCTTACCGCTGCCCCCCTCCCTTACAGCAACTCCTGACCACTTCCCACTGAAGGCCCAGCGGTCCGAACGCCGTGCAAAGAGGGACAGTTATCAAAGTTTTATTTCAATGCGATGGAATTTCAACACACAAAATATTTCTGAGCAGAAATTTTTACTTTCATGTGTTACATCGGCAAGGTATGGGGCAAATTTTGCGCCCCCCTTCAGATGATTAGGGGAGGGCTGCCCCCCCTGTGCGCACGCCTATGGACATCAGCAAGCTTGAGCAAGAATACTGGCTTAAAGAGCGACAGATTAGACTAGGGGGAAACAGCATAAACAGTTTACAAATACCCAGTTTACTGGTTGCCTCTGTCTGTGCCACTCACCCACATTGTTGACTGAGAGTTCGACCTTGTTGATCAGTTGTTTCAGAGATCAGACATTGCCCGTTCAATTGTGGGCAAATTCTATGGTTGCACCGATGTTGTAGCCATATCTGACTCTTTGCAAGCCTGCTGTACGCCCACATGTGCAGATGAGGGGGAGCTATGATTGGCTTCTTTAGTTCTTAACATGACATCACCTCACGACTCGAGGAAAAAATCCCTGGAGAAACCGTACCTGCGTGTTTCTACCCATTTGCCGATATTGTCCAGCGTAACTACTATGCACAGTTTGTTTATCAAGGTTTCACAGTTCGAAATACGCACACACAACATTATTATTTTTTTTTTAATCTGTTCACGACCCCTTTAATTTTTTTTTAAATGTGAAAGACTTAAGTGTGCCAATGTGTGAAAAACAGTCTTTGCTGTTTGGTCAAAGAAATGTCCTGCCACTTAAAAGGGGTAAAGAAATAAAAAAAATGTGTGTGCTGCGGTGGCATTTGATTAGGGTCTCCACGGTAGCACTGCATAGCAGCCCAATGTGTGACCAGTGTACTATCTCGGCACCTTTGCAATAGAACAAAAGTTATCATTATCCCCTGTTTTGTTGCGCGTTCTCACTTTAGCATTGGCCGGGATTCTGAAGCTTGCCTTGAGGGGCTGATCGGCCCACTTCACAAAGTTCACAACAAAACTATGAACAGGAAATGTAAAAGTTGTCGAATAGTGCGGGCCGTGTCACACCTAAACATTGTACATGAGTAAAAAGAAGCCAGTCGAAATACTGAATGCAGAACGGCAAAGAAATAAAAGCGAAGAAAGAGGTGCAAATACGATGTAGCTGTAAACAAGTGCGAACTTAGAACCTGTATAAGTTAATTGCGTGGCTTTAGATAAAAACATAGCCACCAATAACATTTCTATGATGATTGGCAGGGTTGGTGGCCTCGATAGATACCCTTTTATGACTCTCTCCCCTCCTCCTTCCCCTTCATAAAAATTCAGAAGGGGGCAACACCCCCTTTTTGCATACCCATGTCTCTGAAACATTCCTTTTTAATTCATTCCAGATCGGCTACTGTTGTCATTTGTTGAACGCCGCGAAGTGCTCTACGGACCTGCAGCACCGGTGTTCAATGTGCACTCTTTGCTGCATTTGGCGGCAAATGTTCGAGACCTTGGTCCTCTGTGGGCGAATTCCACGTTTGTATTTGAAGGTGGGAATGGAAAGCTTGTCAAGTCCATCACAGCAGCTAACGGTCTACCCCATCAGGTTGTTGAGCGTGTGGTTATGGGACAGTGTCTGGAGAATTTCGTTTCAGCTGGAGACATCACCGAAGATGAAAGAGCCACGTGCAAACTTTTTTTGGGCCATGCTCGTGTCTCCAATGCAATTCATGAGGAGGGGGCTACACTGTTGGGGCGCAACATGCATGCCAAGCTTACTGTTGCTGAAGGTGACTTATTGAAGGAGGCTGGCTATGGTGCCATTGAGTGCTATGACAGATTCATCTTTGACGACCAAGTCTATCATAGTGCCTTATATAAAAGGCCAATTAAAAGTGATAGCACTTTTGTGGAAGCATCCCAAGGTTTCTTCCACATCGAAAAAGTGGTGCGAGCATCGTTTATGGGAGGGCACAAATGCTTGCTCTTATGCCGAGAAGTTCTGTTTTTGGACACTGCGTCATTTCCCGACCACATTAGGCCATGTTTCTTGTCTGCTTCAGGTGTGCCCACAATCTTAACACCACGGGATGTGTTGAGAAGCTGTGTTTTTGTCGAGTTTCGCAAAGAAAAAAAAGCCTATTTGTGCTTGATGCCCAACAGCATTGAAAGGGATTACGTGCCCATAAGTTCATTTTCTTTGTTGTTTCTGTTGTTGTTGATCTTATAAGTGCAGAGCACTTTAGGGACTCAGCTTATTGTCATAGCTTGTCTGGGGTCACACTATCTAGCCACTGTAGTCACGCGGTGGTACGCGCCCAAACAGAGCCCAGCAGTTAATCGACCAGATTTAGGGGAAATCCCCAAGGTGGAGTAAGTTTCTGTGAAGGAAATATTGAAATCCACCTTAATGCAGCCATACGGCTACAAAGGAAAGCTATACAGCTTTCTCAGAAACTTCGCAGTTGAAGAAAAATTGTCCTGGTCCAGGATTCGAACCCGGGACCACTGCTTAACCGGAGCAGTCGCTCTACCAACTGAGCTAACCAGGAGGCTAGTCGTTAGTAGCGCGAAAGCGAATTGATCTACAGCTCGAAGTGAAGGACAGGTGTTAATCGACCAGATTTAGGGGAAATCCCCAAGGTGGAGCACGTTTCTGTGAAGGAAAGTTTGACATCCACCTAAATGCAGCCATACGGCTACAAAGGAAAGCTATACAGCTTTCTCAGAAACTTCGCAGTTGAAGAAAAATTCGTCCTGGTCCAGGATTCGAACACCCGGGACCACTGCTTATTGAGTTCAGTGATTTTTTTTGTAAAGAAATGCACAAGGAATGCACGGTAAAGAAATGCATGGCCATGGGAGTGAATGATTATGGCAGGACAGCAGATTTCAGCACTCGTACATTTCCCACTGTTGCCTTCCCCAACAACTGGGTAGAGAAAGGTCAGGCTTACTCTCGCATGCATAGAGTATATGCTCCAAATGTAGTTACCCTAAACATACACTGTTTTTGCGACCTTTTGCAAAATGTATCAGGGAGATTGTGTTGTAAATATTGTGTAAAATACCGTAAGTGTACCATATATGACTGTAAATGCTGTGATGAGTGTACTTTCCAGCAACCTTTATTTCAAGCCTGTGTGGCTGTAAAAGTGTGTTGCCATTGGACAAGGTTGTATTGTAAATATAGTGTAAAATACTGTAAGTATGCCATTTATGGCTGTGAGTACGTCTTAGCAACCTTGTCTTCAAGCCTGTGTGTTTGTACAAGTGTATTGCCATGGGAGATTGTAATTTAACTATGATGTCAAATTGTGCAAGTGTACTACATATGACAGCAAATACTGTGAGAGCACTACACTTTTTGGCAACCATAATTTAAGCCTGCACTTGAATAAAAATTTGTTTCCACAGAATGTAGCCCTGCTGTGTTTGATGGCCTATAGTTCCTGTTATGGACTTGTTTCAGTTGATCAGGGGAGTAAACAAATTGCTAAATGTCCTGTTGTGCTTTACTGGCTTCACATTCCCTTTAAAACGAAAGCCTGGAGTACCCCATTCTACGAAAAAGTTCTAATATTGTTGTTATTTGGTCAAGAAAGTATTGACAGGGAGAGTAAGTAAAAAAAGGCTCCAGCTTAGCTCAGCTAACCCTGGATTTGTGAAGCAAAAGCTTGGCTTGGCGTATTTAAGCGTTGGTTTCACTTTGTTAACCTTTTACTTAGCATAGGTATACATTCATCGTTAAGATAGGTAGGACGGCTTTGCCTATGTTGGTGGTCAGGCATGACTCATTCGGTAGGCGTGGGAAGACATGCATTGGCTCAAAGCCTGCGTCTCCGGGAAAGATGGTCCGAGCTCTAATCCATGGCCAAGTTCACACTAAGTGAGTGCGGCACTTATCTTGGCCGGGTGCGTGGGGAGTCAAAGGTGAGTCAATGTTCTTTGTGCTTCATAGAACAATGTGACGGAGAGGCTTATGAGGACTGGTCGGTTAGAGTGGCAGCAGCGATGGAACACCGACAACGCTGACACTGACTTCCTTCGCTGAGTTCCCAGCACGCTCACTATACCGCGCTGTTTTCCTCCGCCCAGACAACTCGCCTACATCATTACTGGACAAGGCCCTTCCCTGCACTGTTTCCACATGATCGACTTGATCCCCGAAACCAGGTGTCCATGTGGACAGCTTGCCTCTTGTGTGAGCCACTACCTTTGGGATTGCAGTAGGGAGCACCGATTGTAACCCAACTTAAACATGTCCGCTTGTCCCTTGAACCTCTACATCTGTGACAAGCCCTGGACCGGGCCGTGCAAATCCTCATCGAGCTTATCGATTTTGCGAGCAAGAATATGCTGGACGTCTCGCGCTCATAAACAGCTCTGAAGTGATGTGTGTTGCTTAAGGGTGTAGTGAGTGTCTCTGCGATTGTGGTCCTCATTTGAGGGCTCATCTAATGAAATTTAAGGCGCTGTGGGTGGTTGCTGCCTGTGATGAAGTTGCCCGCCTGTGCTCATATTCATATCTGCGCAGCGGTACTGTTCTTCGGGGTGTGCTTTTCTGTAGCTGGACCGTGCAGTGGAGACAGACTGCATAAATTCGGGAATACGGATAGTGCCTCTAGCAGCTATGGGTGTTAGAGTTTAGGGCCTCTTCAGACTGCAGTGCTCTTTTCGTGTTTGGATTTTCATGTAATTGTCATTTTTTTATGAATTGAGTAGTTCTTTTTTTTTAATTTACATTTTGGGTGCTTGCCCCTGTTCATTTATATCTGATTGGCTGTAAACGTGAACCTGCCATAGTTTTGGTGGTGCGGGTGTTGTTCACCGCTTTTTTTTGTTTTCTTTTAGGAGGGGGTAACACAGAAGGAATTGGAATTTGTCAGGCAGCCGCCTAGCTACGGAGAGTGCATGTGCCAAGAAAGGTGGTAGCGGCGGCTAGCACACCTGGCAGCAGTGAAGCTTGGTGCAGCAAGTGGTGAGGTGTTGCCTAGGCTACGGCACAGTTGTGATCAAATAAAGGTCAAATTGCTGGTACGCTGAAACTTGGCTTGGCACGCCCGTGTGTACGAGATTTCGGCGCACGTTAAAGATCCCCAGGTGGTCAAAATTAATCCGGAGCCCTCCACTACGGCGCGCCTCATCGCCTGCGTTGCGTCGGCGCGTTAAACCCTTCAATCAATCAAACTTGGCTTGGCTGGGTTAGTAAAACTTTGCTTTAAAATGTGTGTGATCTGATGTGACTTGAAGCTCAGTTTACATAGTAACAGCATGATGCTTCAACAACTGTGCCATCTCAGATCCCTGCACGTTGCCAGCGCTGTCGTGTTTGTCTTCGTGGCACATATGCACTTGAGGGATTGGCAAGGAATTCAGAACTGTGAGGCCTAGGCAGTGTGGAAGCTTCACAAAATTTACAAAACTATGAACTTGAAACGTAGAAGTAGTAGAGTGCGTGTCGCCTGACACCTCAATCTAATTTCCCGTGAGTATGTGCACCAGCTGGGCAGAACCCTGATTTTAGGGAGGTAGTGGCATGTACGTGTCGGTCTCCTTGTTGAATAAATCGGCAATATAATGCGAAAAAGTGAGAGCGAAAAGACATACACAGTGTAGAAGAAAAGGCGATTGAAGCATTTCACACGAAAAGAAAAATAAAAGCAAAGAAAGTGGTGCAGATGTGCTGCAAAGAAGTCACTAATTAATATTGCGAGTCTTCAACCATCACCGCACATAGACAAACTTCAGTGTGCCAAAATATTTTGTTACTGAGCTCATAAACAGAACTGCCTAAGTGGTATAGCAAACTCGAGCAAAAAAACCTTTCTTGACTGCTTATGTATGGGAACGTGAAAGCGTTATATATGCACTTCATTTTGAGCACTGTGCTGTCCTCTATGCATGTCCAGTTCTTATTGTCATCCTCCATAGCGACAATGTCTCTCAACTCGAATCTTGATGTTGGCAATTACGTAATAAGGGAAATACTAAAAACAGTGTTTAGTGGGTTTGCTACATTTTGGCATTCAAGGGATGCTACAAAATGAAACTGGCGGCCGTACTACATTTGTACAGTCATGTTTCCTAGCAGCGGCTGTGGTTGGCGGCTGCCCACAAGTCCCTGTCACATCGTAAGGACCTGTTCAGAAGAGGATCCCATTGCTACATTTGTCTCTCCTGCTATCTAGCTTAGCTGTTGGGAGTTTCTGTAACCATTAATGCTTAATGAATTGTGCAATCCTAGCTTTCAGTGAACTCCAGGTTAATAAGCCAGCGGCACCTGCCGCGAGAGAATGAATTGCGCCGCCTCCGCGTTAGGCATTTCACTGCGCAGCTGAGAAATGAATTGTGGCCGCTATCAGCTTCATTAGGTGCCACTTCCGTCTCTAGAAGAACTTGTTGTTGCGCGAGTTGGTGCATCTTTTTTAATAAACACGGCCTTAATTAGCGCGAAAAAGACACCACACACAGGAAGGACGGGACGAGCGCTCGATCGTCCCGTCCGTCCTGTGTGTAGTGTCTTTTTCGCGCTAAGGCGACTCGCTTCCGTCTCCTTCGCCTTCGCTGGTACGAAACTTTGTAGTTCGCTTTTACTTTCATTGTGACAGTATATCAGCCGCTCGCCCATCCTTGCCGCAATGGACCGGCCCTATCCCGTCCTATCCGTATTCATGCTCCGTGGTTTAAATTGACCGTCGCGCGTTGTCTGCCGGCGCAGGCGCCGTCGTTTGGTTGCAGCGATTAATTATAGACCGGGGCGCAACGAAGTGTCTCACGTACCACATCCTTGTGACCACGTGCCTACGCACGTGCTAAATTGGTAAGCGGCTGCTGTTTCCGCGGCAGCAATAAGGGCAGAGTTGAAAATTTTGCCCGTTTTTCGAAGTTTCTGCACGCAAAGCTTTTCTTTGCTTCACCGCACAGCACGCGCGCGCACACTGCAGTGCCAGGACCGCTTGGGGCCAGCGTTCCGCCCGCCAGCGGCATGAAAGCGCTGTTCACAAGTGAGGCTCGAGCGCCAGCAGCACATTTCAGCACATTTACGCCACTCCGGCGCGCGTGACGCTGCTTGACAGCGGAGCTGAAGCGCTGCTGAGCGGGGCTGAAGCGCTGCTGAGCAGCGCAAGCGGCTTTCAGCGGCGCCAGCAGCGCAAACCATCGCTTTCAGCGGATTTCAGCACAAAAATGGCGCTAAAATACACTGCCTTTCGGGATAGGGCGAACATAGC
>NW_027526266.1:23129007-23161718 GCF_048455015.1 Haemaphysalis longicornis
GGCGCTACTTTCACGTGCTGCAAGATGGGCCAGCCAAACCAGCGGATAAGCAGGGTACAAGTAAAGAGTAGCACGTGGCAGATAGCGTGGTAATCTTTGGGGGGATTCTAACATGAAGAGGAGAAGCGCTGCCATAGTGGAAAGGGTATGTATCGTATCTTGGGCACCCAGTGCTGATGTGCCGCGCACGCGCAGTTTCTCTGGCAGCTAGCACACGTGGTGAAGATTGTTACTCCAACAGCATATCTGTTAGAAGGTGAAAGACACGTCCTCTTACAAATACCATATATGCAGTACGTGTGCAATAAACGTGGTTTTTTTGCCCCACTGCACCGGCGGGGTATGTTTGGCGTTGTGCACGAAACGAATCATGGTAGAGGGGGATAAGCGCGTGGAGGTGGGGTATTTCCGCGGCCAGACGATGCAGATGGTGATGACTAGAGACCGGATCTTTTGGCACAAAAAATCAAGGTTTTAGGCGCCTATAATAGGCACTCAAAATAGCCAAATAGGCACTAAATACTCTCGTTTAGGCCCATATAGGCTGAGTTCATATTCACTTCAGAAGCATATTTTAGTACATTTTTTGTTTAATTGCAGTGATACCTCGGACAAATCGTGTGCTGGGGAAAAGAAATTTTATAGTAGGTTTGGCCTGCCAGCCACTTGTCTCCAAATGTGTGCAGCCATGCAGGGCGGGAAACAACCCTTCGCACAGCCACCTAAATGTTCGTTTTTCTTCGTAAAAACTTCGTTCCAGTGCAAAGCTCCTGCTTTTTTGTTTCACTAGTTTTCTAGGTTTGCTTTCTCACTGTTTGTTGGATGGTAGAAGCCGGAATTTAGAAGTTTCTTCTTTTCGTTTCCGAATTAGGGTTATTCTGGCATCCGATGTTTACAAGTCAAATTCGGTTTTTTTAGGCCGATGTACACACATTCTTCGATGTGCGCACGTTCTCAAGGTGTTTAAATGAGGGTGGATACTATAAATGGTTTTCCACTCACTCGTTTTCGTAGATTTTTATTTTATTCGGAAAAATTTTATCCGCACAAGAGTTGCAATTTTAAAATTTACGTGAAATTCAGTGAGACTTACCACCGAAAGAAAGGATTGAAAGCCGCGAAAACCACACCAGTGTCAACGATTCCCTCCTTGAAATTGTACCCTTTCAGTCGATAAGTGTGTGCGAAAAAACAACGCTCAACGTCAACTCAAGATGGTGAGTGCTCTTGTACTTTTGGACGCTTCATCATGACCTCATTCAATCTGGAATATGACAACGTTTGCTGATCAGAACATTTGGCAGATATTTTACCGCACGGATTCCAGAAATATTATGCCAGACAGATTTAATCAAACGGTCCTTCGGAAATGGTGGCGGATCTGTCCTGAACCTTCCAAATGACCTCAGCAGACAAAGTGGCGCCAAAGCCCTCATCTGCAGAAATACCTTCTGCCAAGAATGCGAAATAAGCACACGAATGTGCCCTGTCACGTTGAAGTGTCGCGTGGTGCAAATACTTTGGGCGGCGACGGTTTTGGCGATTCCAAAGCTGCTGATAGAACCGGAGTGTTTTGTGTTAGTTTTGAGCACTAAGCCGAGTTCCTGGAAGTGGAAAAACGGGCTGTGCTACAAGAGCCAAATCTTAAACTGCCGCTTGAAGACATACCTGCGCTTCGAAAAAAGATCTTGAGTGCAATTGATTATTCATTGATGGGGCAGAACGACCTTACCAGCTCTTCACAACACCGATGAATCCCATGGATAGTACAGTGAAGGGCAATATTTCTTTAAACATTATTGAGCCATTCTGTCCTGCAGATGCAGGTCATTAGCGGAGCTGCGAGAATAACACCATTCAGTGACTGTGCAGTATATTTCGATTATCAACAGTGGACAGCCCGCAAGATTCTTTGGAACTAATTTCTTTCGCGCTAGGTTTCCAAATGCGCTTAAAGATTACTGGGCACGGGAGATGACGGGTGTCACTATTAGATTACTTGTAAAGTGCTGAGATCTCCATTCCTAAGCTCCGTTTCTCGTTCATTCTTCGTGCTACACGCACTGCATCTTGCCAGCCGGTGGTGTAGCTGTTTTCGGCGGCTGACTGTGCACGTGTTCGTGGCGTCACGTTGAAACTTTAGTGTCTGATATTTGCACGTGAATTACCCCAGGAGGCGTCTCTCGCCCTGACCGGTGTGTACGCGTCTGTGGCGCGTTTGTTTTTTTGGCTGCTGTTTATTTTAATCGTGTTAGCAGTAGATAGGGCAACCGGCAGAGGTTTTCGCTGTTTGTCTGCGGGACAGTGCGTCACAAGCACATAGAACAAAAGATTTCGTGCGGAAAAAGGCGACGTCGGTGAGCTTGGTTGCGGTGTAGCGGCGCACGGGTTTTTCTAGCGCCTCGGCCGAGGTGGCAATTTCGAGGTGGTTGCGGTTTGGGCACGGTTTACTCTTCTCGGCGTGTTTGGCACGACCCGCGGATTTTTCGTGCAAAACGGCGTCAAACAAACACCCCGTTGCGGGCTTATGAAGTGAGAACAGTCCCTGCAGGGCACCGACTCAAACTATCCAAAAAGGCATGTATAACACAAAAAATGCATTTATAGGCACCGAAAATTCCATATAGTAAAAATTGGAACTAAAAGCCGATTAAGTCAGAACAGGCACTAGAGGCACACTAAACTATTGTTTAAAATGCTCCCCTTCCTGTAGGTCATGCTTATGTGTTAAATAGGCTTGATACGGACTGAAGGAAAAATAGGCATTTTGCCTAAGGTTCCCGTCCCTAGTGATGACATAAGCTAAGGGGCAGTTGTCCCTTGTCCGGGAGAATTCTTCTGAGGCCTATAGTTTTAGCGCTAGTCTTTCTTAATTTTGTACAGCTCGAGAAAGCCCGAAATCAAACTTTCCACTTTTGTCGGTGGCTACGCTTTTTGTAATCAGGAGGAAACAGTAATAGGCTCTACCACTGACTGCACACACGCTGTGGTCTTCCTATGTTACTGCGCGGATCGCCGGACTTTTGGGCTCACGCGGCGTGCACGTGGGACAGTAAATAAAAGATAGCCGTTACTCATGCGAGTGGGCAACACTGCTTTGATAGCAACTGTGCATTGCAGCGTCATCTCTTCCGAGTCGGGTTCCACGCTTATCAGCGTACGGGGAATCAGCGTAACAGCGCCCAGTCGAAAATGACAACAGAAAAATTTCTGTAGTACGTCGTTTGTCGTATTTTTGCGTGTCGTACAGTCGTACCGTCGTAGTCTTGTCGTACAGTCGTCGTGTTGTGTCGTCATTCTGACATTTGTCGTGTGTAGTATTCCTGTAGCAATTTTGTTGTTTTATCGTGTGTTGTAGTCCTGTAGTGATCCTGTAGTATGTCATAGTCCTGTAGTAAACCTGTAGTGATCCTGTAGTATGTCGTAGCCCTGTAGTAAGCCTGTAGTGATCCTGTAGTATGTCGTAGTCTTGTAGTAATCCTGTAGTATGTCACAGTTCTGATGCTCTACTGCGAGAATCATGCCTGTCTTGTCGAAGTCCTGATGCTGTGTTATGTATTCCTGGCGTCTTGCAGTCCTGACCTGTCGCACATGCATTCATAACAATTCTGTTGCAGCAAATATCAGTATTTTTGAATCCAGCCTAGCACTGTATTTGGGCTGCCCACTGTAAGTGAACAGTTAAGACAGCCCAAATATGCCACGAGCCCATGCACAGGCAAACTGAAGAGAATACAAAAATTTTATTTTAGTTTCCTTCATGCACACACAGCTCCAGGCTCGAAAAAACAAGTACAAGTACCATTAGAATTGGCTTGCCGAAGGCTGAAAGTGCACCGTCCCTAACTACACACATTATGGATGATCCGCGCAATTCTAACGCTGCAAAGTTGTCTGAAGCTGCAAAAACCTTATCGTAAATACACTACATTCCCAGGGAAAAGCCACCAATAGCTACAGGCTGCCACTAATGAATTGTACAGCTGCAGAAAGCCACAAAAAAACTATCAATGCACACCTCATGAAGCACAAAAACGACATTGCAAATTACATCCACCATTAAAAATGCCGCCATTTCTCACAATGACTGTTTAGTATTAAAACGGTAGAGACACTGGCTCTGGTGTTCACACCAGCCAAATTGGCAGACAAGCCCATGTACCTCCTATCGGCGCAGATCAGCAAAATTCTGTGCGAGATATCTAGCCAGAAGCTTGCGGCGCTTGTGCATTTCAGCTTGCTCGCAGACCTTCACTTGGAGGTAATGCCAGAAAGAACCTGCATCGATAGAAAAAAAAAAAAAACCGAACATTGATGCAAGACAATGACAGGCAGCACAAAAAGACTGAAAATCATACTGCTAATACTGTGTCCTTAAACTGCGCCATTTTATAAAAGCTAAACACGCTTCTGCATGCTGAGCAATAAGAAGTGCTCTCTATTGCTGATAAAGTGCTTTTCACATTACTGTGCCTATTCAAAAACGTTCAATTTAAACGATACCTTGCAAGCCCCTTTCCACAGCGTTCCTGGCAATTCTGGAACAAGTCAAGCCATTAGGACTTAGCTCAGAAAATGTCCTTTCAAAATCAGTTTTGTTTTCATTTTTCAACAAAAACGTGATTTTTGACATGCATTTGCATCACATGGGTGCAGAAAGGGGAGTGGTCTTTGCGCGTCACTGCTACTAAAAAACAATGCATGCCAACCGTAGGTACTCTGCATCAGCGTTTGGTTTTTTATTATCAGGGCATGAAGGGTGAATCAGATGATAATTTTTAAACGTCAGGTTTGCAGTCACACAGTAATAACCCCTGAAATCGGCTGAAAATATCAAGCAGTGCCCGTTTGCAAAGTTACTTCACGATTTTAGGCAGTCTTATTGCCTTTGCGCACATTGTTCTTAGTTGTGTTGTAGTTCTACTTACCACAGGACCATTCAAACAGTTAACAACAGTTTCGGTTTTGTTTCTGCATCGCGAAATTCATATTTAGTGTTACTCTGCAGTAACTCAACTTCAAGCCTACCTGCCATGGTGCCTTGAGCATCCGCTAAACATCCTCACAAAAAAAAAAGCATGCCACTCCTGATTTCCCCCCCACCCTAAAACGTTTTCTGCAATAAGAACTTCCGATGCAAGTCAAAAGATAACGCCCAGTCACCAGATAACAGTTCCGACGAAAAGAGCACTTCAAACCGGCTTTACACACCCCCAGCTGTCCGCCTGCCAGTTTCGTTTCCATACAAGGGTATCTCCAGAGGTCTAGTGCTGCTCCTTAATTGAAATGTCTATTCGGATGGAGTCTCCAATACCTTTTGTACTGTTTCATTTCAAAAATGTTAGGTGCGCTGCAATGCATGAGGCTCATAGTGCTGATCTTTATTATCGCACAACAGCTACTTGGGCAAAGTTTGCGGGGCACGATTTTAGCGCATTGCACCGCATTTCTGTAAGCAAGGCTACAATAGCGAGTCAGAAGGTGATGATAAACCGCAAGTTTGTTTTTAGCGATAACTGACAGTGAACGTCAACAAGCATCAACCACGGAGTTACGTTTTCAACTCCATGCATGTTTTTCCGTATCGCGTGCTTGTCCCGAATACTGTGCTGGCTGTAAATGCAGTCAGTCACTGACAAAATGTTTTTACGTCACACGGGGACACATTGGTGCCTCTGATAATGTCAAATCGCCAGATTTCTTCCAGGGAACCACCCAAAATTGCCCATGTTGAAACGCAGGTTGGACTTCACCGCATGGCACGGGCACCACTCGTGGTAATTTTTTTTATCTTAATTAGTTCTTACCAATGATTTTGCAGAAAAAATTTTTTTCTTGGACCCCTAAAAATCGGTCAATTTTCCAGTGCTAACGAGAGTTAAATTACTACAGCGTGACATCATACTCATAAAACTTTGCCCAAAGAGTTATATATAAGCCAGCCCATAAATCTCTAAGTAAAGTTAAGCAACGATAAAAGTTCAGCAAATTAAACACATTAAAAAGAAAAAGTGCCGATACTCCCTAATGCAAAATTTGCGCGCAGCGTGAACTGCAGTCTTCTCAGTCGAGGTGCGTAGTTGCCGTGTCAATTTAGACAAACAAACTATCAATGCAGACAATCAAAAATGCCTCTGTTTCAGTAACTGACCATTTTGGATTAAAAGGACCCTGGAACACTCTTTAAACAGTGCCAGTAAACCTGCACAATGTTTAGATTACACTGCCAGGAATACCTGAGCCAAATATTACCAGTCCATGTGAAGCGGTGAGCACACAAATCGCGAAAGACGGGGAAAAACCAACCGCGCACTCTTCGCTCTTGGCATGGCCTAAATGACGTCATTGCGGCCATGGCTGCTCAATTGGCTGTCGCTGGTCAACTTTGCGACTCATTTCTCACATTTCTTGTGAGGATTCGCCGTCATCGGCGCTGTGTACCAATCTCTTCTATGCCTAAACATGCACGCGCAGTTTGGTATTTCTTTTGCTGAGTGCGCAGTGCGCACGGAGTTTGAGTGAAAAACTCAATACTCTCCTTTCAACGAGACCACTAGGCAACAATTGCTTATTGCTTCAAAAACGCTCTACCAGCCTGAGCGCGCGCTTGCAAGCAGGCAGCCATGCCTGCTTTTTTGTGGCACCAAACCAGAATTGACTCCCCCCCTCCCCCACGTTGCAGAGAATACTCCCCAGCCTATGATATGTCCAAGGACGCCGAAGAGAACGCTGCAAGCCGCCCCCCTCTCCAGGAGAGAGCACACAGCTTTCGTTGCGTTGTCCGCAGTCGAGTTGAGAGAGAACAACTATGCGCGATTTCTAATCGTGCATAGTTTCGGTGACAGTAAAGGGCTTTTCATAATTCTTGGAAGGGCGATTTCTAGGACAATAGACTTTACCCCAAACTACATTCCGAGTAGCCGATGGCAAGTGCTGCAGGGTCCCTTTAAAACAGTAGAGACACTGGCCTAGGTTTCCAGCAACCAAATTAGTAAACATGTACCTTCTTATTGGTGCAGATCCACGGACCCTCGTGCTAGATATCTCGCTAGCAGCATGTGTCGCTTGCTCATGTCCCCTGGTTCGCAGCCCTTCATCTGCAGGTAGTGCCAGAAGGGATCTGCATCAATAGAACAAAACAATACATGTAATGCAAGACAATGGCAAACAACGTAAAAAGACTGCAAATTAGACTGCCAAAACTGTGTTTTTAACCTCTGCCATTTCATAGAACGAAACACAATGGCTCCACATAGATGAGCTGCGAAGCCGGGCGCAGTCGACGAAGTGCACGAAACAAACCACGTTTGTTCATAATTTGCAAGGCAGCATACTTACCAGTCGTTTTACTGAATTAAACTTGGACAGACTCGAGCTTTATTCTAGAAAACAAACATGGGGCTGTCTGTTTCCCTTACTGTGTGCGTAGCACACAACCCAATTTGCTCGACCAGTGAAGACACCAGACAGGTCGCATTTGGCTGTTCGACATCCATGTGTAAGGCTCCACATGTAAGAGGGTGTGAAACCTATAGTTTTGCATGCACGACCTACCCTCCTTCCTCTGGTCCCCACATGTGCACGCGTAAACCAGCAACCGCTTATATGTGTGTGCTTAGCAAAAACGACAAGAGCAAGCGGCACCCAGAAAATGGCTTCACTGGAATAAAACCCGAAGGGGGGGGGGGGGTTGAAACACAGACTGTTTCGCAGTAAAACGAATGCTCCCCGTGCTAAAAAAGTGGTGCTTTTCTCATTTATATTACTGCAGAGCATAACATTACACTCATAAAACTTCTCTCCAAAAGTATATTCCAGCTTGTAAAACTTTCAGCTAAAGGGGCCATGCAGACACATCACAAGTTTGGTTCATTCGAAAGATTGCCACGTTAAAATCATAGTGACACCACTTTCATCCCCAAATAAGCTATATAAGTAAGGAAAAAGGGAATGGCCATGCAACCCACTAGCTCATTTCCCGCAACAGAACCTAGATATCCTATGTGCCCAGCTGTGCGATTGGCTGAGGCTGGCAAAAGCAAACACAAATTAGGTACGTCTTGCAAGCTTTCCAAATGAGCT
The DNA here is from genome assembly GCF_048455015.1 of Haemaphysalis longicornis. NCBI lineage: Eukaryota > Metazoa > Arthropoda > Arachnida > Ixodida > Ixodidae > Haemaphysalis > Haemaphysalis longicornis. The sequence goes on from NW_027526266.1 coordinate 23,137,090, forward strand.
ATTTGCGCATAAATGCAATGCATATTCATTTTACAGCAGTACGAATGGTGCGAGAAACAATAAAAGTACAAAATACACATAAGCATAGAAATATTGATGAGCACTGCTGTTGGTACTAAGCACACTATGCTTGTTGTAGCTGCACAGCAGTCCGCCGCTTTGGAGTTGTCTTACGTGACCCTGTTTGGCGAACATACCCCATGTTTTACAAAACGATTACTTTCTACAGTAGCAAAAACAAGCCAAGTTCTGGGACTAACAGAAAGAAAGCGTTAAACACCTACTTTCTTCACAGCCAGCGCCATAGAGGGCTCGTGCTGGTAGTGCCGCCAGGCTCGTGCTGGCGCAGCTGGTGTCGGGTGCTGGTGGTTCTGCAGGGCTCATGCTGGCAGGGAGCTGCAGGCCATGTCCACTCTTTTCACTCCCTGGAGAGGTGCCTGAGTCACATGAAAAAGTGTTGCACTCTTAAAACAATACGCAGTACAGGCAATTAGTTTTAATAAAGGCTGTGGCTAGCGTTCCGTCCAGACGGAACGATATACAAGTGCTAAAGTTCCGTCCAGACGGAACAGGGCGCTGCGGGTTATCCTTCCGTCCAGACGGAATACAACTGAGAGCTTAGCGTTCCGTCCCGACGGAGCCGGCGTGAAATTTGTACAGTTCCGTCCGGATGAAAGCAAAACCGGCTGATTAGACGCCCTGCTCCACCTTCAGATGTGGTGTAGGGGTTGCTCCTCGGATAATGGCAGTATTGTACCGGGTTCGATTCCCCCCGGACATGCTTGGTTTTTCTTTTTTTTGCGTGGTTGCGCCAGCGTTATGCAACAGCTAACTTCTTGCCCACTTTACAATTGACGCGGTGAGAGCAGTCGGTCTTGATTTCGCACTCAACCGGCTGCTCCGCTACCGCTCAATAGAGCCAAGGCCGACGTGTCCATCGCCAGAGTTCCGATCGCCTCTAGTTCGTAATGGTGATTACTAATTAACGGTTCTTCTGGCTAGTCAATGAGCGGAAGCGGTTCATTCGGCTGGGTAAATATCAAGAACGACTGCCCTCGCTGCTTGTTGTGAAGCGGGGTTTTTTTTTTTGACGCCCGCGTCTTCTAGCTGCCTCATCAGAAAATGACGCGCGTCGCGCGCGGCAGTGGCAGGAGCCTGCGATTTGCGCCATTGGGGAGGCACGCGCCTCATGGCGGCAGTTTCGAAGCGCTCGACTCAGCCGGCTGGCTCCGCCAGCATAGACCGCCAGAGATTTTAGGCCACCACCCCGGCAGATACTGCATGGGCGCTTTCACTAGCTGTGCGGATGATGTTTTGTAGTACCGTTCTCGCCCAAAATTATAAGCTCCTTTACCGCTCAAGCAACTTCGTGCATGTCTTGAGCGGCATTTTGAGCGGTCGCTCGTGCTCCCGACACCTTAGTTTCCCTACACCACTTCGCGGCCGAAGCCGCCGCCATGTTCCTGCCACTGGCCGCGCCGGTCGCAGCGTACCAGTGGTTCTGCTGCAGCGTCAGCGCGCCTGTGGCGTGCGCGGCGCATTTTCGCGGGCAGAAAATGCTCCGTCCGATCGCCTTTCTTGAGTTTTGTAGATTTTTACCCTACTGGTCAAACCACTTCTGCTCATTGACTAGCTAGAGTCACCGTTACGAATCACCATTACGAACTAGAGGTGATCGGAACTCTGGTGATGGACACGTCGGCCTTGGCTCTATTGAGCGGTAGCGGAGCAGCCGGTTGAGTGCGAAATCAAGACCGACTGCTCTCCCCGCGTCAATTGCAAAGTGAGCAAGAAGTTAACTGTTGCAAAACGCTGGCTCAACCACGCAAAGGAAAAAAAAAAGCACGTTTGGGGGGGAATCGAACCCGGTACAATACTGCCATTATCCGAAGCACAACGCCTACACCAAATCTGAAGACGGAGCACGTCGTCTAATCAGCCGGTTTTCCTTTCACCTAGACGGAACTGTACAAATTTCACGCCGGCGAACGCTAAGCGCTCAGACGTATTCCGTCTGGACGGAAGCATAACCCGCAGCGCCCCGTTCCGTCTCGACGGAACTTTAGCACTTGTATATCGTTCCGTCTGGACGGAACGCTAGCCACAGCCTTTAATAAATTGCTCCGCTTTTAAAGGAATTTAAAGTTTGGTAAATACCATTCTCAGCACGCACAAAATCGCAAACAAGTCATTCTACATAGGTGCAGATTGTCCTTTTATGAGACTAACAAGTCACTTTTAGGGTTGGGGCTGTATGAAAAATATAGAGCAATAAGTTGTGTTGCCCACTCATAGTCACATTGTTAGCAAGTCTGCTACAAAACATAAAACAGCATTGCCGTGTTCCTGCACTTTCACTGGAATTGCAGTTTTATGAATTTTTTTTACTAGGCCTTCTCTTCCAAACAATCTCATTGTCAAAATCCTTTACAGCGAGTAAAGCACTTTCAACGGGCAGTAATTTATGCAGTGCCTGCAAAAAGGCCATGGCTAGCAACTAGATAAACCAATAGCTCAAAATCTTCGTATAGAAGCCACGTGACAAGGTCGTGCTGCAGGGCAGTTTTGTTTTCACCCACCCAAAGAAAGGAACCTGTTCAATCAGGCTGTAGGCTCCTTAGATGGTAATGCCACATGTTTGAGGAAGTGAAACCTTCCCGCAAAAGTTGACATTACAGCCAACTAAGCATGATAGCAACTGCAGTATCTGGTACGTTGCTTAGCTCATAATAGTGATAAGAAGCCATGCACACAGATGGAGCATTGTTTACGCACTGGTGAAAAGAACTTGCCGGCCACTCCATGTTGAGTGATCGCAGCCCCCGCGTCTCGGCCTCCAATTGCACGACCCTCTTCCTTAAAACTGCTACAGGGTCTTGGTCCCTTGCGGCAGCTCGAAGAATGATGTCGACCTTCGCTGATCTTTTCTCTGCCTTCGCAGTTTTTTTGTCTGCCTGCAATGAGAGGTCAAGAGATAACATGCCATACTTGTTCCGAGCCTCGTCCACCATAATGACACCTATTTAGAGCAACAAGCACACTTCAGTGTCATTTTACACGTGTTTAATGATAGTTATGAGGTCGACTTTCATGCAAATATTGACTCCCCCTAATAAACATACCTGAAAGCGGTGGCTATTCTAGCGCCTTGGCATTTATGTGCGTCATGTTCGATAAGAGCATTTACAAATAACATTACTGCAGTGGCTGCTGGCAAGACGGCCTTCACAGAAAAACCATGATTTCGAAGCTCGTACAGTCGGCAAAAGGCTTGTCTATAACGCGCGAGCGACGTGCTCTAGACTGCGCGCGAGACACTTAGTGAGAACGCCTGGTTTGACACCGGTAGAATGCGAGCATGCGCGACCCGCATCAGCGCGACGGTTCTTTCCCTTGTCGCTGTGCCCGTCGCCTTCAATTCCGTACCTCCTTTCGTCGTGAGAAGCGCTGCCTGCACTGCCGGGCCGGGAAACAATAGCGGAAATGAGCGATTGGTAGTAGAGCGTTGGCTGCGTTTAACTACGCGCAACGCTTTTTTTGCGGCGCCCTACACAATTTAGACAGGAGTGTTTTCCTGTATGCGAGACAACGAACGACAATAGCAGAAAACGCATCGCTGCCGGTGTTTTATAGTATTATTATTATTATTATTTAAAAATACCTTACAGGCCCTTATTATTTAAAAATACCTTACAGGCCCTTGTTGCAGGGCATTGTGTAAGGGGGGTAACAAAGGGTGAGTGTCGCGACAGAACTGCAAGGGAACATCAAACTTTGAATGAACTTTGAAAGAACGGAACAGCAAATAAAGAGAAAAAGAAGAGAATGTGCAAAAAAAGTCACTTGAAGTGACACATACATGGGAACATTGCAGGTGGGAAGGAATGCAAATATGCGCAATACAACTTAGTAAAAAACACCTACTACACACGATAACTAGTAACTAGATATCGGGCCGTGATCGCTTGCCCAGTGCACTGAGTATTGTGGCGTGAGCCCGTCAGCAGTGACATGCAAAGCCGAGCCCGGAAACCGGACAGTGGCGCTCAAGGGACTCATGCAGCTATTGGCGGAACGATAACGCAATGAACAGCTGTGCGCCAAGGCTAACGCAGACGAAAAACTCGCACAACGAGCGTTAAGGCGGGTAATCTCCAGTTTTGTTTTCCGGCCCGGCAGCGCAGGCACACAGCGCTTATTACGGTGAAAGAAGGCGTGGAAGCCAAGGCGACGGGTGCAGCGAGGAGGGACACAGCCATCGCGCTGATACGGGCCTCGCATGCACACATTCTACCTATCTTAAATCAGGCGTTATCACTACGTGTCTCCCGCGCACTCCGGAGCACGCCGCTCGCGCGTTAAAGCCTTTTGCCGACTGTACGTGAGAATGTGGCTTGGCGACTACTCGACGCCGCCACGAACAATGCAGATGAATTCCTAACCCGACTAACTGGTAGCCAGCACAGTCCTGAATAGAGCGTGTTACGTGGAAAATTTGCAAGGTGGTAATACGAGCCATTTTCTTCGGCGTCGGCGCCATATACTGTGAAGCGGATCTCCGCGCCTTCCGACGGCACAGCCGGCATGCCGATATTCATTCCTTACTTTCTGCGGTAGTGGCAGATGTAAAACTGCTAAAAAGCGCTCAGACACTGTTATGCACAATTTAAGGGTAAGAACACTTACCGGTCATGTGAACGATGGTGCCGTCGAATAATCTTCCCGCGTCTCGCTGTCGCCGAGCCAAAACACTTCCCACGCCACGCTCGTAGTCGTCGACGTCCACCACAAAAAAACTACGCTCGTCCGTAGGCCCAACGACTTCTCTTCTACCTTCCAAAACATACTGAACGAAAACGTTACACGGTTACGCTTTGTTACACGGTCACACTACGTGCATACGACAGCGATCGACCAGCGCAAGAAAAGAAACGCGGCGTAATGTGCGTTGCCATGTGTGTTGCAACAGTGAGGGCTGCGGCTACAGCTGGCTACGGCTTCAGTCGGCCTATATAGGCGGCGTTGGTTGATGCCAGAAGATGAAGCCGATGAAGCGATACATGAAAACTCAATCATTTTGGTTGTAATAATGAACATAATTTATTAGCGGGTTACAAACCTCTTGATAAAAATTAGCACTGTATTAACCAGTGATAGCAGCTTCCAACTTCAGCACTGTTCTTTCATGTGTTATCACAGTCTCACAGTCACACCATAGCACACACATCATTTTCTGCACCGTGTTTCTGCACTGTGCTCGGCTACATAGTATGTGCGCTGATTCTCTTTTCTTTTTGCAGTGGTCGGGGCTGCTTTAAGGCCCAACCACATGCAGAGCACTTTCGGCGTTTTCTCGCGTCGACGTCGTCGCCAGAAATGCACGGCTACGCGAGCTGACGCCCGAGCGACGCCGATGTCTACGCTCGCCAGATATCGGCGTCGACGCAGCGCGAGAGAGCATTGGAAAGCGGGCGACAGCGTCCGTCTTCGCGTGGTTTGGGGGCATTCCTTTCAGCAGAAAACAATCGATTTATTTTTAACTTGCGGTAATCGGTTGCCTTGAGACAAATTGCCAGCTATTTCTGTTCGCAAGCGCTTATCCATTTGTGGCCTGTTCGGCTTTCAACGGGGAGATCGGGGATCTGCGATTTAAATAAGGGAGCTCTGGCTACATCGCATCCAGTATAAGCATAATGTGGCTTGTCTGCAAGATCGGTGCGTGACGAGCAAGCGTTATCAACGCCAGAATTCTAGCGGCACATTCCCTTGCATTCGTAGCTCCCGTGGCTTGCGCTGACCGGGGATGTGCGATAGCTTTTCTTGACTCAAATGAGGGACCTGTGGTTACATCGCTCGTAGCACTAGCATTATCGTCCTCGGCTCCAAGATCGGTGCGCAAGAAACAAGCGTTACCACTGCTCAAGTCTCTCAAACACGACCAAAACAAAACACATCCGACACTATTTGTGGGCAGCCTCGTTTGGTACACCGAATTCTCTGTGCCTCGCTGTCTCCTTGTGTAGTCGAGGGGTTGGGTGTCGGACTTTCGTTTTGAAGTCCGTGGTTCGAATCCTTAAAAAGCTCTTTTTTTTTTCGGCGAGGGTTTGATCATTTTTGTTTTTTTTTACAGGGTACAGTCAGGGTGCCAGAGTACCTTGCCTTTTAACCTACAAATGACGTTCGACGGTAACCTCAGTACCAAGGCAGCGCTGAAATTTGTTTTGCTTACACTTTGAATTCATGCACCTGCATTAGGTACATAACATGCAGGTTAAATCAAGAAGCAACTAAAGCAGTTTTGCGAGGTGCGTCTTCGTTTATCATCCTATCTTATTTTGTTCAGATTTGACCATGATGACTCGAGATACATTGCCAACATACTTATATAGCAATGAATAAATATGCCAAGTGATTTTCTTTTTTGCAAAAGCTAAAGTCTTGATAATTGCAGTTCAATAATCGATAATAACTGCTCATAAACGACTTCAACAGGATGGCAATTGACGTCCAGCAACGCCCGCTGACGCAGCTACTGGCGCGCGACTTCGCCGGTCTCATGCGGTTGCTCGCCCTCTCCTGAGGGCCCGCGCGTTGACGCCGAACGACGCCGACGATCGCGCGACGCGTGATTTCGCGTCCATGTGGTTAGGACTTTATTGTGGCTGCTTTATTGATTCTCTTTTAGTTTTGTCATTGGCGCTTCACCTGTTCGCCTGCTGCCACGATGTGGGTAGGTGTGGAGTTTGGTTTCAGCTTTTTTTCTCACGTACAATTTGGTTTTTATGGAAAGACACTTCTTGGGCGTTCGCACCTTTTTATTTTTTTATTGGCTGTGAGTTGCGGTGTCGGGTTTAGGGCGATATTGTGTGTTTTATTTTGTTAGTCGTCGTGTTACAGCGAGCAAAATAGTAAACTCAATTCTGCTCCCGCGTCCCCGGTTTTAAAATTGGAAGTTTCATTTCGTCGTTGATTCTGTGAGCAGGAAAGTGGTAAAAATATTCTCTTTCATCGCAAGAAATAACCACATAACAGCTTTGCAACTGCAGTTGCAAAGCTGTCCTCACGACAGAATTATCTTGTTCGACTGTTGGCTGTTGTGTAGACAGATTCATGTATCGCGACATATTTTGCCACGGCAGCCGCATCTGTAGTGACGACAAGAATCTGCCGTCACGACAGCCGGCTTTGCTACTACAGCATTTTTGTCGTGGTCCTGTTGCAACTACAGACGTCACGACAGCATTTATGCCTCTGTAGTTACTACAAGATTCTGTCGTCACGACAGCCAGCTTTGCTACTACAGCATTTTTGTCGTAGTCTTGTAGTAACGACAGACGTCACGACAGCTGGCTATGTCACGACAGCATGATGGCTGTCGTGACGACAGGTAGTTCTGTTGGGACTACAGGAATGTTTGTCGTTGAGAAGATTGACTCTGTCGTTACGACAGAAATGTGTGTCGTAACAACAGAAAACTTTGTCGTAACGACAGGAATTCTGTCGTAACTACAGAAATTGTGTCGTACGACAGGAATTCTTGTTGGGTTTCTGTCGTATTCCTGTTGACATTTTCGACACCGGTGGCGTAAGTCGCTGCGGTGCATATTTTGCTGAATGATGGCTTGCTTCCATAGTAATGCTGTTATTCAACTCTGAGCCCTACGGAAGACAAAGCCCTTGCTCGGAGTAACACGACCCCAAATCTTGCCGGTGCATCTGTTGCCGGCCGGTCATTGCATGTCGGTGTCACGGTGCAAAATGCGAAGGAATAAGTTTTGTTCTTGAGGGTTGCGATAGGGGAAGAGCTCAAGGGGATGTCTTCGGAATTGAGTCGCTCAATATAGTTTTTTGGTGCTTCCCTAACTGTGGACGCCACCCCCCTTTATTTTTCTTTTTGCTCATTAAGCATTTCTCATCGTTCTTCCCTTTCCCCTCTTCTTATATATATATATATATATATATATATATATATATATATATATATATATATATATATATATATATATATATATATATATATATATATATATCAAAGTTGCAGTCCTTATTGCCAGTGCTGTTTGGCGTGTTAACAGTGTTTTATAGTGCCGAATGAGGTATGATTGCCTTTTTTTATGCAGGAATAAATAATAGAAAATTCAAGTCGAGAAAAAATGCGCCGTTTTTTTCGGAAGCGGGAATCGAACCCACAACCTCCGCATAACGCGTGCGGTGCTCTACCATTGAGCTAGTTCCGCGGCGACTCCCCTCTCGACTATACCGCGGGATAGTATTTACCACTGCTCAGAGCCCGGTCAACTAGCGCCGCCCCTCGGCCACCGCGGGAAGACGTAGAACGTCTTTTCCCAGCGGCCGCACGTAAGACGTGGTCGGAAGTCGGGGATAGCCAAAGGCATTTCAGACTGCTGAAGCCAGAACCCTCGTAATGCATTTTGTAGAACAGAGACGTACGGGACGAGGGATTCCGTAAGGACATATATCAAAGTTGCAGTCCTTATTGCCAGTGCTGTTTGGCGTGTTAACAGTGTTTTACAGTGCCGAATGAGGTATGATTGCCTTTTTTTTATGCAGGAATAAATAATAGAAAATTCAAGTCGAGAAAAAATGCGCCGTTTTTTCGGGAAGCGGGAATCGAACCCACAACCTCCGCATAACGCGTGCGGTGCTTTACCATTGAGCTAGTTCCGCGGCGACTCCCCTCTCGACTATACCGCGGGCTAGTATTTACGACTGCTCAGAGCCCGGTCAACTAGCGCCGCCCCTCGACCACCGCGGGAAGACGTAGAACGTCTTTTCCCAGCGGCCGCACGTAAGACGTGGTCGGAAGTCGGGGATAGCCAAAGGCATTTCAGACTGCTCAAGCCAGAACCCTCCTAATGCATTTTGTAGAACAGAGACGTACGGGACGAGGGATTCCGTAAGGACATATATCAAAGTTGCAGTCCTTATTGCCAGTGCTGTTTGGCGTGTTAACAGTGTTTTATAGTGCCGAATGAGGTATGATTGCCTTTTTTTTATGCAGGAATAAATAATAGAAAATTCAAGTCGAGAAAAAATGCGCCGTTTTTTCCGGAAGCGGGAATCGAACCCACAACCTCCGCATAACGCGTGCGGTGCTCTACCATTGAGCTAGTTCCGCGGCGACTCCCCTCTCGACTATACCGCGGGCTAGTATTTACGACTGCTCAGAGCCCGGTCAACTAGCGCCGCCCCTCGGCCACCGCGGGAAGACGTAGAACGTCTTTTCCCAGCGGCCGCACATAAGACGTGGTCGGAAGTCGGGGATAGCCAAAGGCATTTCAGACTGCTGAAGCCAGAACCCTCGTAATGCATTTTGTAGAACAGAGACGTACGGGACGAGGGATTCCGTAAGGACATATATCAAAGTTGCAGTCCTTATTGCCAGTGCTGTTTGGCGTGTTAACAGTGTTTTATAGTGCCGAATGAGGTATGATTGCCTTTTTTTATGCCGGAATAAATAATAGACAATTCAAGTCGAGAAAAAATGCGCCGTTTTTTCCGGAAGCGGGAATCGAACCCACAACCTCCGCATAACGCGTGCGGTGCTCTACCATTGAGCTAGTTCCGCGGCGACTCCTCTCTCGACTATACCGCGGGCTAGTATTTACGACTGCTCAGAGCCCGGTCAACTAGCGCCGCCCCTCGGCCACCGCGGGAAGACGTAGAACGTCTTTTCCCAGCGGCCGCACATAAGACGTGGTCGGAAGTCGGGGATAGCAAAAGGCATTTCAGACTGCTGAAGCCAGAACCCTCGTAATGCATTTTGTAGAACAGAGACGTACGGGACGAGGGATTCCGTAAGGACATATATCAAAGTTGCAGTCCTTATTGCCAGTGCTGTTTGGCGTGTTAACAGTGTTTTATAGTGCCGAATGAGGTATGATTGCCTTTTTTTATGCAGGAATAAATAATAGAAAATTCAAGTCGAGAAAAAATGCGCCGTTTTTTCGGGAATCGGGAATCGAACCCACAACCTCCGCATAACGCGTGCGGTGCTCTACCATTGAGCTGGTTCCGCGGCGACTCCCCTCTCGACTATACCGCGGGCTAGTATTTACGACTGCTCAGAGCCCGGTCAACTAGCGCCGCCCCTCGACCACCGCGGCAAGACGTAGAACGTCTTTTCCCGGCGGCCGCACGTAAGACGTGGTCGGAAGTCGGGGATAGCCAAAGGCATTTCAGACTGCTCAAGCCAGAACCCTCCTAATGCATTTTGTAGAACAGAGACGTACGGGACGAGGGATCCCGTAAGGACATATATCAAAGTTGCAGTCCTTATTGCCAGTGCTCTTTGGCGTGTTAACAGTGTTTTATAGTGCCGAATGAGGTATGATTGCCTTTTTTTTATGCAGGAATAAATAATAGAAAATTCAAGGCGAGAAAAAATGCGCCGTTTTTTTCGGAAGCGGGAATCGAACCCACAACCTCCGCATAACGCGTGCGGTGCTCTACCATTGAGCTAGTTTCGCGGCGACTCCCCTCTCGACTATACCGCCTTATATAAACCTTATATATATATATATATATATATATATATATATATATATATATATATATATAAAGTTAGTAGAGACAGAGACAAACGAGAAAGGCGTAGAAAATAAAAATAAGTTTACTGACGTTTCAGGGAGAGGACTCCCTTTCTTCAGAGTACAACATAAGTTCGTTTCAGAGCGATATATATACAGAAACTGTAGAAAGGGCGAGGGCAAGGTAAGAGGAGGGAGAGTTTGTACAAATGGATCATGGTTGGTGGGTAGCAAAAGAATGAAGAGAGAGCGGGAAAAGAAATTATAAAAAGGGTAATAAGAACACACAGTCACGCGGTACGAACTTGGAAAAAAGAGAGAGAGAAGAACCAAACACAGAGAAAAAAAAATAAATAAAAATAAAAAATAATATATAACAAGGTAATTTTCCTCCCCCATGGCAACGGGGGTGAAAGAGGGGTCAAAACAAGATATGCCCATGCCCCTGTTTGACATGGGCAAAAAGATTAGTCGCGCGGAACGAAGATGTTCCAAAGAAGATATGCACCCAAAGGGCGAACATCTGCCCATTCAGACCAGTTCTAGGAATCCAAGTAAGGTCATTGAAACAAGAGACGCGTGGCTTCTGTTGGTGGGACGCAGGGGTCGCGACCAAAAGCAGTAGGACAGGCAGTTTCGACAGGAAAGAGTGTACATTGGTACACAAAGAGCGAAAGAAAATACAAAAATAAAATAACCAGGTAATTTTCCCCTCCCTCGTGGCAACGGGTGGTGAAAGAGGGGTCAAAACAAGATATGCCCATGCACGTGTTTGACATGGGCAAAAAGATTAGTCACGCGGAACAAGGAAACGAAAATATGCAAATGCACACAAAGTATGAACATCTGCCCATACACACCCGTTCCAAGAATCCTGGTAAGGTCATTGAAACGTGAGACACGTGGCCTCTGTTGGGGGGAGGCAAGGGTCACGCCAAAAAGCAGTAGGACAGGTAGTTTCGACTTGAAATGAGTGTACATTGATAGGGAAAAAAAGACAAGGTCAAACAAGTCATGAAAAGAACGAATACAGGCAGGTGCACGCGTATGACGGGGCAGCAAGTGGTATTCATCTGCCCGGCGCATGGTGCCAGTTCAGGGAATGCCGAGGCGGTCAGCAACGAATATTAGAAAACAACAATACAAAAAAGAAAGAGGACACGAAAACAATCACACACGTTCACGTTCACAAATTAATTACAAGGTGAGAATATCAAAGCTAAAAATGGTACTGTATCCTTCTACCCAGAACACAATGTCCAGACTTGTTCATCAAATTTGGTTCAGTGAAGCCATTGTGCTATAAAACTTCGTGCTAGCACGAAACTATACCCAACTACGGGAGCTCGCCAACTAATGGGAGAATATTACGAGGGAAAGAAATGAACAGGCATAACACTAGCCTGAGAAATGCAGCCGAAATTTTAATCGGAGGAAAGACAGGTTAATTTCCCATAACTTTCATTTATGCGAAACGAGGCTGATTTAAACTTATAGATAAGGTAAGACTCACGAACCTCGCGATCGTGATGCGTTTTAAAACTAGATTCAAGACTTGTGGCCTTCAGTTGTTCAAAAGAATGACCAGGAGTGTTAACATGCTTTGATAGAGGCAAAGAAGGGCCGGTTTTTGCATGGGAGCGGTGATTGTTAAACCTCAAACGAAAGGTTGTTTCAGTCTGGCCAATGTATTGTTTGCCGCAGAGGGTGCATTCCAGCAGGTATACGAGGTTGGCGGAATCACAGTTAAAGTTCTCTTTTACATTAACATAATAGTTTGAAGCTGTGCAGGCGGCGCGCTGTGTGGTGGTCATTTGTGGGCATACCTTACACCGTGGTTTGTTACATGGCATGCAACCAGTAGTCTGTGGTCGGCTGATGCTGGATTTAGTGAGAACGTCACCCAAATTTTTGCTGCGTCTATAAACAACACGTGGTGGCTCGGGGAATATTCTCTTTAGGCGTTCACTTTGAGCGAGGATATTGTGATGTTTCCTTAGTATGGAAGCAACTTTCGGAGAAGAGGCCGAATGGGTCAAAACGAGGTTTGTTTGTTGATTAGGTTTTGGAGCTTTTTTTCGGAGAATTTCGGTGCGGTTCAACTGGTTAGCTCGTGTAATCGCGTCATCGATCACCTGCTCTGGGTATTTTTTATTTAAATGTGCGGTTTTAAGTTCTCTGCAGTTAGAATCGAAATCCGCCTGGCTTGTGCAGATTCGCCTAAAACGGTGAGATTGGCTGTAAGGTATTGCAGTCTTGCAGTACCTGACGTGGCTGCTGTGGAAGTGCAAATACTGGCGCGTGTCCGTAGGTTTCCTGTAGAGATTAGTCTGAAGTGTGCCCTGAGAAACTGTGACAGTAACATCCAGGAAATTTATGCTGTGCGTAGAGTAGGAATGAGAGAGGGAGATGGCAGGATGCGCAAGGTTAAAAGCCTCAATAAACGCAAGAAGTTCCATTTCACTGTGCTGCCAAATCATGAATATATCATCTATATACCTTTTGTAGTACAATGGCTTCAAACTTTGCGTTGCAAGAAAGTTTGTCTCTAGACATCCCATAAAGATGTTCGCGTAGCTGGGCCCGATTTTCCTTCCCGTTGACGTTCCGCTGACTTGCACGTAATTGACACCGTCAAACTCAAAATTGTTAAGTTCAAGGATAAGGAGAATGAAACTTTCAAGGGTGAGGGAATCGATAGGTTTGTCACCCGCCGACCCCTTATACGCACATGATACAGCGGTGATCCCATCGGCATGCGGAATGTTAGTGTACAGCGACACGACATATAGGGTGACAAGTAAACAGTTGTTGGGAATTTCCATCTTCACGGTATCTGAGAGAAAATCATTTGTATCCTTAATGAAGGATGGAAAGCTGGGCGGAATGTCGCGAATGAGAGAGTCGACATACCGCGAGAGTTTCTCGTTGACAGTACCAATGCCAGAGACAATGGGGCGACCTGAGTTGTTATTTTTATGAATTGTAGGAAGGTAGAATCTACCGGCTACTGGGCTTAAGGGGATAAGAGAACGAGCAGTTGTTTCAGTTATTTCCTGATTTTGAACAAGTTCAGTGAGTTTTTCTTTTACAATTAGCTTATAATCATTAGTGGGATCGCTAGGGAGTACTTTGTAGAACGCAGATTCTGATAGTTGTCTATGAGCCTCGTTGACATAGTCAGCTTTGTCGAGGATCACGATGGCGCCTCCTTTATCGGCCGGTTTGATTACTAATTCGGGGCAACCTGGGAGTTCCTCGAGGGCTTTCTTTTCCTTGTTTGTGATGTTACAGCGGAAAGGGATTTGCCTTTGGTATGTTGCTCGTACATCGCGATGAACGGCTTTAATATACATGTCGAGGCATGTATCGCGCTGCGTGGGTATTCTCACCTTAATATTCTCACCTTGTAATTATTTGTGAACGCGAGCGTGTGTGATTGTTTTCGTGTCCTCTTTCTTTTTTGTATTGTTGTTTTCTAATATTCGTTGCTGACCGCCTCGGCATTCCCTGAACTGGCACCATGCGCCGGGCAGATGAATACCACTTGCTGCCTCGTCATACGCGTGCACCTGCCTGTTTTGTTTTTTGTCATGCCTTGTTTGACCTTGTATTTTTTTCTTTTTTTTTTGCTTACCAATGTACACTCATTTCGTGTCGAAACTGCCTGTCCTACTGCTTTTTGGCGTGACCCTTGCCTCCCCCCAACAGAAGCCACGTGTCTCACGTTTCAATGACCTTACCAGGATTCTTGGAACGGGTGTGCATGGGCAGATGTTCATTTGTGTTCATTTGCATATCTTCGTTTCCTTGTTCCGCGTGACTAATCTTTTTCCCATGTCAAACACGTGCATGGGAATATCTTGTTTTGACCCCTCTTTCACCCCCGTTGCCACGAGGGAGGGGAAAATAACCTGGTTATTTTATTTTTTTATTTTTTTTTCGCTCTTTGTATACCAATGTACACTCTTCCCTGTCGAAACTGCCTGTCCTACTGCTTTTGGTCGCGACCCCTGCGTCCCACCAACAGAAGCCACGCGTCTCTTGTTTCAATGACCTTACTTGGATTCCTAGAACGGGCCTGAATGGGCAGATGTTCGCCCCTTGGGTGCATATCTTCTTTGGAACATATTCGTTCCTCGTGACTAAACTTTTTGCCCATGTCAAACACGGGCATGGGCATATCTTGTTTCGACCCCTCTTTCACCCCCGTTGCCATGGGGGAGGAAAATTACCTTGTTATTTATTATTTTTTATTTTTAGTTATTTATTTTTTTTCTCTGTGTTTGGTTCTTCTCTCTCTCTTTTTGTTCAAGTTCGTACCGTCTGACTGTGTGTTCTTATTGTCCTTTTTATAATTTATTTTCCCGCTCTCTGTTCATTCTTGTGCTACCCACCAACCATGATCCATTTGTACAAACTCTCCCTCCTCTTACCTTGCCCTCGCCCTTTCTACATTTTCTGTATATATATTGCTCTGAAACGAGCTTATGTTGTACTCTGAAGAAAGGGAGTCCTCTCCCTGAAACGTCAGTAAACTTATTTTTATTTTCGGGGCAAGGTGGGCGACTTTTTGAGCTGGTTTTCAGTGTTGCGCAACGCTTTTTCTGATGACTCATAGTGATCAATGAGTATTCGTGTAATTTCAAGCGATGCATTCTTTAAAACATTATCCCATTTATCGATATGGCGCGCAGACATTCCGGACGTGGCTGGTCTTAACACAATTTGGAGGCCTTTGGGAACCTTAGATTCTTTTACGTAATTTTTAAGAGAAGCGGCATGCATCTGAGAGCGAATGCGTTTGTCAGTTATTTTTCTTAAGCACAGAAATTGGCGGGAAACATCTCGGGAAACAGCACTGCTTGATGCCTGCCTGAGCTGTCACTTTTGAGCGGAAGGTTTAGCGACGTCAACGTACTTTCGGAGTTGGTACCTGGTGCCCTCGGGAGCGCTAGAGGCGCTGCAGGAA
The DNA here is from genome assembly GCF_048455015.1 of Haemaphysalis longicornis. Taxonomy (NCBI): domain Eukaryota; kingdom Metazoa; phylum Arthropoda; class Arachnida; order Ixodida; family Ixodidae; genus Haemaphysalis; species Haemaphysalis longicornis. Next base: position 23,152,612 of record NW_027526266.1, read on the forward strand.
GCACTGGGAGCATGTGGTCCGGGGGCGGTCACTGGTGTGGGACTGCTGGTACCACGGGCAGAAGATTGTTCCCCCGGGTTTTCTGTTGGCCTAGTAGGTGGGGTTTTGGAGAGCACTGAGGAGGCGCCGTGGCTGGTGCTTGTAGTGTGGTTGGTTAAAGAAGGGCCTGGGGCAGCTTGCGGGCTTGGCAGCTTGCTTTCATGTGGTTGGTGGAAGGGTCCATTGATGGACGACTTGGAGACTGGTGTTTGTTTCGTAGGATGGCTGGGTGGTTCCTTAGGGGGTGCGTGGGCGACTTGTGGCGAATCCCCCGACGCGGCCCGTTGCGGATGCGAGCTTTCAAGTAGTGGAGGTGGCGGGTTTGAAGGTACGCATTCCTGCGAGCTGGAAAAGGTTGCTGAAGGGGCCAGTGTTACGGGTGGCGACTGTGCATTGTGAGGCGAATTGGAACAACAGAGTTGAGAGAGCTCATCAACCGGTTTTAAGCACGAAGGCACTATTTCTGGCAGTACGCTTGGTGAGGGCCCCAATCCTGTAGCGGGGACGCTTGCACTGTCAGCCCAGGACGAAGAAGACGAATTTGTTTCTTTGAGGCACAGCTGCCTGATGTGGCTTGCCATAACGGCAACACCTTCATAGCTGGGGTGCAGTCCGTCGGCTGCAAGCACTCGTGGTGCTGGCATCCATTCCAACTCGTGATTTAGAACGTACAATAGTTTTGAAGGCCGGCAAAGGCGGTGAAGAAGGTTATTGAAGTGATATTGAAGTGTTATTGAAGTGATTTCTTGAGTGATATTATTGAACTTCGCGTCCCGCCCGACTCACTACTCGTCACTTTGGACGTCGCTTCTCTGTACACCAATATCCCTAACGACGATGGCGTCCGAGCTGTCGTCGAAACGTATGACGCCTTTCATGAATCTAATCCCATCGACAGTGAAACACTGGCAAAGCTGCTCAAACTAATTCTAGAGCTTAACAACTTTGAATTTGATGATATGCACTATATTCAGATCAACGGAACGTCAATGGGCACGAGGGTCGGACCAAGCTACGCTAACATTTTCATGTGCTCTCTCGAAACCGCATTTCTCGACAAACGTTCTCTTAAACCTTTCTATTACAAACGCTTTATCGATGATATTTTTCTGATTTGGCAACACGGCGAACAAGAACTTCTTTCATTCATTAGAGATTTTAACAACTGCCACCCACAAATTTCTTTCTCCCACCAATATTCGGCTGAAACAATCAACTTTCTTGACGTCTCAGTGTCATTGCATGACGGAAAATTAACCACAAAGCTTTACAGAAAGCCCACAGATCGCCATCAATATTTACACTTTGAAAGCAGCCACGTAAAGCATAACAGGACCAGCATACCTTACAGTCAGGCGGTTCGCTTCAAAAGAGTATGCTCGCAAGAAGCCGACTTTAACCAAAACTGCGCAGTACTCCGTCACTCCCTTACAAAGCAGAAATACCCGGCACAGATTATTGATGACGCAGTAAAACGCGCTAGCAAACTTGATCGGAACGAACTATTGCTCCCAACCAGGCCGCCTCTTGCCCAACCAACTACTAATCTGATTCTAAGTTATTCAGCGTCAGGCCCAAAAGTTACTTCAATTCTTAAAAAACACCATAATATTCTCATGCAAAGCCAAAAACTTCAACGCGTTTTTCCGCATCCGCCCCGCGTAGTCTATCGGCGTTCCACGAACCTACGTGATTCACTCACTTCATCTAAAACCACTCGCCCATCTTACATCGGTTGTCGGCCCTGCCAAAAACCGCGATGCCAAATTTGCCCCCATATGACAACCACCACAACAGCCACTAGTACAGCTTCAAATTTTAAGCTTAATATCAAAGGAAATTTCACTTGTGACACAGAAAATGCTATTTATCTGCTTGAATGCGCGCAATGCCGACTTCAGTACATTGGCCAGACCGCAAACTCTTTCAGACTACGTTTCAACAATCATAAGTCACACATTAGGACCCTTCCCAATCTGCCGTTATCCAAACATATAAACGCAGCTGGCCATTCGTTTGATAAAATTAAAGTGACAGTTCTTGAATCCGGTTTCCGCTCGCACAATGATAGAGAAGTCAGAGAATCCAATCTTATTCACAAATTCAAATCCATGACATCAGGCTTAAACGAAAACATCGGCGCGCTGACCTTTTTGGCGCACTCATAGTCGTCTGTGTGAACTTTCACATCTTGATTACACATCTTTGTGTATGGCAATTGTGTATGATAATGCGCGCGTGCTCGCAGTTTCACTGGTTGTAGTTTTAATGTAGTTTTAATGTTTTTACTGTACTATCAGTTTCTTTCGCCCCATCTTATATTGTTTAACAGTGACGCATTGGTCGAATGTCGTGGTTCCTCTCGTTCTACTTTTCACTGTAATTGAATGCTGGTTCTGTTGTACTGCACCCTCTCTTCCCTTTTTTGTTTTTGTTTTGTTCGCTACAGCCATGAATGATATGTTACTGTGAAAACCAGTTATGTTTTGCTATTGCATCGCACGTCATTTTTAAATATTTATCAGTTGTTCTGACGTACCACGCAGCACGTATAACCCTCTTTGCTGTGATTGGCCCTTGAACCCTTATAAGCTTATGCTCGTGCGCTTGGATTTTATTCTGACGAAGGTCTGTCCCAGGCGGAAACGTCAATAAAGTTTGTTTGTTACCCGTTCGTCTGTTCGCTCTACGATGTATATATATATATATATATATATATATATATATATATATATATATATATATATATATATATATATATATATATATATATATATATATATATATATATATATATATAGGGAACGAGAGGGCTTTGAAGATGGTCACCAGATAGAAATAATACTTTGGAGAAGGTAGCGGCCTCAGACCTCTGCCAACGTTTCGACAAGGAGACTTGTCTTTTTCAAGGCATCAGGGTTCATCTCTGGCACACTGTTTTATAGATCCAGATTGAGTTGGAGAGAAAGAGGGAGGTCGTTAAAAGCGTGGCCGGAAGGAGTACAGCAGAGTGGGTCAACGCTCGGTTGAAAGGGGTGAAATAGTGAGAGAGAAAGGGAGGTGTGGTTCTTGTGACAGGACCTTGCAGTAGAGAAAGAGGGAAGACTACGCGAGTGTCGGAGAAAACAGGGGGGAACGGCGTAAGCTGGGCTGCGGTGGGGCCGGGCGACCTCAAAGGAGGCTTCCGGGAAGAGCGGGGACGAGAGGGGCGTCTTGGGGGTGCAATTACAAGGTTACTGAACTGTGCGCAAGAGAGAAAACTCGTAAACAGCAACAGCCCGTATAGTTTGAAGAATTCCGACTGCGGAGGTCAGTGTTCACAGAAGAATAGAAGGGGTATGCGCGGGTGCAACTCATGCGGAGCTTTGCGGTACATGCAAGGACTTCTTTTTTTTTTGCGTGTGTGTGTGTAAAGTAGGTCGTAAGACGAAATGCCGAAGGTCGCGAGTGGCGCGTGCGCGTGGTATGTCGAAATCGGCTGGGAGCAACACAGAAAAAAAAAAGGGGGGGGAGGGGGGAGAAAAGCACAGATATTGTATTCAAGTATCAGCATTGGGGATGGGCAGGCAGGAATATTGCGAATGGAGAGGCCCACTTTTTGTAAGAGAATTATTTTTCTGTTCGATTCAGATACCGTAAGGTTTCTAAGCTCCCTTTCGAAGCATTAATTCCAGCCGGCTCCAGGCAGTTGAATTTATGGATTAAGTACGATTCTCTGTATTTCCGGTCCCTTGGAGACTTAAAGTTTGACTGCAGAATATAGAGCTTGAGATCATCGAAATTGTGGTTCGGCTGGTTGAAGTGTTGCGCGACTGCTATGGAGGCACTGTTATGAGTGTCGGCCCGATGTCCATTCAGGCGTAAGTTCATAGGTTGACTCGTTTCTCCAATGTACTGCTTTTGACAGAATGAGCATTCTAGCATATACACAATGTTAGAAGAATTGCAAGTGCAGCTGGAATTAATCTTGTGAGCGTATTGGCTGGCAGTGCTATTGACAATGCAATCCGTCTGCAGATGTTTGCAGGTCTTGCATCTAGGGCGGAGGCAAGGGCAGATTACTGGTTCTTGGGAAGCGCTAATTTTGGCATGCACTAAAATGTCTTTAAGGTTCTTGTTTCTTCTGTAGGTAACTCTTGGGGCTTCCGGAAACGTCTTTTTAAGTCGGTCATTACTGGCTAGAATGGGGTAGTATTTCCGCAGGATGTTGTTTATGTTAGGGAGCGCGTTTGAGAATTTGGTTATTAAGGCTGGTGGTCGGGCGCTTTCGTTTCGACGTTGTTGCTTGAGCACTTCGTCCCTTTCTAGCTTGGATGCTCTTTCGTAAGCCATATTCAGCGAGCTGACCGGGTGATTCCTGCTTGCAAGGGTGGACTTTAGTTCATTAAGGTGTTTTATATAGTCTGTGTTATCACTGCATACTCTTCTTAGTCTGGTAGCCTGTCCTACAAAAAAAATACCTTGTTTGCAGTGTCGTGGGTGATGACTAGTGTAGTCTAGGTACTGTTGCCTGTCCGTTGGTTTCCTATAAAGTGTGGTTTTCAGTTTACCATTGTCAAGAACAACAGTGGTGTCTAGGAAGTTCACTTGTTTATCCGAGTACTGGCATGAGAACTTAATGGTCGGATGCGAAGAATTAAGATGCGAAATGAAACTTTCTAGAGCTGTGCGGCCGTGCTCCCAAATTATGAAGATGTCATCTATGTATCGAAGATAAACCTTCGGCTTGAGGGGGAAAGAGTCTAAGAGGGAAGCTTCAAGTTGTCCCATAAAAATATTGGCGTAGGTGGGTGCGAAAGGAGTGCCCATGCTGGTTCCAAAAACTTGCAAGTAGTAAGATGAGTCGAACTCGAAATAGTTGAGAGTTAGAACTAATTTTAGTAAGGTAATGTAGACTTCCAACGCATGTTGGTGCCGGTTTTCTGCTAAGGCCTTTGATGTAGCTTCTATTCCTTCGGTGATGGGAATGTTCGTATAGAGGGCGGAGACGTCGAGCGTGACCAGAAGGGCGTCATTGGGTATTTGCCCACCATCGTTTAATGTTTCTATTATGCGGAGGAAGTGTGGGGTGTCCTTAACAAATGAAGGAAGAGAAGTCGGAATGTCTGCCAAATGGTGATTCAGAAACACAGACAATGTTTCCGTGGGGGTGTTGTTGTTAGAAACTATGGGCCTTCCCGGAATGTCAGCTGAAAACAATGCTTCTGTGGAGACTTTATGGATTTTAGGGAGGAGGTAGAAACGTCCTGCTTGCTTGTTCGTCGGTCTCATGAAGTTTAGTTCTGTTGTGGTGATTAATTCTCCGGCCAGCAGATCTGTGAGAGTGCGAAGGATTGTTTGACTGTATTCGTTGGTAGGATCATGGTCTAAAGGCTGGTAGTGAGCATGGTTGTTAAGCTGCCTATAGGCCTCATCTTTATATTTTTCCATTGGTAAGATGACAACGCTACCTCCTTTGTCTGCAGGTTTAATGATTATGTCCGTTCTGGCTGCTAGGTTATTTAGAGTGACTTCTTCTGAGTGGGTCAAGTTCTTGCGTTTATTCTTGCGTAAATCATTCAGTAAATCAGTTCTTGCGTAAATCATTCCACTCACTGAGCAAGAGAAAATTGATCTTGATACCTTTAGAGACCGTAAGGAACACGAGCTGTGCAAGAAACAAAGAAATAAATTTGAACGTGACCAGCTCCTTTTGCCTGACACACATTGCACCAACGGACCTCCTGTCCTCGCTAAGCCTGAAGACGTGGCACTAAATCATCCGACGACCCCCGCGGACAGATCAGAATCTGCTACGGTGGAATTTTTCCCTCCCACTAATAATCAAAATCTAGAATCTAGCTCCCACAGTAAGAGTAACAGCAACCTGACACCTGTTCCCGAACAGAATGTTGTATCCGCCTCCCCCGTCACGTGTAACAGCAACGTCATAGATATTTCAGAAACATTATCAGGAACCGAAAAAATTATCCTAGAACGAGGCCTCACTTTCTGCCCTACCAACAACCACGTGAATGAATACGAGTTACACAAGGATCTCACCGAATTTTCCCGCAGAATGAGGCTGAAGGAATTCTTTTCCGATAAGCAAGATAATAGTGAAATCAATGACCGCGCACTCCGTGCACCAAGCACTTGGACACCAGATGCCGAGGAATCTCCAGAACTCGATTTGTATATAAAATCAGTATCAAAAGACATATTAATCTCAACCAAGAAATCAAATAAACGCAAGAACTTGACCCCCTCAGAAGAAGTCACTCTAAATAACCTAGCAGCCAGAACGGACATAATCATTAAACCTGCAGACAAAGGAGGTAGCGTTGTCATCTTACCAATGGAAAATATAAAGATGAGGCCTATAGGCAGCTTAACAACCATGCTCACTACCAGCCTTTAGACCATGATCCTACCAACGAATACAGTCAAACAATCCTTCGCACTCTCACAGATCTGCTGGCCGGAGAATTGATCACCACAACGAAACTAAACTTCATGAGACCGACGAACAAGCAAGCAGGACGTTTCTACCTCCTCCCTAAAATCCATAAAGTCTCCACAGAAGCATTGTTTTCAGCTGACATTCCGGGAAGGCCCATAGTTTCTAACAACAACACCCCCACGGAAACATTGTCTGTGTTTCTGAATCACCATTTGGCAGACATTCCGACTTCTCTTCCTTCATTTGTTAAGGACACCCCACACTTCCTCCGCATAATAGAAACATTAAACGATGGTGGGCAAATACCCAATGACGCCCTTCTGGTCACGCTCGACGTCTCCGCCCTCTATACGAACATTCCCATCACCGAAGGAATAGAAGCTACATCAAAGGCCTTAGCAGAAAACCGGCACCAACATGCGTTAGAAGTCTACATTACCTTACTAAAATTAGTTCTAACTCTCAACTATTTCGAGTTCGACTCATCTTACTACTTGCAAGTTTTTGGAACCAGCATGGGCACTCCTTTCGCACCCACCTACGCCAATATTTTTATGGGACAACTTGAAGCTTCCCTCTTAGACTCTTTCCCCCTCAAGCCGAAGGTTTATCTTCGATACATAGATGACATCTTCATAATTTGGGAGCACGGCCGCACAGCTCTAGAAAGTTTCATTTCGCATCTTAATTCTTCGCATCCGACCATTAAGTTCTCATGCCAGTACTCGGATAAACAAGTGAACTTCCTAGACACCACTGTTGTTCTTGACAATGGTAAACTGAAAACCACACTTTATAGGAAACCAACGGACAGGCAACAGTACCTAGACTACACTAGTCATCACCCACGACACTGCAAACAAGGTATTTTTTTTGTAGGACAGGCTACCAGACTAAGAAGAGTATGCAGTGATAACACAGACTATATAAAACACCTTAATGAACTAAAGTCCACCCTTGCAAGCAGGAATCACCCGGTCAGCTCGCTGAATATGGCTTACGAAAGAGCATCCAAGCTAGAAAGGGACGAAGTGCTCAAGCAACAACGTCGAAACGAAAGCGCCCGACCACCAGCCTTAATAACCAAATTCTCAAACGCGCTCCCTAACATAAACAACATCCTGCGGAAATACTACCCCATTCTAGCCAGTAATGACCGACTTAAAAAGACGTTTCCGGAAGCCCCAAGAGTTACCTACAGAAGAAACAAGAACCTTAAAGACATTTTAGTGCATGTCAAAATTAGCGCTTCCCAAGAACCAGTAATCAGCCCTTGCCTCCGCCCTAGATGCAAGACCTGCAAACATCTGCAGACGGATTGCATTGTCAATAGCACTGCCAGCCAATACGCTCACAAGATTAATTCCAGCTTCACTTGCAATTCTTCTAACATTGTGTATATGCTAGAATGCTCATTCTGTCAAAAGCAGTACATTGGAGAAACGAGTCAACCTATGAACTTACGCCTGAATGGACATCGGGCCGACACTCATAACAGTGCCTCCATAGCAGTCGCGCAACACTTCAACCAGCCGAACCACAATTTCGATGATCTCAAGCTCTATATTCTGCAGTCAAACTTTAAGTCTCCAAGGGACCGGAAATACAGAGAATCGTACTTAATCCATAAATTCAACTGCCTGGAGCCGGCTGGAATTAATGCTTCGAAAGGGAGCTTAGAAACCTTACGGTATCTGAATCGAACAGAAAAATAATTCTCTTACAAAAAGTGGGCCTCTCCATTCGCAATATTCCTGCCTGCCCATCCCCAATGCTGATACTTGAATACAATATCTGTGCTTTTCTCCCCCCTCCCCCCCCTTTTTTTTTTCTGTGTTGCTCCCAGCCGATTTCGACATACCACGCGCACGCGCCACTCGCGACCTTCGGCATTTCGTCTTACGACCTACTTTACACACACACACGCAAAAAAAAAAAGAAGTCCTTGCATGTACCGCAAAGCTCCGCATGAGTTGCACCCGCGCATACCCCTTCTATTCTTCTGTGAACACTGACCTCCGCAGTCGGAATTCTTCAAACTATACGGGCTGTTGCTGTTTACGAGTTTGCTCTCTTGCGCACAGTTCAGTAACCTTGGAATTGCACCCCCAAGACGCCCCTCTCGTCCCCGCTCTTCCCGGAAGCCTCCTTTGAGGTCGCCCGGCCCCACCGCAGCCCAGCTTACGCCGTTCCCCCCTGTTTTCTCCGACACTCGCGTAGTCTTCCCTCTTTCTCTACTGCAAGGTCCTGTCACAAGAACCACACCTCCCTTTCTCTCTCACTATTTCACCCCTTTCAACCGAGCGTTGACCCACTCTGCTGTACTCCTTCCGGCCACGCTTTTAACGACCTCCCTCTTTCTCTCCAACTCAATCTGGATCTATAAAACAGTGGGCCAGAGATGAACCCTGATGCCTTGAAAAAGACAAGTCTCCTTGTCGAAACGTTGGCAGAGGTCTGAGGCCGCTACCTTCTCTAAAGTATTATTTCTATATATATATATATATATATATATATATATATATATATATATATATATATATATATATATATATATATATATATATGTATATATATATATATACTGTGGACGCGTATGTTGCGTCAGCACAGCTTGGCCACTCAC
>NW_027526266.1:23161741-23257532 GCF_048455015.1 Haemaphysalis longicornis
GTCGCTAATTTTACCGAAGAGCACCAGCATTTAAACATGGGCGTTGCAATTGCGTTCATCCAAGAAACGCACGAATCAAATGACCTGACTGCGCTCGCCGATACTGGACGCGCACCCGCAGATGCCTTCAAACTTCCGCATCCCTTCGACGTAAACCCGCCGCTACCGCAAGAAAAACGGAATAACTTATTGGCTTTGCTGCGTCGCTACAGCGAGCGTTTTTCGTCAAACTCAAAATTACGCCAGACACCTCTAGCGAAACACCGAATAACCGGAGATGGAGCCCGACCTACTCGACAGTCACCCTGCCGCGTGTCTTCACACGAGCGGGAAGCCATTCAGACACCCCCGCACGGGGCACCTTGAGCAATCTTGGTGACGGTACTGGCGATACCGCGGACCCCGAGCCCCCAAACATAAGCTGGATCCAACCGTGGCGATGTGTTTATAGGTGGAGGGTTAGAAACCACGAACGGTGGCCGTCGGAGCCCAGGTCAAGCTCCGGCGGATGGGCTCCCTGTCTGTTTACCAGGCAGGGAGCTCCGGGACCTCCTCAGCTATCAGGGTAAGGTTGTGGAAGAAAGTACCCCAGTCCCCTGCTTTCCAATATATCATATGGCATTCTCACACACCCCCTCCAAACGTGATCGGTCCCTGAAAAGGGGCCGCACCGAAGTATCTTTTCCTCCTTTGTCTTCGATCTCCATTCCAAAGCCCGATAATTTCTCGCGCTTCCTGGTAATGGAATCCCTGGATAAATCAAACCCCATCACTTCCCAGTCTGTCTTTATCATCTCCAAGTTTCTTGAAAGCCTTGTAGGCAAATCGTACAAAGCTAAAAAGCTCACAACGGGAGAAGTCCTAATTGAAGTTCAAAACAAACAACAATCCTGTAACCTCTTGAAGCAGACGCGCATGGTCGATGTGGACATCAAGATCACGCCCCATCGCAGTCTTAATAGCTGCCAGGGCGTGATCTCTGATAGAGATCTAATAAATGAGACTGAAGCAGATCTGCTGGATGGGCTTAGCGATCAGGGCGTAACAGCTGTGCGGCGAATCACGATACGCCGAAACGACCAAATAATAGCTACTAAACACATAATCTTGACATTTGACCGCTCAACACTTCCCGAGTCGGTCAGCGCAGGTTTCCTGAGATGTCCGGTCCGACCCTATGTGCCGAACCCACGCCGCTGCTACAAGTGTCAGCGGTTTGGACATGGCACTAATGCTTGTCGTGGTCGACTAACATGCGCCAAGTGTGCACAACATGATCATGCATCTGACAACTGCCCATCAGAAACCCTCATCTGTGCTAACTGCAAGGGACCCCACGGGGCCAACTCTAGAACACGTGAGAAATTCAAACAGGAAAAGGAGATCAAGGTAAAAGTGACTGAGAATCTTACCTTCCCAGAGGCGCGAAAGAGGTTCGCCTCTTTCCCCCTGGGGAGGTATGCCGACGCAGCTCGCCGGGGGGCGGAGCGGCGTCTAGTTTCGGCGGGGACCCAGTACCGAGAGTCGGACCTGGTCCCGCCCCCCCCCGGGGTTGCCTCTGGCAACCCAACCCGCCACCACGCCGCTTGCTGAGGCAGCAGCGGTTGTGGTGGCAACCTCTTCCGTCGGGACCGGTGCCGCTCCCGTCTGTGCCTCCCCATCGTCCAGTGCGTTGGAGTGTGCCATGGACACCACGAGCCCCGCACCGGCTCCCACCGCCACCGCACTGCCCGTGCCACTTCTGGTGCCTCCGACACCACCGGCGGTGGCGGGTCAAATGAAGGGCCCCCGAAGGGGGGCCAAGTCAGGGGGGCCCGGTTCGACGGGCACACCCAGGACATCGGACGACGAGATGGACGTTGTGCCGTTCTTGCCTGCAACGCAGCGCAAGGAGCGGCCTCCGTCGTCCAAGCCTACAGATAGGCCACCCAAAAAGCCCAATCCAAGAGTCACAGCCCCGAAAGACAACACATAAACATACACACTCCAGTAGCTCTCACACTAAATAATGGGAAGAGAAAATATTGTTCAGTGGAACTGCAGAGGCCTTATGAATAATCTTGACGACGTGTATGAGATTCTGCATACCAATCAGCCAAGTGTAATGTGTGTTCAGGAAACACATTTGAATTCTAAACACACAAATTTCTTGAATAGTTACCTGGTATACAGGAAAGACAGGGATGGCTGCACACACTCTTCTGGCGGTGTGGCCATGGTCGTCCGGAAATCCTTAGCATGCCACCCTGTCAATTTAAACACTATCCTTGAGGCTGTAGCAATACGAGTAATTATATTTAATAGGTTGATAACGGTATGCTCCATATACATTCCTCCTGATGTTACACTTTTGAGCTCTGACTTCGAGGCGCTGATTGACCAGCTGCCCGAAACGTACGTTCTAACAGGCGACCTTAATGCTCACAATTCTCTTTGGGGCTCTTCTCGTACGGATGCCCGGGGTCGCCTGATAGAGAGGTTTCTTACATCCTCTGGAGCATGCCTTTTCAACAACAAACAGCCAACATACCATAACATAGGTCACAACACATACTCATGTCTTGATTTGGCTATTGGCTCCGCAGTTCTCTTTCCTCTTCTCAAGTGGGGTGTGGGAACTGACCCAAATGGCAGTGACCACTTCCCTACCTCACTTACATATATAGGTAAAGGCCCAAGCAGTTCATCTTCCCATAATAGGTTCAATGAAGCACGAGCTAACTGGAATACATATACAGAGACATCCAAACTACACCACACATCCATAGGACACCTACACGTTGAAGAAGCTACCCAACTCCTCACGGCGCACATCCTCGACGCCGCCGAAAAGTCCATTCCCCACGCCTATGGTGCCCCGCGCAACCAGCGGAGGCCGTGGTGGAATGAGGACTGTAGGGGGGCGCGAGAGGCCCAGAACAAGGCGTGGGGTGTCCTTCGTCGGTACCGCACGTCAGGAAACCTCCTCTTGTTCAAACGGGCCAAGGCATTAGGAAAACGTGTGCGCCGTGAGGCAAAACGAGAGAGTTGGCGTACATACATAACATCAATAAACTCCTACACAGACACACGGAAAGTATGGACGCGTATACGCAAACTCAAAGGACAACAGCCACATAGCCTGCCCCTGGTCAGTACAACAGGGGACACTCTGGAAGACCAGGCTGACACACTCGCACAACACTTTGAACACGTGTCCAGTTCAGCACACTACACAAACACTTTCCTGAAACATAAAGCCTCTTGTGAAAAGAAGTCCCTACACGACAACAACAAATCACATACTTCTTACAACTCTCTGTTTTCACTACATGAGCTGAGGGCTGCTCTGAGCACGTGTAAACCCTCAGCTCCAGGCCCAGACAACATCACATACACAATGATACAACACCTGCACGCAGACACTCTTCTAACACTCTTACACCTCTATAACAAGATTTGGCTTTCGGGGCACATTCCAAACTCTTGGAAGGAGGCTATAGTTGTAGCTTTCCTGAAGGAGGGAAAGGACCCATCGTCCCCCTCAAGTTACCGTCCTATTGGCTTGACGAGCTGCCTGTGCAAGCTCTTCGAGAAGATGATAAACCGCAGGCTCGTGTACTTCCTTGAGTACAACGGTCTTCTCGAGAGCTGCCAGGCAGGCTTCAGGGCGGGGCGATCCACGAATGATCAACTCGTAGCCCTTGAATCGTACATTAAGGATGCCTTCGTGCATAAACAGTATGTCGTGACTGTGTTTTTCGACCTCGAGAAGGCCTACGACACCGCTTGGCGCTACGGGATCCTGAGTTTCCTGAAGTCTTTCGGTGTTTCGGGCCATATGCTCAACACTCTGGCTAGTTATCTGTCCCACAGAACGTTTCGCGTGAGAGTTGGTAGCGCACTGTCAGGGATTCATGTGCAAAAAACGGCGTGCCGCAAGGTGGAGTTCTAAGCTGTAATCTTTTTATAGTTAAAATGAACTCTCTTGGGAAGGCATTGCCACCTACCATTTCTTACTCTATGTATGTAGACGACGTACAGATATCTTTTAAATCTTGTAATATGTCAATCTGTGAATGTCAGGTCCAGCTTGGTGTTAAAAAACTTGCCAGCTGGGCAGACAAGAATGGTTTTAAACTCAATCCAGGGAAAAGTTCTTGTGTTGTGTTCTCCAAAAAGCGCGGGATCCATCCGGACCCAGATATTACTCTGAATGGCGTTTCAGTTCCTGTTAAAAAGGAGCACAAGTTTTTAGGCATAATATTCGATAACAAGCTAACATTTGTTCCACACTTGAAACATCTTAAGCAAAAATGCCTAAAAACTATGAATATTCTCAAAGTTCTCTCCCAACAGTCGTATGGTGCAGACAGGCAACTCCTTCTGCGGGTTTATGGCGCCCTAGTGGGATCCCGCTTGGACTACGGCAGTGTTGTATATGGGTGCGCAACAAAAACGGCACTAAAAATGCTGGACCCGGTACTGCATTTAGGGCTACGCCTCGCATGCGGTGCTTTTCGCACTAGCCCTGTCCAAAGTCTCTATGTAGAATGCAATAAATGGTCCCTAGATCACCAGAGGGTGTACATGGACGTTTTATATGCCTCAAAAATTATGTCTATGACAAATCATCCTTTTACTCCGACCATTAATGATGCATCTTCACAGCAACTCTTTTTAAATCGTCCATCAATCTCCATGCCGTTTCATCTAAGAGTGCGAGAAGAAGCCTCTGAGCTAGAAGTCTCGTTTTCAGGCATTCACAAGACGCCCATCATTGATTCAATTCCACCATGGCATCTCCGCCCTGTGTCATGTGACCTGCCTTTTATGCAGTTTAGCAAGAACAGGTCACCAAGGAGTGCGATTCCGCAGCATTTCTTGTTTGTGCAGCATAAGTACCGCTGTGAAGAGTTTTACAGCGATGCGTCCAAGACTGCAACTGCTGTGGCTTGTGCTGCGCATGGGCCAAACTTTAACGTCAGTAAAACAATGAACCTTTGTAGCAGTATATTCACAGCAGAAGCATACGGTATTTTAATGGTAACAAATCACATAGTCCAACATCAAATCCTAAAATCCATCGTGTACACGGACTCTCTTAGCGTTGTACAAGCACTTGCATCAGGAAAGCATATTAAAAACTTTGTCATCAATCATGTTTTTAAGGCTATCATGTCTGCATATGCATCAAACCTTCAAATAACCTTCTGTTGGGTTCCAGGGCACTCTGGAATTGCCGGGAACGAAACCGCAGATCGAATGGCCACTGCAGCTACACTCTTGAATACAATGGACGTAGCAACAGTGCCATACATAGACATTAAGCCACACATCAGACACCAACTTCGCAACAGATGGCAAACACACTGGAGTGAACAAACAGATAACAAGTTACACGTTATGAAACCACGCTTGGGACCATACACCACTGACACACGCAACAGATACACAGAAGTTGCCCTTGCTAGGCTACGGATAGGGCACACACGTCACACACTCGTATCTCCTCACGGGGTCCTTAAGAGGGTTCAGCAGTGCCGGCCTCCCGTAGACAATACATGGACACTTTCAGAAGCCATAGCGCGCCTAATATTTGGCCTAACCCTATGGGGTTAGTATCAACTTTTGCCGCTTTCAAAAACGGGGGGAATGTTGCGGACAGATTTTTAAACTGGGATCTCGTTTTTTTACAAACGAGTAAGAAATATGAGCGAAAAGATGGGTTTTCGGGGTGCCTGTGTTTCTGCGCGCCGCATTAAAAACAATCGGCCAATATCGAAATTCTGTTCGCAACATTCCCTCCCTTTGGCTCTTCTGATTGCATACATGCCGGTAGAATTCTTCTGAGGCGAATAGTTTTAGCGCTATGGTTTCTGAAAGTTCCGCAGCTCGAGAACGCTCGCAATCAAATTTCCCACTCTTGTTGGTGGCTCCGTCTTTCGTAATCAGGAGGAAACATTATTAGGCTCTACCACTCACCGCGTACACGCTGCGGTCTTGCTTTGTTACTGCGCGGATAACCGGACTTTTGGGCTTATGCGGCATGCGCGCGAAAGAGCGAAGAAAAATTTGCCGTCACTCTTGCGAGTGGCACCACCGCTTTGATTGCAACTATGCATTGCAGCGTCATCTCTTGCGAGCCGGGTTCCACGGTTATCAGCGCGCGGGGAAGAGCACGGTTAGACCGATGGCGTTGGTCGAAGCGGTGAATATTTTGCTTTTTCACCGAACGACCGCTTGATTCCGCAGTAATGCTGTTTAGTTTTTTTATTATTGAACTCTGAGCCAAGACGAAGCGCTTGCTCGAAGTGACGCGACCTCAAATCTAGCCGGTAAAGCTGTTGCTTGTGTCCATTGGGTCATTCCATGCCAAACGTCCCAGCCGTAAAATCGACCATCACGGATTTGCTCAGTAAAAATTGAGGGTCATCCTCGCATGGCCCACAATGCTCCCTGAAAGTTTTTTTGTCCAAAAAAATTTTGTTCTGTTTCTAGCGGCACTTTTATTTCCAGGGTTTCAAGCAAACTTACGTCTGTGAAAAAATTCATGAAAAAGTAAATTCTCTTACAATGGCCACCATTTTTTTGTGAACAGCATGTCGAGGCCCTGGGCTGCTGTATGCCGAATTTTTAAAATATTTTTCCTTTTCTTTGCTGTGATTACGCCATTCAGAAAATACACGATGTCGAGCATTTTCAAACATTTTTAGCAAACACAAGCACATTCTCTCAGCCAATGAAGCATTTGTACCGGTATCTCAGCATTGTGGAAAATTGATAAAAACTATATTTACACTGAAAAAAGATTAAATGTGCGAGAAAACGTTTGTCAAACTTGGGAAAATCTCCCTTATGGCCCATGTTCACCTTGAAATTGCGCATTGCTGTGCTCGTAGTAAAAATATCAAATGCGAGCCATTCACGGGTACCAATGATCACAGTTTATTTCTGAAAGTTTAATCAGAACAGTTTTTGTTTTAGCAGAGAAAAAACATTTTCAATTTGTAAAGCGACACTACCTCACCCCGTTGTTCCACAGAGCGTCTTCTCTGCACGGCATACACCTGCTGCATGAAAGAGCCGCGAGCCAGCGGGTTTGCGCTACAAGAATACCTCTCGCCGCAATGGTAGTTCGTAGCGTCAGTACAGGAAAAAGGAATAATTCGCGTGTTAGTGGGAGAAGTACAACGTGGAGCTAGCGGTGGTGCGCCCATTCTATGAGCGCGGGTAACTCAGCGGCTGCACATCAGATGTGCATTTAAAGCATCGGGTTATGCAATTCCCACTCACGCATAAAAATAAATCCGCTTAACTCGATGACTCAACCGCTGTCTATTTCGTAATTTTCGGCATACTTAAAAGATGCCGCGTATAACATACCCTGCTTCTTTAAATGCACGTCCATGTCCAGCTAGCCGTTGAGTTACCCGCGCTCATAGAATGGGCGCACCACCGCTAGCTCCACGTTGTACTTCTCCCACTAACACGCGAATTATTCCTTTTTTCCTGTACTGACGCTACGAACTACCATTGCGGCGAAAGGTATTCTTGTAGCGCAAACCCGCTGGCTCGCGGCTCTTTCATGCAGCAGGTGTATGCCGTGCAGAGTAGACGCTCTGTGGAACAACGGGGTGAGGTAGTGTCGCTTTACAAATTGAAAATGTTTTTTCTCTGCTAAAACAAAAACTGTATTGATTAAACTTTCTGAAATAAACTGTGATCATTGGTACTCGTGAATGGCTCGCATTTGATATTTTTACTACGAGCACAACAATGCGCAATTTGAAGGTGAACATGGGCCATAAGGGAGATTTTCCCAAGTTTGACAAACGTTTTCTCGCACATTTAATCTTTTTTTCAGTGTAAATATAGTTTTTATCAATTTTGCCACAATGCTGAGATATCGGTAAAAATGCTTCATTGCCTGAGAGAATGTGCTTGTGTTTGCTAAAAATGTTTGAAAATGCTCGACATCGTGTATTTTCTGAATGGCGTAATCACAGCAAAGAAAAGGAAAAATATTTTAAAAATTCGGCATACAGCAGCCCAGGGCCTCGACATGCTGTTCACAAAAAATGGTGGCCATTGTAAGAGAATTTACTTTTTCATGAATTTTTTCACAGACGTAAGTTTGCTTGAAACCCTGGAGATAAAAGTGCCGCTAGAAACAGAACAAAATTTTTTTGGACAAAAACACTTTCAGGGAGCATTGTGGGCCATGCGAGGATGACCCACAATTTTTACTGAGCAAATCCGTGATGGTCGATTTTACGGCTGGGACGTTTGGCATGGAATGACCCCATTGCATACTGGCGGTGTCACGGTGCGAAAATGCAGGAATAATATTTTTCTTGTACAATGGGGTTGTACAATGGGGGAAGAGGGCAAGGGGGTGGTTTCGCACTTGAGTGGCTAAAAAAACTTTAGTGGGGCTTCCTGAACGAAAAACGCCACCTCACTTCTTTATTTTTCTGTTTGCTCCTTAAAACATTTTGCCTCCTCTTTCTGCTCCTCCTTCTCTCTCTCTCTCTCTCTCTCTCCTTCGCGTAGCATGAGGAATATACATTTAGGAGCACCCGTTTTTCAGATTACAGGGACAGCTTTTTCTTTATCTTCAACTTCGGCATTCCCGCGAACGGAGACTTAGCTTATGCAGCCACTTGCATCTGCGTACGCGTGCGTTAGCGGAGTAATGCGTAAACCCGCTGAATCGTGCGCTAATATGAAGCAGCTGTACCACATTATTGTATTGTTCAATTAGCGTAGCAATCTTCCTAAATGTCAGGGCGCCTTTATAGAAATCGTAAAATGCAACGTTTTTATTACTTGATTCCTTGTTTATATCCATTCAAGGCTGAAATTGCTGAAAGTTGCTGACGGAGGCATATGTGCGAGCGCACAGAGTGTTCACCTTACTTGAAATTAAGTATAATAAATCAAAAGTATCACTCTCCTTGTTCTGCAATTAATGGAAATTCTTCAGGCTGACCAATGAGTAACTTTTACTGTCGGTATGAAGGTTAATTTTTCTGCAGTTTAAATGTGCCCTTCCAAAATTGCTTCCAAAATCCTCCTTCACACCGTTCGATTTTCAGTCCCCAAGGCAAAGAAATGCACGGTGTGCTGTAAGAGGCACTGATACAGCGTAGAGGTAAGAAAGCCACGCTCGGAAGTTTAGCTTAGTCTTTGAAAGAAGAAAATTTGATTTTTATGTTTTTTTTTCGTTTATTTCTTTCATCCTATTTTCCATCCCTGCTAGCGCGGTCTTTGTTTAATACTTTTTATTACGTTTAGGGTTCATCGCTCATTTTGAACCCTTTAAAGCATGGATAAACGATTGGTCGTCAATGACCGTTCACCAGTGTTTGCCTTCTTTTATTATTATTTAAAATTTTTTGTGCCAGTCCACGCACATACATCTTTTATTTATTTTCGCAGACTGTTCAGTTCGTGTACAAATGAAACACGAATGTTACAATGCGTTTTGTAGTATCTGCGCATAATACGTATTTTGTAAGCGAAAGTGCCACTTGTATGTAATTGTAGCTTGTATCAACGTGTTGCAGCGCAGCACAAGACGAGGGACAAAAACGCAGTAGACACGCATCGCACTGTGTGTCTTCTGCTTATGTACCAACTCGCCAAAACCACTACTCTGCTGTAACTGGCATGCATTCATGTGTCTAGTACGTTGGCTACAGCAGCACTTGCCTTGTTATGCGGCACTTTTGCCGTCAAACAGCCCCCCACCCACCCAACATCCATTATTGCTGTTGATAATGCTGAAGTAAATATTTCAGTGATTCGTATTTGTTAAAATGCTCTTTTGCGGGTACTTGGTTCATTTGCTCTCATTTATATTCTATTGGAGCATGCTCGGCGCATTTTTGTTACCGACGACCGATGTAGACCAACCACCGGCAGGCCACGACGGTGACTTGCTTGATCTTGTCCCCTCCATCATGCTGGCGCCATGGCTTGTAATAACTCATCGAGGTTCTGTCCTTTTACAGCTACATAAATGATACCATCGTAGTCTTAACACTTTTATCAGAAAAATCCCTAAATTGTATTTTGGATGAAACAGGTTGGAGCTCTTCCATATTATATTTCCCTCTTTCCTTTTTTTTCAATCTATTTCTGGTCCCACACATGGATGTGTAATTTACGCTGTATGTTAACCCAGGCATTTGGGAAGCCAGGCATGTCCTGCTCAGAGAGATGATTTCGCCTTCACGTAAAATAAGTGGACTTGTTTGTTTCTTTTCGAGATATCACACATTGATTCTTATTTTGTGTATGCCCCTATGCACAGCTCTTTGATGTTTTTTTTTATCGCTTACTGTCCGCATTTCATCCGCACTTGGGGCGGCGAGATTCAGTGCCCGTAATCATTCAGATTTTTTAGCCCATTTCAATAACTCCGCCCACAGTAAATACATTTGTAAATACATTTGTACCACACACGCGAATCTGACAACATCCAGTTTACAGGGCGAGCCTGTACCTAATAATGCTACGATGACGCATCCACATTCCGGCGGCACGCTTCACAATTATCGCCCTCACGCTCTCCCAATTATACCTTTCACACACACGCACACACACAGACACACACACACGCACGCGCAGACGCACAGAAACGCGCACCCACGCACATACGCGCACACGCATGCACGCACGCACGCACGCACGCGAACGCACAGAAGCGCGCGCGCGCACGCATGCAAGCACGCACGCACACACACAGGCACGCACGCACGCACGCACGCACACACGCGCACACACACACACGCATGCGCACACGCACGCGCACAGAAACGCGCACCCACGCACATACGCGCACACGCATCCACGCACGCACGCGAACGCACAGAAGCGCGCGCGCGCACGCACACACGTGCGTACGCGCATGCATACACGTGCGTACGCACACACACACACACACACATGCACACGCACACGCGCACGCACACGCCCACACACACACACACACACACACACACGTGTGCGCGCGCACGCACGCACACACACATACATGCACACACGCACGCATGCACGCACCCGCGCACATACACAGACGCACCCACAAACACACGCAGGCACGGACATGCACACACGTACACATACACTCGCTCACACGCAAGCACATGAACACGAAGGCACACGTAGGTGCAAGCCAGAGCTCTTTGATGTTACTTGATGTTCTCTGAGTTACTTTGATACAAAGTAACTCGGGGTGCAAGCATGCCAGGAAAATTTGACGCCAAAGTAGCACCGCGATTTCATGCAAATAATTATCTTGCATTGTCTTTCCTGCAGATTTTTCACACCTATCTTTTAGAATTGCGAAATCAGTTTACCACGTCCATATAACTCACGAATAACCGTTGCTGTCCGGAATAAATCAGAGTGCTACTCAAAGATTCTTGATCAATTCGATAGCAACTTCCGTACCTTGCCTGTACCTTGAAATACTTCATAGAAAGATACGCAGCACGCCCGTCCCACGTCGGGGAGCTATACGAATACAGTGTGGCTAAAGCGAACGACCCGTGTGTACAGGAATAGCGACGTCCCTTGCTCAGTGGAACACTGCCGTGATTTCAGGGTTGCGGGAAGCAAAAACACAACTACCCAGGCTACAGTCATCACACAACGGCAACGCAAAATTTAACAATTTACCCTCCGCCGTGGCTCAGGCTAAGGCGTTGCGCTGCTGAGCACGAGGTCGCGGGTTCGATTCCCGGCCGCGGCGGCCGCTTTTCTGATGGAGGCGAAAAGCAAAAACGCCCGTTTGTACGAGATTTCGGCGCACGTTAAAGATCCCCAGGCGATCAAAATTAATCCGAAGCCCTCCACTGCGGCGCGCCTCATCGCCTGCGTTGCGTCGGCGCGATAAAACCCTACAATCAATCAAAATTTAGCGATTTAAAAAAGCGAAAAACAAGCACTCGGGAATGTTCCCATAGCAACCCTGCAGTACCCTTGCACAACCGGCCAGCCTAAACAAATATGTCCAGATACCCGTCACTGCGTGGCTGCGACAAAAGCGCAGCGAAGATGCGGGTGCCATCCCGGCCGCTCTTCAGATGGAGGCGAGAAGGAACAACGTCCCCGTGTCGAGATTTCGCAGAACGATCTGCAGGTGGTTGTAATTCATCCGGAGCCCCCCCCTATTGCGCGCTTATATCCCAGATGTGGCTGCAGCGTGTTACAGTCCCAAATTTTCAATTTTTTCAAAGCGCACCAAGCGCAGTCCAGGCCGAGTTGACCTCATGCCCGTACATGGAACACCACATTCGGAAGTCGCCTTGTAGTCACAGCCTTGCTCCGTGGTCACAGCGTCAGCAGGCGCTTATTCGTTATCTCCCCGCCGCCTCAGCTGGCTGCGACGCGCGTCTGTCTCAGCCACGTGAACGCTGCGACTATTGATAACGCTGGGTCATGTAGTCTTGGACAATGCGTGAAACTGCCCAGTTCGCGTTATCTGTTGCAGTAAACGGTCTATTTTTTTTTCTTTAAACGTTGTTAACGGAACGTTGAAAGGTAGTTTCAGGAAGTGACAGAAATTTTGCGTTCGTTGCAGGCATTCAATTAATCTGCATGGGTCTTTCCATGGTTCGAAAGAAAGCAAGAGCGCATCAGACAGGACGGAAAGAGAAGTATAAAAAACACTTGCGCAAGTGTTTGTCAAGTTCTCTTCGTGTTCCGCCTGATGCGCTGGTTTCTTTCAAACTTATGTATTGATCACCCCAACTTTTCACTCTTGTTTTTGGCGTTATTTTCTGGTAATTACTGGGTCAGTGCTGGAGGTTAATTTTTACCAATTGCTTTAAATGTTTTTCGGACGTGTCGATTTCGAATAGTGCACACTTGAGTATTCATTGTTCTTTACGTTGTCTGTACATATTAACATTGAAGCTTCGCTTCCAAAAAGTCCGAAAATGTTCATGAATGATCATACATACGTGCAAAATCTTCTGTGTTAGCTGCATTTTTTCGTTTTCTGGAATGTTTGGTTTATTTAGGAAGACGGCTACGTCCACGGCCGCCAAGGCGTGCAACCACGCACTATTTTATTTATTTAGTTGAAGCGGTCACCAACAGTGGTGTGCCTTCTCGGGTGAGCCACTGGGTAAATGAGGAATATAAGGCATACAGAGGCAACACATAAGCAAGGGTAGTAAATTAAAAATGGGTAAAAGAAATGTGTGGGTATACGGGGTGTTTCATCGAGACTAATTATTTAAAAAAAAAATTGGATTTTGGAAGTAAAGCTGTTTTTCTTGCGCTAAGGGATCAGGGGCCGTGGCAGGTGCCAAGTGCTATTTATGGAAATAAGTAACTTGAATTGATTAATCACCGTTTCAATTATGCTAAGTTAGATGCTTGATTGTAATGATTAACTAGTAGATGATCATGAGTCCATCTCGTATCGATTATTGCATTTCCGAAATTGTAACTGCGTGCAGAGGTACAGCGCTCAGAACCTAAGCTCACCAGATGTGGATAAAGGGCTCCGGGCGGAAGCTGAGCGCCGCGAAGCTGCGCCCTCAGGCTCATGTCACTCGGAGCTGTACATGCCACACGCACGCCTGGCTTTATCTTCGGCCCGAACAGAAGCAAGGGGCACCTGAACTGCCGAAAAGCATCTGATAGCCGGATTTATAGGTTACAAAGTTCCCAATCAGGGAGTTATTACGTCTGAACAATCTTCGGTCGGCCCTTGTGGCCACCGAAACAATAATGACAAAAAAAGCGCTCCGACATTTGGAATGAGCGTCTCGGGTTACTGTGTTACTGGGGGTGGGGGGGGGATATACCACTGAAAGTGAATAAGGGAGGGCATGTTTTGACCCAAACGGATAACCGTTGGACCACCGTGGTAACGGAATGACTACATTGAAATGAGAATAGAAAGAGCAGAAGACCGCTAGCGCTATGAAAGAATGAAATAAAGAAATTAAGCGTAAATGAGTTATTCGGACAGAGCAATATAAAAGCAGTCGGACTTCCACGGGCAACGCCCTTGATAGGCAGATCATTCATTCATTCATTCATTCATTCATTCATTCATTCATTCATTCATTCATTCATTCATACATACATATCTGCATACATACACGTACATACATACATACATACATACATACATACATACATACATACATACATACATACATACATACATACATACATACATACATACATACATACACACCTGCGTATGCACATACGTACGTATGCACGTACGTACGTACACTACTCAATTTACGCAGTGTGGACGTATTATGAAAAATTGAGGAGAAACGTGCGATAATTTAAGTAAACCGGCATCAAATTTCGTTAGTCACATTTAGCTCAATGTATAACATGACTTTAGCTTTACGGTAGCGTTTACGTAAGCTGTGACCTACGCATTGCACTTGTTACATGCGCTTTCGTAGTTCCGTAATATTTGTGGTCACAATAATTTGTTATATAAAAATAAACAATACAACAAAACGCCTCAAATAAAAGCGCTGCGTAGGATTTAAAGCCGTCTAAATAGAATGTCTTGGTACACCAAACACATTTCGTGGAAAATAACAAAAAGAACGAGCTAAGAGAGAAATCACCATTGTTACGTAGAGGAAGAACCGGTCATAAAAGAGCGTTCTAAGCAGAGCCATGGCTGGATCCCATCCGCAACACCCCGTTTCCCGTTTCCCTTCTCATGCTAAAAACACCGGGCAGCTAGGCAAATTGAATTGTCCAAGAACCCGCAAGGCGTCGCAGCAATGACCACAATTACTACCGTTCGAACCACTATGCGCGTAGCTTAGATTGGGCTTAACCGCTTGCATAATAGTGTGATCGGGAAAGTGATAGTTCTTGTTTGGTGATTTTTTATGAAGAAATGTTAGCTCGTCGATACTACGTACAATCGTGTACTTTTAATTCAAATCCCATGTCGCACTGTGCGAAACTTTTCAAAAGCAATACAGCGGTAATACATTCCAACTAAGCTGTTTCACTATTCGAGAAATGTTATAAATGATGTTATATCGACTGCGGATAATATTAAGGAAGAAATTTGATCAGAGTACAAACATGTTTGCATGTTAAAAGCGAAGCGGGTGACAACTTTAGGCACCCTTCTTCACCTAGAAGGGCTGCTAAAGCTGTGGTTATTGCCGGCACAGCGCCGCACAGCGTGATTTGCTCGCCCGCAAGAAATATGTTTTCAGTTTCTGCTCTGACATTGGGGTTATTTTCTTCATGTGTAACACTCGCAATCGTCCTTGCAGTAATTT
The DNA here is from genome assembly GCF_048455015.1 of Haemaphysalis longicornis. Lineage (NCBI taxonomy): Eukaryota > Metazoa > Arthropoda > Arachnida > Ixodida > Ixodidae > Haemaphysalis > Haemaphysalis longicornis. The sequence goes on from NW_027526266.1 coordinate 23,177,026, forward strand.
AACACCCATAAGTGGGATAGAATTCTCCTTGAAGAAGTCACGTTTCCTGGCTTCCACAGAAGCACAGCGAACAAAGCTTCTATCCCGCAAACGGCAGAATTGACAACGAATGCTGAGGAAAGCCTGCAGCCCAGTAGGTCCACACGCACTCCTTGCCGCTTTCGTAGTTCGCCGCAATGCTCTTCTGTCGGTCGGAGCAATGTAACCGCCGCCGTCTATGCTGGCGCGAAAGTGAATTGTGCATACGCGCTGTCGTATTTCTGTGTTCTTACCTGTGCGCGTAGATTGATACCAAAGGCTTAGAAAACCTCTAAATACATTTTCTGTCGCCTTCTTAGACGCAGTGGCCTCATCTGGGGGTGGCAGGAAATGAATGTATCTTTTCATTCGCATCACGAGAAGCACCCTCCTCGCCCTCTTTGCAAGTCGCCGACTTCGTGTTCTCCAGAAAAAACAACAGCATGCAAAAACGCGACAAGAAACATCTGGGCCAAGTCATGCCGGTATTCATTCCGTACTGATATCTGACATTGTTGGCCAAGTTCTTCGGTCGTATCAGGGAACGCTCGTGTCATCGCACGACCGATGCATGCTGTCATCGGAGCTATATTTCCTTTCATGCGGCGGAATAAAGCGTGCTTCGGTGTCCTGGTTGTTTTTACACTGCTAGATTGCAACTACCTGACGCAGCTTTTTGGGGGCGGTACGTGATGCCATCTATGAAGCGAAAAAGTGCGAATCTGAGTTGGCGCCGAACTGCTGAACCCTCTTAAGACCCCAGTGTGGCAGGTGTGGAGAGGCCCTATCTGTAGTTCACATACTCATTCAATGCAACGCACTTCACACAACACGACGCAAACACTTCCCACAGCTATACAGACTACACGTCCAACTACACCCAGCGTTTTTCCTCTCTGATGATCCCATGTTTTCTATCAAGTGCGTTTTTAAATATTTAGAAGAAGTTCAATTTTTAGACCTCATTTCATACCACGCGTGATCACTCCCTGGCCCTATACACCAGCCATCCTCATTGTCGTTTTGTGATTTTACTTTTGTTTTTGCTCACTTTTCGTAGTGTTTAAGGTTTCACCCCTCATATATGACTATTGTCTTGGCGCTCTTTGCCCCAGTTGGCCTTGCGCCATAAACATCCAACCATCACCATCATCACCATTCAGACACAAGCTGGATGGCTTGTCTCCGGATGTCTTCCCGCAATTACAGTCATTAAAAAGCCTCTGAGCTGCGCCTGTCGTAGTTGGGAAGAAAAAAGACGGCTTGTTACGGTTCTGCGCGGACTACTGGCGACGGAAGTAAATCACCAAAAAGGAAGTATATACCCTGCCACGAATTTACGACGCCCTCGGCCACCTCTGCCGCGCAAAGTACTTCTCATCTATGGATCTGAAGACCGGCTTAACTGGCAAACTGAAGCGTACAAGAGAGAGCGAGAGGAGACTGCATTCATAACCCCGGACGGCCTATACGAGTTGAAGGTGGTGCCATTTTCCCTGTGCACAGCACCGGCAATGTTTTAAAGAGTCATGGATACCGTGCTAACTGGTCTGAAGTGGGACACCTGCCTCGTATACTTTGACGATGTTGTGGTATTCGCCTGGACTTTCGATGAACGCCTTGCAAAGTTGGAGTCTGTCCTCTAGGCCATTCGTACGTCAGGTTGACGCTGAAGCGTGGAAAATGCCGCTTCGCTTACAAGGAACTCAAGTTTTTGGGACACGTCGTTAATGCCACGGGGGTCCTGCCTGACCCGGCGAAAACTTCAGCCATAGCGAACTTCCCGAGAGCAAAAGATAAAAAGCGCGTGTGAAGATTTCTCGGACTTTGCGCATACTACGGGCGCTTCGTCGCAAACTTCGCACGCATTGCCGTGCCACTCACGCGCTTGACGGAAGATTGCACCCCTTTAAGCTGGAAAAGTGCCCGAGAGGAAGCATTCTGCATGCCGCAACAACGCCAGCAAAGCCCGCCCGTTCTCGCTGATTTCGACGAAAACGCCTAAACGGAAATGCGCATGCACGCCCGTGAGATAGGCATGGGCATTAGGTGCCGTCCTCGTCCAAAAGCAGAGCGGTTGAGGAAATTAATCACCTGTGCCAGCCGAGGTCTGTAAAAGGAAGATAAAACTACTCAGCCTCTGAAAAAGAGTGCTTGAATATTATATGGGCCATTTCAATATTTCGGCGATACGTGTACGGTAGACCGTTCAAAGTTGTGACCGACCACCATGCACTCTATTGGCTCACCAATTTGAAGGACCCTCTGGCCGTCTTGGGCAGTAAAGCTTCCGCATACAAGAATTGGACGTTACAATCGTGTATAAATCCGGTAGAAAACACTCCGAGTCCGACTGCCTGTCTCGCTCTCTCGTAGGCCCACCACCACAAAACTCCGATGAAGACAGCGCGTTCTTCGGAGTCGTGACGGAGAGCGACCTCGCCGTCCAGCAGACGGTGCCGACCACGAGTTACGCGTCATGATTGACTCCCTCCAGGGACGCGACGTCGCCATGCCTAGGGCATTCAAACGCAACTTTCCAGCTTTCAGCCTGAAAAACTCCGTCTTTCTGAAGAAACATTTCCACCCGGGAACGAGAATGAATTATGTTCTCATCCCCGCAGACCGCAGTGACCAAATGTTGCAAGCATGCCACGACGACCCGTCTTCCAGACTTCTCGGCACAGCTTGCGCTAGTGGAAGAATCAAGGCGAGGTACTACTGGCCCCGCGTTACATCGGATGTCAATCACTACGTCCGGAGCTTCCGTCACTGCCAGCGACGAAAAACGACGCTGACGAGACCCGCCGGACCTTGCAGCCTATCGCCGTCCCTTCGAGGCCCTTTCAACAAATTGAAATGGACCTTCTGTGTCCGTTTCGTACGTCACGATCACAGGACAAGTAGATTGTCGTAGCGACAGACTACATGCGGCGTTACGCAGAGACCATCGCTCTTCCAAGGGTGACTGCACAAGATGTCGTGAAGTTCTTCATTAACCAAGTTATGCTGTGGCATGGGGCACCCGAAGTCCTAATGATGGGCGGTGGCACAGCCTTTAGTGCGGAGCTAATGCAAGGAGTCTTACGGTACAGCAACACGAATTACCGAAGAACGACGGCGTACCACCCCAAACGAACGGACTAACGGAACGTCTGAACAAGACAATCGCGGATATGCTGTCCCCATCCGTCGATATTGAAGATAAGACTTGGACTTGGTCGATGTTGAAGATAAGATGAACTCTGTTAGGAAGGCATTGCCACCTACAATTTCTTTTTCTATGTATGTAGACGACATGCAGATATCTTTTAAATCAGTTATTATATCAATCTGTGAACGTAAAGTCCAATTGTGTACAAAGAACCTTGTGGCTGGAGAGACAAGAATGGTTTTAGACTTAACCGTGGAAAAAGCTCTTGCGTTCTGTCGTCCAGGAAGTGTGAGCTCCATGTGTACCCATACATTAGTCTTAATGGTGCGTCCATTCCCGTGGTTTTAAAATAAAATTTCAGTTGATAGTAGCACTTTGTCTCGTCTTTGTTTTTGTTTTCTTCTCTTGCCCCGTGTTTGTTCGCGCTTCCCTCCAATGCATGTATTACCAAATCGCCCTAGCTACCGCTCTTGCAAGTCTCAAAATTTGTTTTATTTTGGCAAGTACCGGAAGTATTGGGAAGTTAATTTAACGGCAATTAACCCCTAAGACGAAGGAATTATTAACCACAAAAGAGAATCTAAAGCTGAACGATAAGTTTGTTAGGACAACCCACAGCTAGGCAGATAAAACCCAGAGGCGTGCGTCAGAAAGGAGCAGCAGCGCCTTCGAAACTAGATCGAAGATTTCATACATGGTGAAACTGGGTTTAATTTTGAATGCACTATATTAGATGTTCGTATTTTAGGCCGTCAAAAATTTGAGTGCGGTTGGCCTTCAATGCGAAACTTTTGCCGTGACACATATATATATATATATATATATATATATATATATATATATATATATATATATATATATATATATATATATATGGCAGAAGTAAGAGTTGGCAGTCAAGAAAAACCTAAGAAAGCAAAGGGGAGGATGTGGTAGGCCATTGAAACAGACAAAGTATTGGGAAAGAAAGAAAGAAAGTGGAGAAAAAATGCCCGCCAGGTGGGATCCGAACCCACGGCCTCCAGAATACCGATCTGGTGCGATAACCACTACGCTACCGGCGGGGAGATTTTCCCCTCCAATTTCTGGGGTATTTATGTTTACGTATTTTTGTTTCCTGTGCTTGGGGGTGGTAGCCAGCGCCACTCGGACTACTCGGGGTGAAGGGGACCTTATTTTTAACCCCCGGGCCGTGACTCGAGTGTCTACGACATGTCCAGTGGGGTTGACGAACCGTTGAAACCTGTTAAGCTACCAATGGCACCAAGACTGCCAGAACAGAGGGCCTCGCTATGCATGTAGCGAATCAGAATAGGAAATGAGGGGCTCGTTGAAAATTACACAGAAATAAGAGTTGGCAGTCAAGAAAAACGTTGGAAAGCAAAGGGGAGGATGTGGTAGGTCATTGAAACAGATAAAGAATTTGGAAAGAAAGAAAGGAAGAGGAGAAAAAATGCCCGCCAGGTGGGATCCGAACCCACGACCTCCAGAATACCGGTCTGGTGCGATAACCACTACCCTACAGGCGGGGCGATTTTCCCCTCCAATTTCTGGGGTATTTATGTTTAGGTATTTTTGTTTCCTGTGCTTGGAGGTGGTAACCAGCGCCACTCTGACTACTCGGGGTGAAGGGGACCTTCTTTTTAACCCCGGGGCCATGACTCGAGTGTCTACGACATGTCCAGAGGGGTCGACCAGCGTTGAACCCTCTTAAGCTACCTATGGCACCAAGACTGCCAGAACAGAGGCCCTCGCTATGCATGTAGCGAATCAGCATAGGAAATGAGGGGCTCGTTGAAAATAACACAGAAATAAGAGTTGGCAGTCACGAGAAACCTCGGAAAGCAAAGGGGAGGATGTGGTAGGTTATTGAAACACATAAAACATTTGGAAAGATCTGAACCCACGACCTTCAGAATACCAGTCTGGGGCAATCTGGTGCGATATATATATATATATATATATATATATATATATATATATATATATATATATATATATATATATATTGTCACGTGCTAAACTGTGGGATCCAAACTGTGGAACGACAGCGTTATGTAGGATGAACACGCTAATCCTGTAATCCTGTTGCGTCCTGTCAAACAGGGCGCGGGGAAGTTGTCTTGGCGAAGACGCAGGGTCAAAAGTATTTATTAGGCGAGGTGCCTAATTGGTCAGGGGAAACATACAGAGAGCACCGGTTGGTGGCAAGCAATATGGCGACCAAGAACAGAGCACACGAGCCGCTAGCTAACGCGCTCCTTCGTCGTCCTCTGCTGTGTCGCATCGCACGGCACGTACCCAGGCGGGGGATTAGCGTGTTCATCCATACATAACGCTGTCGTCCCACAGTTTGGATCCCACATATTTTAGCACGTGACAATATATATATATATATATATATATATATATATATATATATACCTCTGTGGCTGTGTGGAAAAGAACGGGGTTTGGTATTTTTTATTCTTATTGTGCTTTTCGCTTTTATTTTCTAAAAACGGTGATGCATGGCGAGTACGTCAGGAAACACTAGACGCAGGGAGAAACGCTGTATCAATGTCCGGAGAAGAAGCCAGTAGCTCCAAGCACATACAACGGGATTCATACAATTGCTGGTGTTGTACGCGTCGGGGGCCCCCACCAGTCGCTGCCTTGGACGAACATAGGCTGCGAGCGTTTCCTCGTGGAACTTCGAAATGACCACGGCGCCCCACCTGGAGTTCGCCTAGCGCGTTAAGCGGACTCTAGCTAGGTAAAACCCAGAGGCGCATGTCAAAAAGCACCAGCAGTGACTTTCAAACTAGGTTGAACAACAAAAGCATCAGTTTCAAGGTCTAGAACACTCACCTGATTATGCGCATTCACCAGAACTTTCTGGCCATATGAATGCTTGCGGCAGCAAAGAAAAGGAAGCCTCTTGCGGGGCTTTACCTCTTGGTTCCGCTTATTCAGCCCGGCAGAGAGATACAGGCTTACCGACGAGACGAATATTGGAGGACCGCTTTTTAGGCGTCATCAATGCGCTTGGTAATATCTGCGAAGATGGTGAACTGAAGCTTAGTGCGTTATTTTACTAGGGGATGCGAATATGTCTTCTATAGTGCACGTTCTTTGGCACCGGAAAGGCTGCTGACCGAAACTGTAGTTTTTGAGCAGTGTTTGAACGTCAATTAATGTATGTTAATTAGATCAGGAGTGTTTGTGTTTAACCCTGCTTATTTGTTTCTAATTGGGCGCCAACCAGGACAGCTTGCCTGTAGCGGGTGTTGTTAACCACTTTTTTGGTGCGTAGGGAAAGCGTAAGACGTATTGGAAAGTATTGTTTGAACCTTGGGAAGAGGTGTAGGCAACGCATTTGAAGGGCCTCTTTCATTAAAAGGGTGTATAGAGATAATAGTAAGAGACTTACCCCATCCCACAAGCTCATTTTCCACATTGATAACTGTTTCCACAGTCAGTTGACGCGAGCGGGTGGTAAGAAGTAACAGGTTAAAACTTTCTTTCCATATTTATGTATACCAAAAAACCGATAACCCCCTCCTAGAATAAAAATACCTCCTAGCATGACCTAACTTTTGTCCAAAGTAGTAGTAGTAGCAGTTGTAGTAGCAGTGGTGGTGGTATGTTTGTGTTTATTGGCGCAAAGGTATCTACGATCAAAGAGCACATAGGCTTTACTAGGTTATGCTTCAAATTCAGGTTTAGACTTAAAATGTGTATGAGATGAGTATCGTACGGCCTAAAAGACCTGTACGTATGGGTTCAAACGTGACGCTCAGGGACTGATATCAATCTATAGGATCCTTTCACCACGCCAATCAGCGGTCTGAGAAATGCAGCCAGCCGTAGTCACTTGTACAATAGTGGTGGAGGCAGACGGCAAGGGAATCGGCGGCGGCGCTGCACTTCGAGTGGTAGAGTCCAGCGGCCGTAGTCTTGCTGGTTTTGAAAAACGTTCCCACCCTGCAATTGTCTTGAATTTAACGACTCGCTCGATGCGGCTCGGTCATGTTTTGGTGCAGGGCGAGGTCGCAGCTCTACAGATGAGTCAGGTTCATAGGCGAAATGTACGTAGCAATTGACCGACTGTATAGGAGACAAAGTACGGCTAGCCAAACGAGAAAGCAGTTTATTCAATCAAAGTATTCGAGGAAAAAAACGGATGGCCATTTCTATACTCCCTACCCAGGCGGCACAGAAAGTGTGCCCCAAGACCGGCCCGTCTATGGCCGCTTTCTGGCATGTCCGGCCAGCATCCAGGTTCTGGCAGCCACTGATCATGCCTTGAACGGCCAGCATTCGGCAACCAGCGCTTCGGTATTTTTCCGTCCACCCGTGTACGGACGCACAACGGCAGCTAACCGGCTGCCAGATATTCAGTTCTCTTACGGCTGCCGATGTTGAGAAAGAGAACGGCCGAAGTACGGCCTTAGGGCATCCGTTTTTTTTTCGGGAAGCGGTAATCGGCCGAAGCACGGCAAGCGACCGGCCACAGAATATGCGTATTCTTGCGGCAGTTGGTGTTCGAAAGAAGACCGGCCGGAGCGCGGCTGCCGTGCATTCGTTGTTTTAACGGTGAACCGCGCGTCCGGCGGTAGAATATTCGTTTTCTTCCGGCAACCAGTGTTATGAAGGATACCGGCCGACGTACGGCCCCAGAATATACGTTTTTCATTCGGTTAGCTGTCCTCGGCCGAATTACGGCAAGCGAATGGCCACAGAATATTTGGCAACCGGTGTTCAAGAGGAGACCGGCCTACGTAAGGTATCTGGTTATACGTCATTTTTTCGGCAAACGGCATACAGCCGAACAACGGCACGCGCCTGGGCGCCGATAATTCATGCACAGACGTGTTTGGAAGGAGACCGACCGTTTTTTTTTTCCTGGGCGGAGAAAAAGCCGTTAGGGAGCCGAACGACGGGGACGCGTTTTTCATCCGCTCCGTGTTTCTACGTTTTAAATGAACGAACATCGTTTGTCAAACAGTAATGATTGTTCTCGGTGAACGGGCAAGGTGCAAGGACTCACTGGACATTAGCAGCGAACCTTTTAGGCCATGGAAATGTCATTTATTGCCACAAGAAGACTTCCACACCGACGGGTGAGCTAAGCCTCGCCAGTTATCGCCGCTACCACGCCTCTGCCGCCGGCTTCGTCGACGCATCAGCTCGAGGCTATTCGCCCCCTCAAGAAATGGAGAGCATTGGAGACATCGACCCAGCAGAGATGTCCGATCCGATATGGAGATGGTTCACCAAAATAACTGGCCTTCAAGGGCGTCGAGCAAGCGGCCACCACGCAGGAGCTAAACCGGCACCATGTCAAGGACTCCCCACCAAGGAAAGGCAAGTGCGAGCAAAAGCGCAAGTTATTCTGCTTACAATTAAACTGCGACAAGCAATGTTGCACTATGTTGTTGGTGATAAACGTAGAAGAGACTCGCTCGTGCATTGGTAGGATCAACTTCATGCCCTGCACTATGTTACTTCATGGGATTTTACGACTGCCTATTTAGTAAAAAAATTATTTTAAATTTGCGATAACAACAGAGCCTTGTCACTGACTAAGCCTAGCTGTTAATGTAGTTCCGATGTTTGAAGGTGAGCTTAGCTACTCTTGGGATAAGACTCATTTGGTTAAACATAATCGCCAGCATCCTTGAAAACCTTCATTCCAATTGAATACGTATACCGTTAATTATGCTGCTGTGACAACGGCCGAGGAATATAAATACCTAGGAGTTTATTTAAGGAGTAGTTAGAGGTTAAATAGGCAGGTTCATACCATAAAAGTGACGGCTGCATATGTTTTTGGCTTTCTGAGACGAAATTTCAGTGAATCGCCATCTAACTAAAAGAACAACCGTATTTCACTCATGTGCGCTCAATCTTGGAGTACGCATGTGTTTTCGTGGATCCCTACACCAAAGAGCTGGTTGATACGCTCGAAAACATACAGAATATGTCAGTGCGATTCGTATTAGGTAATTGGCACGCTCAACTTAGCATGAGAGAAAGTAAAAGCAAACTGAAATGGCAGGACGTGAAAGATCACAGACGAAACCACAGGTTGAACTTTTTTCGTAATATTCTATCATTCGAAAACTGGAGTAGACGGGGAGAAGTATGTCCAAGCGCCATTCTACATATCGCAAAGTGCGACCGCTAGCTTAAAGCAAATTATTAACTTTCCTTTAAAGGTGACGCCTTGCGCGATTCATTTTATTTTACATCAATACTGCAGTGTAATTATCTTCCACGTATGATTACATTAAGTGTTTATATTGACGATTTTCAGCGCGCTTGTAGAAATATTTTGTTATTTTGTCTCATATTTAATGCTTAGTGTTATGTATCTCCCTTCTGTAATGCATGCAAAGGCAAGCAGGCATCAAATAAATAAATAAATAAATTAAAAAACAATGAATAAAAAATGTATAAAAATAAATAAATAAATAAATAAATAAATAAATAAATAAACTTCCAGAGGCGCAAGTTTGCCTCCGACGGGTTGAGAACCCTACGCATTCAACCTTGACCAATAAAATATTTATTGCCCTATTCGTTGCAGTATGCAAGGTTTCCTGTATGCATGCTACCATTGCTATGTTATTGGTTTGAAACAAATTATGTAACTAATTTTACGCCTTTCCTTGCGTGAACACAGAGGGATACAACTGCAGCCACCTGAAGCACAGCGTCATTCGCAACGCGTCTGGAATTTTTTGAACGTAGTATGACATAAGAAGAAAATTAAGTTCTTTTGGACTATTAAGTGGTGTGGACGTATACTCATGAAAACAACATTAAAATAGATTGAAAATGAAAGTACCTGTTCGCTCCTTCTTAGGATCAGCCCTGCGCAAGATCATCAGAAAAGTTGATCGCGTAGAAAATGTCTTTGCAAGAAAAATGGGCAAAAACTGGACATACTTTTTTGTGAAGGAGTTATATTAAATGCTCCTGAGTGTTTTGTTGAGAACCAAAACGCTTCGTAAAGGCATTCACGCCGGTTTTATATACAGCAAAATTGGTCAAGCAACTGTTATAAAAATATTTTACGTAGTCATAGCATGAAAGTGTTCCGGAATATTGCCCTAAAAGAAATTGTCTAAAAGCGGCGCAATTTATCTCTCTGAAATTCAACCCACTAAAGTATGCGCCCTCGCCCCCCCCCTCTTTCCCCATTTATTACAGGTAAGCCGCCCACAGATGATATCAGGACCTGGACAATACATCTATTCAAACTCTACAAAGAACTGAATATTTTCTGTGTTCGGCAGTAAAAGAGGCACAGCAATTAAAGGAACGACAATTTGTGAGCACTGTTTAATAAATGAATTTTCCTGTCAACTGAGGCTGGTAATTATGCAAGGCTGCGCTGAAAGCTTGACGGCTGGTGGTTGCGCGCGAGCTCACTTTGATGTGGCTGCATTGGACTCAAAATGCTGGGTTTGTGCTGCTTCTGCACTGCGCCCTTGCGCGACATGCAGTGACCGGCCTCAGTACAGTTAACGTACTGTGGCTGAACTCCAATGCCCGTAGCACGGCCGTATTTCCGGTAGCTTTAGTCCGGCCGGAGTCCGACGACCGCATCTCGGCTGTCCTCCGGCGGCCGTACTTCGGCCGTGCACGGGTAGCTTTGGAATGGCCGGAGCCCTACAGCTGGAATCTGGCCGTATGACCGTAAGCCGGTCGACTGGCCGACGGACACTGGCCGTTGGACAGCCATGGGAGTACGGCCGTATACGGCCAAAAGGCCCACATTTGGACATGGGCCGAACATGGCTGCCGGAAAACGGCCGGACAGAAAATCACCGGCCAAAGTACACCGGCCTGTTTTAGGCCGAACAGTCCTGTGCTGCCTGGGTAATGCGTAAATTGTGGGCAGCGTGAACTGCAGTCTCTCCTCACGGGAAGTAGCTGCTGCGCTCAGGAAGTGATCGCGTCATTAGCGAACGCACAGCGGCGCGCGCTACTCTGCTGTTGTTTTGCAGCGCAGCCGCCGTCGGCCAACGGGTTGTTGCAAATCCTGTTTGAACCTCGCGCGGAAATGTCACGTGGTTAGGATGAGCCACTCAACGAGGAGGACGAGAATCACATCCACCGGTTGCCGCACTCGTTGTTCAGCACTCACTCTTGAGTGCTACACTGCGCTAAACCAGCACTCACTCGTGGGTTCTCTCGACGGCAGCGTTAGTAAGCCTCTGTTTCGGCGGTGAGAACCGCATCTTAGGAAGTGAACGCGCACCATCGTCAAACACGCGAAAGCACGATCTGCTATGACGTCATCTCGAAGCGAATGGCCCCCGCCCAGCATGTCTCACTGCATCCCCCTCCCACTTTCGCCATGCGTCACCGCCGAGTATCGTCTTCCGCCGTCACGGCATACTGCTCTCCCCTTCACACTTCCGCTACACTTTCCTCCGCCGTTTTCTATCTGCCTTCGTTCGCTCGGTTACGACGCCGACGCGTATGTGAAACCACAGTAGTAGCAGCCAGAGGGATGCGCACTAGAAGCAAATCTTGCGGTTGTGCGCTTGTAATCCTCCCCCGTTCCAATATGTCATTGTGAACGGATAGGGAGTATTCCATTACTCTTTTGCTTTCCTAGGGCAGAAGTCTGAAAATTCTGTGTGCCTTCAAACACAGGTATATTTAACGCCCATGTTTCGAAGGCAGATGGTTGAAACTGATGGTTGAGACAGCGACCACATCCGCTGTCTCGCCTATACGAGACAGCGGATGTGGTGGCTGCCTATGCCAAGTCATGTGGTCTAAGCTGCACCCCCTAATAGACCGAGCTGCTCCTGATTTCACCACGCAAAACAAACCCTCCAGGTTTGCCCGCTATCACTCTATGCCTAGAGGGCCATATCATTGCGCTATCTCCAAGCGGGGAGATCCTGGCATGATATTCCAGGCGGACCGCTCCAACACCCTTGTGATCAACAAGCTTAAAACCACAACAGACTATGTTACTCATGATACGAGGAGTCACAACCACAACCAGGGGCATGGGGCAAGCGGACATGCTTGGCCTTTTCCAGGCCTTCGTCCTGTCTAGGATTACGTGCGCTATGCCTTATTCACTGCTTAAAGCCACACAGCCCGAAAAAATAAACAACCTTATCAGGAACTGAAAAAGTGTGTTGGTGCGGGCTTGTTGGTACATAACTGAATATGGAAAAACAGCGCTAAAAGGGGACAAAGAACGTGACAAGACTGGGCGCTGACTAACAACCACGAGTTTTATTTCGCCGTGGCGGAATATATACCCTCGGAAAACACGAAAAGAAAAGAGAAATTGATTGTTTGTCTCCCTTTCTCTTTTCTTTTCGTGTTTTCCGAGGGTATATATTCCGCCACGGCGAAATAAAACTCGTTGTTGTTAGTCAGCGCCCAGTCTTGTCACGTTCTTTGTCCCGTTTTAGCGCTGTTTTTCCATATTCACTTATCAGGAAGGCACACAAGCAACCCATGGGTCTCCGGCAAGCACCTCAACTGAACGGCTACTCCGACTCGGCATCCACAAGTCGGCCGAGGAGTTAATAGAGGTGCGCCTGTCTAGCCAATGCTTAAGGTGAGGAGCAACCGAAAGAAGGTTCATCCTCCCACGCCTGGCGCTGTCGGCCCCACTCAGCCACCTACCTCTCCTTCTTACTGGACGTACCCCACTCTACTAGAGAACACTTATTTGTGCCCACCTTACCATGCAACACGCACACTGTGCATCACGAGGATCGCAGAGAAGCCCGAGTCCTGACAATATTTAGGTTGTACGGAGATGCACCATCTACCGCCTGCACGGACACAGCCTGTTACTCCGAAAGAGCAGCCATGGCGGCCACCGTCGTTTTAAAGAAGCAGCACAGGGGCAGCATCTCAATCTCCGGAAACGGCCCTCCCCAAGCTGAGGACGCGGCGATAGCACTAGCGCTTAGCCAAAGCGATGTCAAAGTTTTAATCTCAGACTCCCAGCAGGCGTGCTGTAACTTTGCCTATGGTCGCTTGCACATCACAACAGTTCGAGTAATCAATCAGATACCACCAATGAGAGTCGTCAGGATTGTATGGGCACCAGATCACAGCGGCATCTCCGGCAACGAGATCGCCAACCTCATGGCTCGAGATTTGACACGCCGAGCCAGCGCTGATGAAGCCGAAGCCGAGCCCGAGCGCATGCAACCTCTTATGACATACCACGAAATTACGCAGCACTAGAGGCTGTCCTGTAAAACCTACTATTCACCCCACAAATCGCTACCGAGGGATCACGAAAGATTATTGCGTGCTCTCCATGTCAACACCTTCCCACATCGAACCAGACTTAGCTTCTTTGACCGGACACACTTTTCTCAACTTTGTCACTGCTGTGGAGAGCTTGGGACTCTCAGACACATAGTCTAACCTAAACCCCCCTAACATCCACCTTTCCACGGAGCTTTGGGAGAGAGCCTTGGCCTCCTCCGGCTTCAAGGATCAGCTGCGCCTGATCGAAAGGGCTGTCGAAGCGGCCAGAGCTAAAGGCATCCTCGAAGAATTAGGACGCCTCTTTGAAGCACTTCCTTGATTGAATTAAAGTTTATTTTCTCTCTCTCTCTCTCTCTCTCTTTCTGTCCCCACTTTTTCTGTCTTGGAAGTATTTTTCAGACATATATCTGTTTCAAGAAGAATAAATGACGTACCACATTTTCCCCTTTGATTTCCATTGGCGTTCATGACTGTACAGCCTTATTTCTGTCTCCGTTTACCGAGCCGATCATTTTGAATTTTGTGTGTGTGTGTGTGTGTGTGTGTGTGTGTGTGTGTGTGTGTGTGTGTGTGTGTGCGTGTGTGTGTGCGTGCGCGTGCGCGCGCGTGCGTGTTTGTGCGAGTGTGTGCGTGTGCGCGTGCGCGCGTGTGTGTGTGTGTGCGCGCGCGCGCGTGCCCGTGCGCGTGCGTGTGCGCGCCTGTATTAGCAAAGGCGTTGGAGATGCGAAAAATGGCTCACTTGATTGAGTGGCTGAGAATGGTTCCGTTCACAGTAGTGAACAGTTTCATTGGAAATGCTGAGCGGCTCATTAGCCTATGTTAAGCGCAATACAAATTATTGCCTAATTTAGGTGCGGGAACTTTTCCTTTTTATGGAAACCACTCTTTTGTTACACCTTCTAGTGTATTTGTACCGAAAAGAATTGGCTTCACCGTCATTACAAAGGCTTTTATGTGTCTGTAGTATTTCAAGTTCAGTCTGGGTCAAACTTTGAAGAAAAAAAAATGTAAATTTTTTGTCAACATTATCATCTCAGAAATACGATCTCTACTATTGAGCTGCGACACTATAAAAAGTATTCTGGAAAACGCGATACAAAAAAACTAATTTTATTCATGAAACGTAAATTGTAGTTTATAAACAACTATTTGCTCAGTTTATTCGAAGCGAGACGGGCCCGCTTTTTGGCACTGATAATAAACGCAAACGTTGCGCACAAGACACAGCTGGGTCGGCCGAGACGCCTCTACTAACTCTACCGGAACATGCCGGCATGATTCATCCAGAGCCACCTGGTTCAGCACGGTTCTCTGATCGAGCGAGCAGCCGTTGAGCGGCACTTTTTTTGGGAGAGCCACTGTGCCAAAGAACCGGTTGGTGCACGAAGCCAAGAACAGCCACTGAACTGAGCGGCACAGAAAATCCCGCTCGTTCCTGACTCCGACTATAGCTAAGCGTACAAATGTAACTGTAGTGAATCATAAAGGTCACAGGAGTTTATTTTCTATATTACTTTCAAAATGCAGACGCAGTTGAGTCACTGCTGCTATTGCATCCTCCCGATCTGCCTCTCGCAGCCGCGGTCTCTCAACCGCCCTTCTCAAAGAGCGGCTTAGAAGATCCGGTTCTCCTGACTCGGATTGTGCTCATACGAAAGGTGGCACTGGAGGGATTTTAAAAATTAAACCTGCCTGGCCCGGCAGTGCAGTTGCTTTCTTGCGCCGATAATAGATAGCGCGAAACATGCACCAAATAGCAGGCTCATTTGACCCGGCTTTTTGGCTCAGTAGGCCCTTCTTCCTCCATGGTTGGCTCTGCTGTGGCTCGCCCCGTTCGACACGGATCACTGAGTGAGCGAGAAGGGGCTCCTCCTCTCCAAAAGAACCGCCGCTCACTTTTACTGAGCCGCAGCTCACCTGCGCTTGAAAACGAGCGGCCCAAAAGATCCGAACCGATTTTGAGCGATGCATCTCTAGAAGGCCTAGAGGACGTAGCATACACAAAGCGGTGGACACCCTTGCTGATGTATATAACAGGGACATTTTTTGTACCTGAACTGGCTGCATTGGTGTAAGCAGTGCAGCGTATGTTAATTTTCCTACACTGCTCTGCATGACAATTGACTAATCTGTACCGGTTCTGAATGCACTTACAAATTCACTCGTCGTTGAGTCAAATTATATCTATGCTGGGCCCTCTTTCACGCAATACTGTAACTGTAAATATTCTAATAAGTATATTTTAATTATGACTGAGTGTGGTCATATTCAATTGCATTAGCGCGATCAGCGTTATGAGAGCCTTGGATTAGAGCATTGCACAAGGGCTCTCAAGTTGTATCTGGGAGTGTGAGCCCAGATCTTGCTACATGTGGGGGGTGGGGGGATACGTTCATTTCAGTAAAGCTCAGCTGTTTTCCCCGGTTGGACGTAACAAATTGGATTCATAGCGAATTGATTCACATTAAAAGGATTAACAACTTGTGCAAATCTCAAATTTTTAGTGGTCATCGGAATTACGCACACAGGGAAATGACAATCTCTGGGCCATTGCGGGCACCTCTAAGAACATGGAGGAAGGAGCTTCAAGGTTTAGTAGCGAATCTGAACAAACAGCAGAGGGAATGCGAAGTTCGCAAAAAAATGAGGAAAAAAAATTCTGCCATGCTGGTTCTATTTAGAAAATGTGCATACCAATGAAGCACTAAGGCAGCTGGTGCGTATATATGATTACCAGGTGCGAGCATGAGGTCCAAACACAAGATACGAAGTATTTTGTTACTTTGTTCTTGCATTGCAGTTGTTACCATCAAGGCAAATTCATTCCCAACACCACGAGCTTCTTATCGCAAAAACACCAGCCCAAACATATTACCTCCCCAAATCGGCTAAAAACAGCATTAGGCAATTTCCGAGCAGTGCCCTTGAGCAGTGAGAACCGTGCCTTTGAACTCGTAATGTCATAATTTAGGCTTCTTCGCCACGTTCAATTGCAACAAGCAGGTTTTCTACCCATTGATATGTACGGTCACTGCGCTTGCTGAATATTTTCATATTTAGGAATGGAATCACCAGTGTGCCCTTTTCAAAGTTATGAAGTACCCCTTAGTAGCGTTTATTTACATTATTCTGACTGCCGACTAGGCCACTAGGCTTCACAAGAGAAAGCCTATGCATCCATGCAACTTCTACATAACACGCCACTCTCCTCCTCCTCCTCCAACTCCTCCATGCCACTCACTGACACACGCAAGTGCCTCCTCGTTGTCGCCCAACTTTGTGATGTACGCGTGTGTGCAGTACATCGAAGATTTGCAGAGTGATGTACTTCCTGTGGAGTTAATTAAGGATTGGGATCCCAGAAACGTCAAGGATTTTTCCAAGCACAAAGTCGTTTCTGCGTACTGGTGCAGCGAAGCGGGCGACGTTGAGGGATTTTATCCCGCGCACGTGACGGCACCCTCTGGTGAGCGAATAGGTTTCCTTGCTTGGAATATGCCCGTGAAATAGTATCGACGTATGTGGTTATATAAGTTGATGTGCTCGCCGAATGGTAATGAGCAAATTAGTATGCGTTTATTAGCGTTTAATGGACCCTTCTCGATGCCAGCCAAGGGATTTTGTGTTTTCGGTCATAGCCGCGTCTCGTCATACAAATTACTTTTTCTGACTTAAGTCAAACTCAGCCAAGAGCAAATGTACGCCGAAAGGAAAATATCGGTACAAAGAGCAGATTTTCCTGCTTTCTCTTAATTTGTCGCAATGAGAGCTTTTTACTGTCGACCTTTAGCGACTTCCTCAACCAGTATAAGTTATCTGATGTTGTAACTTAATAGTAAATAGTGACTTTAATCTCTTACTCTAGACTCACTGCCGGGTTTCACCCAAGCGCTGAAGAAGTCTCGTTCAGCGTTGCCAAGTGTGATCTTGGCAGAAGTTGCTAAGACTGCCATGGTAAGGTGTCCTTGAATACCTCATGACTCAAGTAATAAATATAAAGCGCCTCTTGATCTTACAGGACTCAAGTAATAAATATACGGAGCCTCTTGATCTGAAAAATCGGAAGTATTGTTGTATAATTGTAAATTACTTGCTGTGGCTTTGTTTAGTGTATATCGTTGGAGGCAATTCAGCCGAGGTAATTAATTCTGTTTATTTGCATGATTCAGTGCTAAGAAACGTTCACTGTCCAGGTGTAAGTGCATCAAGTTAGTTATCCGTGCGCCTTTGGCATTATAATAAAAATGCTTCCAGTAATGCATGTTTTTAGCAGCTACGCGATGTTTACTGACTACTACCATTGCATAACAGCAGGTTAGTGGGTGCTGCCAATAAACTGCACTGAACACATAATGTGCTTGGAAATTTTAATGTGATCACTGTTATTTAATGTGATCCTGATAGTGTGGTAATGTGTGCATGCCATTGTGTTTTCTACAAGGTAGTGAAGTGGTGGTCAATGTGTGGTTTCCAATAATTTAATTATTCACCCAAAACAAGTTATCGGTTTTTTTCGAAGCCACCTAAGATCCTTTCACAAGAAGAAAAGAATTCGAAGAGGAAGCTGGCTGCGAGGGAAGAGCTGGGCACCATCATTTAAGATTTAAAGCCTCCAACGGCAGCCCAGAACTTCCGAACGTAAGTTTCCCTGCAACGTATGTGTATTGCAATGTTTATCTATTCTCCCAGAATTTGACCTACATTTAATGTGGGTAGTGCTGAACTCCGGTTTGATGGAAAGAAGCCCATTTGGTCGGGACAGGTCATGGTATAATGGAATAGTAAAAGAACACCCACCAAATTATTTCACTAATTACATAGGTTTTGGCTCGTACATGAGATTGCTTCCTGTTCACTACAGAAGCATCAGTACATAGGGCGCATTTAAGCGCGGCCAAAAATATACCATGCAGAGCATTAGTAAAGAGGAGGCAGATTGCAATTCTTTCATCTTAGCTTTCGTTGGGAGCCTACATGTATCTTATACTAGCAAAGTATTTTGGTTGCTGTTCCTATTGTTTTATTGTGGCTACTTTAATTATGGCTATATTTTATCAATGCTTAAGTTAGCAGTGCTCGAATAAGTCATAACAAACCTTTTTAGCCAGCAAACATGCTTCAGAAAAAAAAGGTTTTTATTGCAGCAATATCTCATAACATGATCACGAATGATCAATGTGATATAAATTTTAAAAGATTTTTCGCCAAAGTTTGTTTAAAATGGGTGAAATTTTGGGTGTTACAAATGTGTTTCTGTCCACGGTGGATGGTGACAGGGACATAATCATTTTGCCGACTGCAAACCAAAGTGGCTCCTTTGCAGTGACAATCAACGAAGTTTTGTTAACAAGATAAGTAAGCTCTTGTCCCCCTTTTGTTGTAACTGTGGAAAGTTTATTAAATTCCATAGTTTGGCAGATGCCGTCCTATAGCATTTGTAGTGTCACCTTGCTTTTCACTTTAAAAACAAAATATTTTTTTCTTTATTTTTTTACGCAGAACAACTTCTGTTTCGAGATGCAATGTCCAACTCACTTGTTTGGCTGCTATCGCAGGAGGCAGAAAATAAAAGGCTGAGACCTGATTGGTACTGGCTTGGCTTAGTCCTGCCAGGAGCCTGCATCACGCTGTCTAGGATGTTGATTTGATTGATTGATTGTGGGTTTTAACGCGCCGACGCAACACCGGCGGTGAGGTGCGCCGTAGTAGAGTGCTCCAGATTAATTTTGACCACCTGGGGATCTCATCGTTAGCCGAAATCTCGTGCACACGAGCGTTTTTGTTTTTCGTCTCCATCAGATAAGCGGCTGCCGCAGCCGAAGTCTAGGATGTTGGCAGACATAGTTGTTCTCATTCAATAAAAGGGCAGGCCAGAAATGGGATGCTTACTGGGTAGAAGTAGAAATTTAAGCATTATTAAAAACAAACTTTGCGTTGAATTTATTCATCTGTAATCAATATTCCTATAAAACTGACTGTTTATGCTGTAGCTTTTCCAACCTAAAATGTGGGTGACCATGAGACGAAAAAAGGTATCATTTGCAATAAAAGCTTGTTGAAGCTACATTATCAGGCAATACATTCTGCACTGAAACCATACACGTCAATGTAAAGCAGGTAAACCCCTGTACTATTTTAGTAGTACTGCGTTCATTACAGTGCTGAGACTAGGTTTCAGTATTGTTTCTAAAGTACATATTTAAGACATGATTTTTTGTTTAGTGTTATGATCCAGTCGTGGCGGGGCCATCCATGGCTCAAGGGGACACGATGGAGCCTGGGGAGGGTGTAAAGCTGAAAAGGATTTAAGAAAAGATAACCGAACTTGAAACAGCCCTCCATGAGCAGCGTGAGGGCCACAAAAAAGAAATCGCTGCACTGGAGGATTTTTCTTGTACACCAGGCTGTTAGTGATGTCTGTGGCACTGTCGTAGCCTAGGATATTATGAATTACACCCTTGACGGTGTCTTCCGGTGGTGCCGCATACGCGGTGACCTCGTACGTCTTTCCTCCGATGTGGAGTGCCTTCACGTCCCCTGACAAAAGTAAGACCACGGAACGACACAATCTAAATATTGTCCTCCACAAATTTAACGGAACCAACAAACAGCTTCTCCAGGCCCTTCAGGATCTCTACATTTCCCCTTCGGCTACCGAAACGCTCCCCACTTACTCGGGCAGTGATAACGCCTTCCTCGACAATCCCATCACTTTAAGCGAGGTACGGGATGCCGTTGCGGCCCTCCGGATCGGCTCAGCGCCGGGGCCGGACGGCATAACAAATAAGATACTCCGCAACCTATATGACGACTGCATCGAGACTCTCACGCGCTACTTTAACGTGTGTTGGGACGCGGGCCACATTCCCGCTCAATGGAAAACGGCCAACGTAACCACCATCCCAAAACCCGGAAAAAAGCTCCAAATTGAAAACCTTCGTCCAAGTTTCCTCACCTCTTGTGTAGGAAAACTTCTGGAGCATGTAATCCTAAACAGAATGAACGCCTACATGGAAAAAAATTCTTTATACCCACACACCAAGATTGGCTTCCGCCCCAAACTCTCGACACAGGATGTGATGCTTCGACTGAAACACGACGTTATTGACGGAGCGCGCTCCTCGTCAACAGATACTCGTGCCGTCCTCGGGCTCGACCTCGTTAAAGCCTTCGATAACGTCAAACCTTCGGCCATCCTAGAGAATCTCAACAGCCTGGGGATCGGAAGGAGGGTGTACAACTACATCCGCAACTTCCTCACCGATCGAACAGCAACTATCACTATTTGCGGACTTAAATCAGACAAAATTCACCTAGGCAGTAGGGGAACCCCTCAGGGTTCGGTTCTTTCCCCCTTTCTGCCCAATCCTGCCCAAACGTGGCAATGATCGGTCTGCCCAATCTCCTCAATCGCATAGAAGAGCTCCAGCATAGTCTTTACGCCGACGATGTAACACTGTGGGTGTGCGGCAGTAGTGACGGTCACATTGAGGACACTCTCCAGCAAGCCATAAACACAGTCGAAAAATACGTTACACCCTAGGTCCTCAGCTGCTCACCCGAAAAATCAGAGCTTCTTATCTACCGTCCCACCAGTAGAGGGAGGAAATCTACTTCCACTCCCCCTTCAATCCAACTTTTTGCCGCCAGTTCGCACCGCATTCCCATCGTCTCGAGTATTCGCGTTCTTGGGCTTCGAATACAAGCGAATGGACACAATTCCGAATCGTTGCTAGCGCTTGAAAAAGTTGTGCACCAAACAACCAGGCTAATATCCAGGATAGCTGGTCGCAACCACGGAATGAAAGAAGCCAACCTCCTACGCCTCGTGCAGGCCTTTGTAATAAGTCGGGTGACGTACGCCACTCCGTACCTCCGGCTACAGCGGGCAGAGGCAATTAAAATAGGCGCTCTACTCCGCATAGCCTACAAGCGAGCCATCGGTCTCCCACTAAACACGTCCACCGAGCGATTTGAGGCCCTGGGCCTGACAAATAGTCTGGACGAACTGATCGAGGCTCAACGGCTAGGGCAACTGGTACGGCTGGCCTACAGCACAACGGGGCGCCACATACTCGACTCGCTGGGTATAGCTCACCCCCACAGTGCACCTACTAGTGTCGCGATCCCTTCAACAATACAGGAAAATATTCAGGTCTCTCCGCTCCCGAGTAATATGCATCCTACACATAACAGGGAGCGGCGAGAGGCCAGAGCCCGTGCCCTGCAAAGACGCTTTGCGAAAGTCGAGAACGTTTCTTATGCGGACGCGGCTGATTACGCTGGTCGTGAGGCAATGGCCATAGCGGTGGTCAACAATCAGGGCAACACCATCGCCTCCTGCTCTATCCGAGCGACAGACTCGCTGTTTGGAGAGGAGGTAGCCATTGCTTTAGCCATGGTTGCCTCCACAAAAATCAAGACAATCATCAGCGACTCTAAATCAGCAATTGTAAATTTCTCACGAGGACACATACCAAGGGAGGCGTCCGGAATCCTCATTTCTGGTCTCCACCTCGAAAACCGGACAGGCAAGATCAACTTAATTTGGACCCCCGCCCACTCCGGCCTTGCAGGGAACGAGTCTGCGCACGAAGCCGCTCGAGGCTTTACCGACCGAGCGGACGGCCCTTCCGATGCGGAACTCGTCCCAATGTCAGGCCGGGGCAGGCTGTTATGGTACAGTGATATCATCGGTCATTACCGTTTAAGCCGGGCCCGCTTCCCACCCGCGCACCCATCCCTCAGTAAACGGCATTCGGTGGTCTGGCGACTGCTACAGACCCACTCGTACCCAAATCCCCTAGTGTATAGTTATTGCTACCCAGGGCGCTATTCCCACCAGTGTCATAGATGTCAGGAACGAGCGGACCTGGCGCACATGCTATGGCAGTGTCCGGAGGCGATCATAAATGGCCGCACAATCACTAACAGTGAGCAGTGGGAGACCGTGCTGCTCAGCTCCAGCCCGGAAGATCAACTCTGGGCCATCCAGCTGGCTGAGGACGCTGCCAGAGCCCAAGGGCTCACGGCCGACGACTAAGCTACACAGCTGGCAAATTGAATAAAGTTTACTCTCTCTCTCTGCACTGGAGGAGCAGCTGCGGGAGCAGCAACGCCGGGGTGACAGGGTTTGTGATGCCCTCTTGGTAAAGATTGGTAGGTGGCAGCCATTCTCAAATGATTGTCATGCTTATAAGTAGACATTTACAATGTTATTTTTTAATATACTACAAAAAATATTCTGACTTTTGCAGAACTCGCTCGGGACGCTGTTGGGCCGGAGGTGGTGGCTCAATTTTCGCTGCCCGACAATGAGCGCACAGGGTAATTTGGTACTTCCCTTTATGTTGGAGACATTTTATTCATTTAAGTCTTTCTATCTTGCTTATATTACCTTTGCCTAATTTGCAGTTCGCAGTTCGACACCAACCACACAAACACAAGGTAATGAATGACAATGTTTCTGTGCTTGTCAGTCCTATATTGTAAAAGAGGAAATTCTTAAAACTGACACCTCAGCTTGTAGATCAGGTTTGATAAACAAGCACAACATGATGCAGGCCAAAGTAAACGACAATATTCTGGACAACGGCCAACCAGTTTAGTCAGAGAACAATGTTACCTGCAAAACAATAATGAAGTGCTACTTAAGGCTACCGAACATCCAAATAATTTCGCTGATATCTTGCACATGTAAAAGAAAAAAATGGTCTCACATCTCGAATCAGCGCGAAAACGTGCCTGTTATGTCAGCCTCAAACCTAATACCATTCTCTGCTTGTTAAAGGGTGAATTTCGGGATGTGGATACCGTGCAGTGAGATGGGGGGTGCTTTCCCGGAACGGCACGGAAATTTGAAATTAGCAGTGGATTTAGTGGGGACCCTGATATGGGTGGGAGCATTTGTTCGGAATTTCACGGTAGTCTATGCCATGGCCAAGTACCAGGCCTCGCCTTGCAGTGCTTTGCTTGCCCCTGCCTTTGGTCCTTCAAGAGTACATGTGTTATCTTCGCACTCAAATGCGGGCTGAGGTAATGATATTGAATTGCTAAGCATTGCAAAGAAGGTGAGAACTGTGTGAGCAAGGTGTAGCAAGCCCATGTCTTGGTGCTAATGCACTGGGTTCTCTGCTTTTATTTTTGCAACCTTTTGTTCTCGTATGTGGGGCAGATATCAAAGGAGTGTACATGGCTTGTTAGAAGGTTAGTGCCATACAATACATCCACAAGTTGTCACCAGGACTGAAGTGGCAGTTGGTATGATTGGCAAGTTCTGTTTTCACCTTAAATAAGTTAGGTAGAATCTGCCCAAAAGTGAATATGTAGGAGGCACCTAGTTGCAGAGCTTACAGTCTTAAAGCATCCTTAGAACGGTTTTCTTTCATTTGGTAGTTTCTGTTGCAGAAACGGACATAAAAAGAATGATCAAGATCTGCGCAGAAATGAGGGAGTTATTCAATCTGTAGATTTAAAAAACACAAGCAAATGAATCGCAGCCCTCTCCTAAAAAGTTTGGGGACTGCCGCTTGCTTGTCTACTCATCCCAATGGCGTGTTGCAGTACCAGTGATGATTGTGAAACATGAGATGTTCTGGAAGTTTAAGCCCACAATGGCCAGACTTGGGAAGCTCCTTTTCATGCTTGATGGCATTATTGGCAGCACCACGCCGACAAGAGAGAACAAGTAACCACAAGAGGCTGGCATATTCATGCGCCTTCTCGGAATTGATGTGTTTTGCTAGGCGTATTTCTCTGAACTCCCTACCACCCCTTAAGCTATTTTGGGCTAACTAGGCTTCTATTTATAGGAAGACCTGTATTGAGCTTGTCCACTGAGTGCTGCTTTAAATCAAAGTGCAAAGCTAAGTTCTATGCTGAGGCTGCGCGTGACATGACAATTCTTTTGCAAGCTCATAAAAAGGCAAAAACTCGCACACCCTGGGTAAAAAACAAATGGAAGCGCACACAGCAAAAAAAAGTTTGGTGGATGTAGTGTTGTTCGGTTACACCAGATGGCCTTCTGAGTCATTGGACACAATGGATGGCGCCACTGCGCTCGTGTGTATATAAACGATTCGCGCTGATTAAACGGGGTTATTGTCATGGATCGTACAGTGGTGTAGGGTGTTTACTTTTACGTGTCGCCGTGCCGGCTACACGACATTCTGGCGACGAGGATGTCTTCCACGGGCATTTTGCCACCGCCTCCTTTTCTTGCCACCCCCGGCACGCCCGATGTTCCATGGGCCCGATGGTTACGCCTCTTCGAGAGGTTTCTGCTGGCGTCCGGAGCGACCGAGCTACCCGCACCACGTCGCCGAGCCCTCCTGCTGCACTGTCTTGGTACGGAAGGACAGCGCATTTTCGACGCGCTTCCGCCTAGTACGACGCAAACCAAGGCAGAGCTAACGAGTGCTGCACCCGGTGTCGCGCCCACGCCAGATGCCGCCGCTGGAATCATCGGAACCACTGCAGCTACTGGAACACAAGACGGGACAACTGGAGCCCCGCGCCCACCCGACGAGTACGACGTAGCCGTTGAGATGCTTTCGAAGCATTTCGCCGCCCCTTGCAACGTCCGCCTTCAACGCCATCGATTCAGGGCGCGTTGTCAACTGCAGGGTGAGCCCATCACTGATTTCGCCGTAGCGCTTCGGGAGTTAGCAGCTCTTTGCAATTTCGCCACCCAAGCGGACGAAAACCTGTGTGAACAGTTCGTAGCAGGCGTCACGTGCCCGCGGCTACGAGAGCGATTGCTGCTGGAAGGCGATAACCTTACGTTCGATCATGCTGTCGAGGTAGCACGGCTTCGTGAACAAACCCAGCTTGAATCCGAAGCCTTCGTCAGTCCGATGCAGCGCATTCAGCAGCAGTTGCGAGGCAGCTCAGCCAGGCAGGGTCGACGAGATAACGGCGATAAAGGCACAGGCCTCCCGGGGCGTCGCCACTTAAGCTGCTCACGCGCGTACAGCGCACCTGAGGTAACAAGAGGTGTGCAACACAAAGTCAAGATGAAAACCTCCATCGAACCAGTCGCACAGAAGCTGAGGCCCCTACCATTTTCAGTCCGCTAGCCTGTCTCTGACGAGATTGAGAAGCTACTTGCTACTGATGTCATTGAGAGAGTCAATGAGTGGGTATCTCCTATTGTAGCAGCCCGCAAAGCAGATGGTAGCATTCGACTGTGTGTCGATCTCCGGGAACCCAACAAAGCTATAGTAGCAGACAACTTCCCTTTGCCTCATATGGAAAAGCTGCTTCATACCCTCAATGGAGCACGCTGCTTTTCCAAGGTGGACCTGGCATCAGCCTACTACCAGGTTTTACTCCACCCAGACAGCAGAGACCTAACTTCATTTATAATGCACGATGGCCTCTTTAGATTCAAGAGGGTCTGCTTCGGGTTGGCATCGGCACCAGCTGCGTTTCAGCAGATTATGACGCAAATTCTTGGAGGTTGCAAAGGGGTCTTGTGCTACTTGGATGACATTATCGTTTTTGGCAAGACGGAGAGCGAACACAGGCAAAACCTGGAGGAAGTGCTGGAACGAATAGCAGGAGCTGGGCTCAAGCTCAACGAAAAATGCATCTTCAACACGTCGGAGCTGTCGTTCTTAGGACATCGCGTCAGCGCAGAGGGTATAGCACCGCTCCAGGCCAAGGTTGATGCAATCATTAATGCTCCTGCGCCTAAAGATGCAGCCACGCTACGCTCCTTTTTGGGGCTATTTGAATACTATTCTAAATTCGTGCCGCGACTGGCAGAGGAAGTAGAGCCAATGCGCCGTCTACTTCGCAAAGACGTGCACTTCGACTGGGACGACGCTGCGAAAGAGAGCTTCGCGGGAGTAAAAAGACTTCTAGCACCCCACAAGGTCCTCCGAATGTTTGACCAGACGCTACCGGTCATTGTCGCAACAGTTGCCTCTGCGTACGGTCTCGGTGCCGTACTGCAGCAAGTGGAGGGGTCCCATGAGCGGACTGTGGCATTTGCATCGCGGACATTAACAGAGACAGAACGGAAACACTCGGCTGGAGAGCGTGAGGCCCTTGCCTGTCTCTGGGCCTGCGAGAAGTGGCACGTTTACTTCTGGGGCCGATCATTAACGCTACTGACGGATCACCAGGTTTTGGTGGCATTGCTCTCGTCCCGTAGCACAGGACAGCGGCCACTTCGTATCGCAAGGTGGACCGCACGACTGCTGCGCTACAACTTCAAAATACAGTACCGCAGCGGAGCCCACAACCAGGTAGCACATGCCTTGTCCAGACTGCCCATGCCAGACACAGAAGGTGGCTTCCAGGTTGATGAAGAGGTTGTGTCATTGGTTACATCGTCTGTACACTGGGGCAATCTTCAGGTTGCTACCGCTGCGGATGACATACTACGGCAGGTCGTGCACTTTGTCCAGTCATCATGGCCAACAAGGAAAAGACTTGCCGCCGAACTGACGCCGTACTACGAAATACGAGACGAGCTCTCGGTAGTAGATGGGTTGGTTCTGCGCACAGAACGAGTTGTAGTGCCTGCCAAGCTAAGGGATACATTCATCAAGTTAGCTCATGAGTCGAACCCGGGAATTGTGAAGACTAAGCAGAGCATCAGGGAAAAGTACTGGTGGCCTTGCCTCGACAAGCATGTGGAGGCCGCCGTCCGTAGCTGCAGCGTCTGCCAAGCCTCGGACAAGAGTGTCAAGAACTGGCAAGCACCACTCCAGCCTGTCCCGCTTCCTGACAGGCCCTGGGACAAAATATCCATAGACATAATGGGCCCCTTTGAACGTGCACCGGCTGACTGTCGATTTGTCATCGTGGTAGTGGACTACTACTCCAGATGGCCAGAGATTGCGTTCTGCAGGGACATCACTTCTCGCACGGTGATCAACTTCCTGCTTGCTGTCTTTGCGCGAGAGGGTTACCCTACTGAACTGGTCTCGGATCACGGCCGACAGTTTACGTCGAGTGAAATCGAGTGCTTCCTTGCGGACAGGGGCATCAAGCATTTCTTCTCGGCAGTTTACCACCCTCAAGCCAATGGCTTAGTGGAAAGATTCAACAGGGTCTTGAAATCGTATATACAACTAGCTCTCCTAGAGCAGCGACCAATCAAGACCACTGGTATAGAGTACCTGGGTATTTACCGAGCCACACCCCACAGCGCCACTGGCATCTCCCCAGCAGTGTTGCTTCATGGCCGCCACATGAGGACATCATTAGATGTTGTTGGCCAGCCATCAGCGGATTTCGGCACCCATCCCGCCCGTGAACTGCGTTGACTTCGGCGTCGTGTCTGCGAATACCAACAGAGAAATAAGGTGTATGCAGACAAGCGAAGAGCAGCCAGGGAGCCCAAATTTAAAGTGGGGGCCTACGTGCGGGTGAAATGCCCGGTACCTGGAATGAAAGGCACCCCTAGTTTTGGTGCTCCACTCAAAATACTTAAGCGGGTAGGACGATGGTCATTCCACCTGGAGGACGGCCGTACCTGGAAAGCCTCCCAACTGTCTGCTGTACCCCACGAAGCTGTTCACGAAGAAACAGGGGCAAGACAAGAACCGCTGCGGGAGGACAGGGGGACAGACGGGTGGGCAGGAAACACCACAGCACGGACACCGTCCTCCAAGGTAAAGAGCAACACGTCCCAAAATACCCCAATACAGGAAGCTGCACAGTCTCCGGGGGGGTCAGCACTGCCTCCTCATACGCCAAGCCCACCACGGCCTCCACCAACGGGGACCACGACCTCAGGACTGGGTGCTGATCGTGTCGACGAACCACAGGCCTTCCATCAGCCAGAGGAGCAGCCAGTGCCGCTCCGTCGCTCTACACGGGAGCGAAGACCACCAGAGAGACTCAGGGACTATGTGCGGTGACTTGTTTACAGTGGAGACTTTCCTATAATTTTACTGTCACGGGTAGTGACTATTTCTGTTCATGCACATAATCTGTGTTCTGTTAAGGGAGGGGGTAGATGTATTTTGTTCGGTTACACCAGATGGCCTTCTGAGTCATTGGACACACAATGGATGGCGCCACTGCGCTCGTGTGTATATAAACGATACGCGCTGATTAAGCGGGGTTATTGTCATGGATCGTACAGTGGTGTAGGGTGTTTACTTTTACGTGTCGCCATGCCGGCTACACGACAGTGGAGTTAGAACTACCAACCTTCAAAACATATCGGGTGCGTTACCACTAATTTGATTCTGGGAACAGGGGATGCTTTAAAAATTCTGTGTATGAAGCCAAAGGGTCAACAAATATCATCTGGTGGTATTGTGTTTTCATATTAAAGAAGTTCTGGCAGGGATAGCACTTCTCAAGTAGCAATATTTAAGGACAGGCCTCATCATCGTAGCGCTATAACAGTGTAGCCAGAGCTTGCTGTATAGGAATTTTATAAAGCAAAACAAAGTTATGGCAGATTTGGAATCCTCCTTATGCAAACAAAGGTAGCCATGAATGAGAAGCGTCACTAGTATTGCAGTTGTCTTGGGTAATATGTTTCAACCTGAAATAGCTTGGTTGACTTGGTCTCAAGACAGCCGACTGCCGCTGTAGAAAAAGGATTTTTTGTTGGGGAATGGAATTGAGTTTCCCATTCCTAAAGCATGTCCCCTAACCTCAAAATAGACTGAACTGGCGTACACTTTGTGATGCTTACCATCTGCACCACTTCTGGCATCAATGCTGGTATCTGCCGAGAATGGACATCCATGTAAAACTTGTAAATGGGCAAGTACTCGTGTATGCATCATGGGAAAGTGCGCAGACGCCGAGTGCTGCTTACTCGGTTCATTGCAACACGTGGTGGAAAAGCAGACAAGCTCTCGGACCGAGCAAGGCCCCTATTACTATCTGCATTGGTTTTCTTTTTTGAGTATGGTCAAGTTTTTATGGTTACTTTAAAGAATACAAAAAAAAGCATTCCTTGTGTAGGCCTTTTTGGTCAATACAGTGGCATGTATAAAATACTGGGAGCTGAGCCAATCATAAAGTCCCTGTTTGTGCTGCCATATCTCGAAGAATCAGGTGTGGCATAGCCAGTGCGACATTTTCTTGTGTTTTACCCGATTATAATTGAATAGCTTTTACTATTTTTGCACTGAATATTGAGTGGGGAGGGGGGGTGCGCACAGAAAGAAGACTGTCCCTTGCTGG
Organism: Haemaphysalis longicornis; assembly: GCF_048455015.1. NCBI lineage: Eukaryota > Metazoa > Arthropoda > Arachnida > Ixodida > Ixodidae > Haemaphysalis > Haemaphysalis longicornis. The sequence goes on from NW_027526266.1 coordinate 23,206,619, forward strand.
GCAGGGACTGTTCATCAAACCTCACCGGCTTGTGGCAAAGTGTGCATTGTGCAGACAGGGGTGTTGCATGAACATGTCTTACCATGGCTGCACATGTGGGGGCTTGGACACACTTCTGTTGGTGCACCACTTGCATATAATACTCATTGCATTGTTAAATGAAACTAGTTTAAAGTCAGCAGTGAGGGTGTTATATGTCCCATTTATATTTTGTGCCGTTTTTGACCTAAAAAACCAGTATCCATTGAGCAGTAATTATTCCTAACAAAAGCTAATACATTCATTGCACATCAAGGCATGATAGTTTTCCTCTTTGCCTTACTAAATTTTCATTTCAGCCAGTTTTTCTCTATGTGTACCATCAGTTATTGGAGTGCATTGGTTGCTGTAGGAACCTTAATCAATGGACGGCGACTCTGTCTAGTTTCGGTTTCCGAAATTGTGGCGATCCTAGCGGCAGGGTGCTGCGGCGTGGCCCTTCCCTTTCCCTCGGCGTTTCTTTCTTTCCACACCGTGCATGCTTCCACGCTTTCTCAAGCATGCGCAACAGCTTACCGGCGCCAATATCTTTTTTTCTTTCTCTCGGCGCCCGCGGCGGGCCAGTTTGGAGCGTGCGTAAGCGAGCCGGCGTGCGAAGGGTTGTGCGGGTTGCCTCCACGCCTCCACGGGCTAAAAGTTTCTCTGCATTATAAATATATTCGAATGTATTCTAAATATGGGGCCGCGGAGGAAGTAGCGTCACAAGCCCTGCGCAGCTCTGTGGTGCAGCAACACAGGGCGAAACAGTTCGGCCAAGTTTCTCGTCTTCTCCAAAGACGACAGGTAAGAAATTAGCGTTGTACAAGTTATAGTAATTTCTAAAAAAGCCGACCGATCGCACTCTTCTGTTTTCAAAATATTTCGCGCATGTAACGGGAAGTTAATGAGACATGTCAGTCGTATTGGAGTGGAAACTAATGTGTAAATATATCCCAGCCTTGCAGGTACAAAAAGTTTTAATAGAAGTAAATGCGCGTTCGGCGCGGACACTCTTGCTCAAAAGGTGAATTTGAGGCGGCATTGCCGTTTCATGATTGCCTTAGTAACTGCTTGCACGTCGATTCAGGATTCTTATCAATGTATTTTTATTGTTGTTTAGTGCAGTGAGTTTGAGTCTTGGTTGGGGCCCCAAGTCGAGGAAGGTTTGAGACTTCATTGGACGTTTCCTCTGATGATGATGATGGTTGGTGTTTCATGGCGCAAGGCCAACGAGGGCAAAGAGCGCCAGAAAAGAAGTTATATAATGAAGCGAGGTGGTTACCAAAAAAAGGTAGGTATAAAAACATGTAAATCGGACATAGTAAAATCAATTACAGGTAATGGTGATGACTGGTGTATAGGGCCAGATTTGATTATCGTGATATGAGATAAGGTTTAAAAACTTAAAATCTGACAAATAATCAAACACACGTTTCATAGAAACACTGGCATCGTCACCTAGAAACAGCGATGGATGTAGTGGGATATGTTGTCTGTAGAGTTCTCTGAAGTGTTTGTGTCGTGTTGTGTGAAGTGCCTCGCATGTTATTAGTATGTGGACTACGGATAGGCCCTCCCCGCACCTGCTACACAGGGGTCTTGGAGATCCCGTGAGCAGGTGGGAATGTGTTGCATGCGTGTGGCCTATCCGTAATCGAGCCAGGGTAACTTCGTTGTGTCTGTTGTGAGTATCAGTGGTGTATGCTCCCAAGAGTGGCTTTATAATGTGTAGTTTGTTGTCAGTCTGTTGATTCCAGTGTGCTTGCCATGTTGTGCGAAGGTGTTGTCTGATGTGTGATTTGAGGTCGGTGTAGGGTATTGTTGTTATGTCAACGGTAGTTGTAAGGGCAGCAGCGGCCGCCATTCGGTCCGCGGTCTCATTACCTGGAATTCCAGAGTGCCCTGGCACCCAGCACACAGTCACCTCAAGGTTTAACGCATGCACAGACATAAGAGTACTAATAAGAGCACTGACCACATGGTTTTTAGACTTCTGTGAGGATAATGTACGCACAACACTTAAAGAATCAGTATAAATTACAGATTTCGGAATTCGACTAAAAACAATATGTTGAACTACAAGAAGTATGCCATAGGCCTCTGCCGTAAAGATACTTGTATTTCTATTCATAGTTCTACAGACATTAAAGGTGCCACCATGCGCAGCACAGGAAACAGTTGTGGCAGTTTTTGAAGCATCCGTGTAAAATTCAGCACACTTATATTTGTGCTGCAGGGACAAGAAATGTTGCACGATCGCGCTTCTAGGCACTCTGTTTTTCTCGACACTTATAAAAGATTCATCACATGATATCGGGCGAAGCTGCCACGGTACTAGAAGTTCAGTAGCGGAGGTTTTGATGGTGTCTGAGAATATGACATCAAGTTGCGACGCTTCTTCTCTTACTCTGAAAGCGAAGGGAGCAGAGACTGATAAACGATTAGTAAGAAGTTGAGATATGGATGTATCATAAAAAACTGATGTAAAAGGATGGTGAGGCATTGATGAGATTTTAAAAGCATAAAGCAGGTCTGTGTAGGCTCGCTGACGTTCTAGGCTCCATTTGTTGCACTCTACATACAAACTTTCGACTGGACTAGTCCGAAAGGCACCACATGACAAGCGGAGCCCTAGATGAAGCACAAGGTCCAGCATTCAGAGGGATTTTTTAGTGGCTGACCCATAGACAATGCTACCATAGTCCAGTCGTGAGCCTATCAAGCTGGTAAAAACACGTAAAAGAAGTTGTTTGTCAGCACCAAAAGAAATGTGCGACAGAACCTTCAGGATAGTCATTGTTTTTAAGCATTTATGTTTTATTTGTTTTATGTGTGGGATAAATGCGAGCTTTTCGTCAAAGATTATACCTAAAAACTTGTGTTCTTTCTTGACAGGAATCGAGACACCATTGAGATGAATGTCTGGATCCGGCCGGATGCCACGCCTCTTGGAAAACAAGACACAAGTGCACTTCCCCGTATTAAATTTAAAACCGTTGCTGTCTGCCCAACCAGCTAGCTTGTTAACACCAAGCTGGACTTGACGCTCGCAGACAGACAGGTTACAAGACTCAAAGGATAATTGAACGTCGTCTACATAAATGGAGGAGGAAATCGATGGTGGTAGCGCCTTACGAAGAGAATTCATTTTCACAATAAAAAGGGTGCAACTTAAAACTCCACCCTGCGGCACGCCGTTTTCCTGCACCTGAACCCTAGAAAGTGCAGTTCCAACTCGCACGCGAAACGTTCTTTCAGACAGGTAACTGGCAAGCGTGTTCATCATGTTACCCGACATGCCAAAGGACTTCAAGTCGCTAAGGATGCCGTACCGCCAAGCAGTATCGTACGCCTTTTCAAGATCAAAGAAGACCGTCATGCAGTACTGCTTGTGGAGGAAAGCATCTTTGATAGAAGACTCTAACGCAACGAGTTGATCGTTGGTAGATCGCCACGCCCTGAAGCCCGCCTGGCAGCTCTCGAGAAGACCATTGTACTCTAAGAAGTACACAAGTCTCCTGTTTATCATCTTCTCGAAGAGCTTACACAGGCAGCTTGTCAGGGCAATGGGGCGATAACTGGCAGGAGAGGAAGCGTCCTTCCCTTCCTTTAGGACAGCCACTACTATGGCCTCCCTCCAAGAGCGAGGAATGCGCCCCGAAAGCCATATTTTATTGTATAGGTGTAAGAGTGTTTCAAGAGTGTCTGGGTGTAGGTGTTGTATCATGGTGTATGTGACTTTGTCTGCACCTGGAGCTGACGTCTTACATGTTCTCAGAGCAACCTTCAGCTCATGAATTGAAAAACAAGAATTGTAAGAAGTGTGCGACTTGTTGTTATCACGCAGGGACTTCTTTTCTACAGATGTTTTGTGTTTTATGAAAGTGTTTGTGTAGTGTGCTGAACTGGACACGTGTTCGAAGTGTTGTGCAAGTGTGTTAGCCTGGTCTTCCAGTGTGTCCTCTGTTGTACTAACCAGGGGCAGGCTGTGTGTCTGTTGTCCTTTTAGTTTTCGTATTCGTGTCCAGACTTTGTGTGTATCAGTGTATGAATTGATGGAAGTGAGGAAGGTGCGCCAACTCTCCCTTTTCGCCTCACGACGCACTCGCTTCCCAAAAGCCTTTGCCCGTTTAAAAGAAATGAGGTTGTCTGACGTGGGGTACCAGCGAAGGACACACCACGCCTTGTTCTGGGCCTCTCGCGCCCGCCTGCAGTCCTCGTTCCACCAGGGCCTCCTTGGGCTGCGGGACCCACTGGAGGCCTGGGGAATGGACTTTTCGGCGGCATCGAGGATGTGCGCCGTGACGAGTTGGGCGGCTTCCTCCACGTGTAGGTATTTTATGGATGTGTGGTGTAGCTGAGATGTTTGTGTGAATGTGCTCCAGTTTGCTTGTGATTCATTAAACCTTTTATGGGAACATGGACTGCTCGGGCCTGTACCTATATACGTTAATGAAGTGGGGAAATGGTCACTACCATATGGGTCTGTGCCCACACCCCACTCAAGACATGGAAAGAGAACTGCGGAACCAATAGCCAAGTCAAGATGCGAGTATGTATTGTGTCCTAGGTTATGGTATGTAGGCTGTTTTTTGTTGAAAAGGCATGCTCCGGAGGATGTAAGGAACTTCTCTATCAGGCGACCTCGGGCATCCGTTCTGGTGGAGCCCCAAAGAGAGTTGTGCGCATTAAGGTCGCCTGTTAGTATGTATGGTTCGGGCAGCTGGTCAACCAGTGCCTCGAAATCAGAGCTCAGAAGTGCAAAATCAGGAGAGATGTAAATGGAGCTTACCGTTATCAACCTATTAAATATTATGGTACTGATCGCTACAGCCTCGAGGACAGTGTTTAAAGTGACAGGGGGGCATGCTAATGATTTCCGGGCGATAATGGCCACACCTCCTGAAGAGTGTGTGCAGCCAACCCTGTCCTTTCTGAATACCATGTGCCTATTTAAGAAATTTGTTTGTTTAGAGTTGAGGTGGGTTTCCTGGAGACACATAATACTTGGCTGACTGACATGCAGAATCTCATACACATCGTCAAGACTTTTAAGGAGGCCTCTGCAGTTCCATTGGATGATATTTTCTGTTCCCATTATTTATATTTAAGAATGACTAGAATGTGTGTGTTCGTGTGTGTTCATGTGTCGTCTTTCGGGGCTGTTACTCTTGGATTCGGCTTTTTGGGCCTTTCTGTAGGCTTGGAAGTCGGTGGCCGCTCCTTGCGCTGCGTTGCAGGCAGGAACGGCCCAACATCCATCTCGTCGTCGGATGTCCGATGAGTGCCCGACGGACCGCGCCCCCCGGACTTGGCCCCCCTTCAGGAGCCCTTCGTTTGAGCCGCCACCGTCGGGGGCGCCAGAGGTGGCACAGGCGGTGCGGTGGCGGTGGGAGCCGGTGCGGGGCCCGTGGTGTCCATCACCTCGGTACCCTCCAACGCACTGGAGGACGGGGAGACAGAGGCGGGAGCGGCACCGGTCCCACCAGGAGTGGTTTGCAACACAACAGCTGCTGCCTCGGCAAGCGGCGTGGTGCCGGGTTGGGCTGCGTGAGGCAACCCAGCGGGGGGCGGGGGCGGGACCAGGTCAGACTCGCTGAACTGGGTCCCTGTGGACACCAGACGCCGCTCCGCCCCCCGGCGAGCCGCGTCAGCGTACCTCCCCAGAGGGAAAGAGGCGAACCTCTTTCTCGCCTCTGGGAAGGTGATGTTCTCGGTTACCTTGATGTTGATAATCTTTTTCTCGAGTTGAAACTTTTCGCACTTGCGGGAGTACGCTGCATGCGGTCCCCCGCAGTTTACACAAGTGAGGGTATCGGATTGGCAGTTGTCACTAGGATGATCGTGCGCCGCGCATTTCGCACACGTCGTTCGGCCACGGCAAGAGTTCGTACCGTGCCCGAACCGCTGGCACTTAAAACAGCGCCGCGGGTTCGGGATGTACGGACGTATTGAGCACCGGATAAAACCTGCATATATATGTTGTGGGAGAACTGCGCGGTCAAAGGTCAAAATGATGTGCTTGGTGGGAATCTCCTTGTCGTCTCTACGGATAGTGATGCGTCTCACGGCAGTGACGCTCTGATCCTTCAAGACGGCAAGGAAATCCGCATCGGTTTCGTTCAGGAGGTCTGTCTCGGATATCACACCCTGCGAGCTGTTGAGGCTCCGATGGGGTGTGACCCGGATGTCAAGATCAGCCAGTCTAGTCTGAGCTAGAAGCTTTGCAGACTGCTGCTTGTCATTTATTTCAATTAAGAGTTCACCAGACCTTTGTTTTTTGCATTTATACGATTTTCCTACAATGGCTTCAAGATACTTGGCGATCAAGAAGACTGACTGAGATGCAAGAGGGTGTGTTGGATTGAGCTATTCCATCACAAGAAATCGAGAAAAATTATCTGGTTCAGGAAATGTCAAAGATGGCAATGGGGGAAACGATACTTCGGTGCGGCCCCTTTTAGGGGGCCGATCACGGTTGGAGGGGGTTTTAGACAATACCATAAAGCATAGTATAAAAGCAGGGAGACGGGGGTACTTTCTCCTTTGACCTTACCCTGGTAGTCAAAGAGGTCCCGGAGCTCCCTGCCTGGTAGACAGGCAGGGAGCCCATCGGCCGAAGCTTGACCAAGGCTCCGACGGCCACCGCTTACGGCTTCTACCCTTCACCTTTAAACACGTCGCCACGGTTGGACACGGCTTATGTTGGGAGCTCGGGGTCCGCGGTGTCGCTGCTCACCGTCACCATGAATACTCAAGGTGCCCCGTGTGGGGGACGTTTCCTCTGGTGAATCTCCTGAACCCCTCCAAAGGCATCACGCTGCACCTGCTCACAAAGCAGGCAAGCTCAACTTTACGCGCTTCTTGTCATTGACTTCGTACCTATTACCACAGCGATTGTTGGCGTGGGGGCGGTGTGCTCTGACCTATTTTTCCTGTGCCATCTTGCACCAAAAACGGATATTTGCGGCAAAACTACTGCCAAGCGTTGCTTCATCGCTCCGAAATATCTGGCGAATACCGCGGTGTTCAATGCCACTCGATTTGCACAGTGAACAGTGGAAGGCCAAGCCGAAATACATGCGTTGTCTGTAGCCCCCATTGCAAGCGTTACGCTTATTTAAAAAAAGTACCATTGCCGGCTTTGCTCTTCAATCTAACGTGCGCGCCCACGCCTTGTCATCTTATCGCGAGTGGCCTTGCTGTTCCATATTTCTAATATAGAAGCGTCATGCGGTTTCGGACAGATGAGATAAGAGGCGCGGCCCAGACAGGAGCTAGAGAGTAGCTTGTGACAACCTAGCCGATATCAGGAAGTAATGAGCATGGTACATTGCGCTTACAATACAGGAACGGTTTTTTTTCTGCACGTCTTTTCTCCCCCCCCCCCCCCCCCCCGGTAATAAGTTCCCGGGCCATTAAAAGAAAAGACGGTGCGTTCTGTTTGTGTTGCGATTGTGTTCTGTTCTATACGACGTGATTGCGTATTATTTTGTACGCAGGTATAATCAAGCAATGAGTGGTCAATAGTGCGGTTATTGTGTCGCAACAGTTTTTTTCTCGCTGCATTTTGTTGGTGCGAACATGATTTCTCGGCAGTGTATGCAGGTTAATGTCGCGGTTAACGCTTTCTTTCAGAGTTTGCGTTAACTGGCCAAAAAGGCCGGCCTTGAAGCATACCTGTGCGTGCTTTCTTTTATTTTAGAGGCTCCCCATTACTGTGTCTCTGAATTGAAACGAATTTCTTGAATGTCTAAGAATATTCCTGTCTCGAGGCGAGCCCAAGAGATAAGTATACATTGAGTGGGACCTGTCAAGTCCTTTTCTTTTCCCGCCGAGGTGTGCGCGAAAAAAATCTATAGTGACTAAAACTTTCGATGTTCTGCTTGCGTGATCAATTATTTTGTATTTAAATTTGTATCTCGCACGTTTTTTTCCTATTGTGCAATGTTTTATGCCTAAATTTGCATGTCATAATTTTACTTCGATTCCAAGGAGCACACAAACTCCTTGCCGCAGTAATAATTCAATTCAGCTATCATATCCTCGCCTAGAAACACCACATTCGCAAACTCATTTTTTATAACCTGTGCAAAACTTCGGAATAATCTGCCTGACCATGTTGTACAAACAAGCGACCCTCAACTATTTAAATTAGCACTGCTTGCCATGACTTCTTTCTAGTTTATACGAAACTGCTATATTGACTCTGGTGCTATGTTATCTATATATTCTACAACTTGTACATTGCTTTGAAACTCATGCCTTGTATTTTTGTCTTTTATTCACTGTACTACTGTTTCTTTTTTGTGTGTACCTTACCCACCCCTCATGTAATGCCCCTTTTCCATGGGGTCTTTGAGGTAATGAAAATAAATAAATAAATAAATAAATAGTGTGTTCATACATGTATATGCAATATATGAGAGTAGGGCATGTTTTTTCATGACTTCGAATCAAAGATGTCCCCACATGAATTTTGAATAAAAGAAAACCGAAAAGACTGTTTTTGTAACGCTCCAATTATATCGCCACAAAGACAACAATTCGACACCAGAAAACGGACGATTACCTACATGTTTTCTTCGTTCAATTATTAAACTCGTTACTGCACACACATACCAAACGACGGGCGGCGGCCACTCCGAGACATCGCCGCCGCTCGTCCAACTTTCGCGCTTCGTGCCATTGCCGAGCGGCGATGAGAAGCGGCCGGCGCGAAAGTTGGGCGAGCGTCGGTGCTTCGTCCGGCACCCGGCGGCCCAGCCCGGCGGCCGCGGAAAAAATGACGTCAACAGCGTCCGCGACGTCACCAACCTCCTTTCCCCCTCTCCACTCGTTGCCATGACGATAAATGCAACGTTTTTCAGAGGCCACGTACCACTACTTTAGGATTTGGCGCTGTTGGCGCGAATTACGCGGTACCACTGTGGATGCTAGAGAGGCCGCCCCGTGCCTTCATAACTGCCCCTGATGCCCTTTCATGTGGCATAAAAATTTCGCGTACCACAAGCTCACTGTATTCATGGTGTTTACCTACATGGGGAACTGTTACAGCTTTTTGTGCATGCATGTCATACAGGTGACATGTAGATGGGATCCTTCATATTTCGCATACCAATGAATATTTAAATGTTCCATGTACAGAGCCCGGCCCGTACGACGTTCTTTCCAGCTGCTGCTTTGAATGCAAGTTCCTCTATAGCAGTTTTGCGTTTGTGTGGTGTATTCTGTGACTTGCAGTCTGGTAATTGTTTGCTCCATTTGTGCCATCTTTCATGTATTGGCTTAGATGGTTAAGAGGAGAACTTCTTTTTAGAGGTTAAGAGTGCATCGATGTTCTAGAAAGCCGCTGTACATTATAGCTGCTCACCATGTCTAGAATTAATGCTTTGCGTGTATGAACATTCTTTTTTGAGGCAAATTACCAATCGCTGCAGTTTTCCCGATCATAATAAAAATGAAGCCGACCAGATACTCCAGCGAAACCGTATTTAAAAGCAAAAGCCTTAAGTGTCTTAGCTATCTGCTGATGCTATTGGCAATGGAACAAAGTTTTTTTTTTCTTGGACATATCTGCTGGAGGGGATGGCCACGAATCTGAAGCTTTGAGGGGCTTATGTGCCCAGTTCCCAAAACTGATGATGATGGTTTGATGTTTATGGCGCAACGCCAACTGGGGCAAAGAGCGCCAAAACAATAGTCATATATGAGAGGTGATACCTTAAACACTAAGTAAAATCATCAAAAACAAAAGTAAAATCAGAAAACGACAATGAGCCTGGCTTGTGTATAGGGCCAGATTTCATGATGCGTGATAAGAAATGAGGTTTAAAAACTTGACTTCTGACAAATACTCAAACACACGTTTCACGGAAACAATGGCTTCGTCACCTAGAAAAAACGATGGATGTAGCGGAATATGTTGTCTGTAGAGTTCTCTGAAGTGTTTGTGTCGCGTTGTGTGAAGTGCATTGCATGTGATTAGTATGTGCACTTCGGATAGGGCCTCTCCGCACCTGCTGCACTGGGGTCTAGAAGACCCCGTCAGCAGATACGAGTGCGTCGCATGGGTGTGCCCTATCCGCAGCCTACCCAAGGCGACTTCCGTGTGTCTGTTGTGTGAGTCAGATGTGTACCGTCCCAAGTGTGGCTTTATTACATGTAGTTTGTTGTCTGTCTGTTCGTCCCAGTGTGTTTGCCATTTCCTACGAAGGTATTGTCGAATTTGTGGCTTAAGGTCACTCTGTGGTAGTATGGTTATATCTACTGTGTTCCTGAGTGCAGCAAATGCGGCCTTCTGATCCGCAACCTCATTGCCAGCAATTCCAGCATGACCTGGAACCCAGCACAACACCAGAACAAGTTTTTGGGCATATATAGACATGATAGTGTTGAAAACCATATGGACAATTCTGTTTTTGCATGGCTTGTATGATGCCAATGCGCGCACAACGCTCAAGGAATCTGTATATATGATGGACTTCGAGATTTTGTGTTCAAGAATGTGTTGTGCAATGAGTAAGATGCCATATGCTTCAGCTGAGTAAATTGTGGTGTATGTGCTCATGGTTCTGCATGCATCAAAGTTTGGTCCATGAGCAGCGCAAGACACTATGGTTCCAGTTTTTGATGCGTCACTATAAAACTCTGCACATTGATACTTGTACTGCAGGGAGAAGAAGTGCTGCAAAATTGCAGTTTGTGGTACCCTGGTTTTATCAATATTTATGAAAGACAAGTCACAACACACAGGTTGAAGCTGCCAGGGTGGTAAAACATCAGTAAAGGAAGATGTGTAAATGTCTGAAAAGGAGATGTTGAAATCCGAAGCTTCCTGTCTCACTCTAAGTGAGAATGGCAAAGGAACAGACGGTCGATTTACAAACACTAGTGATGTGGATGCATCATTAAAAACAGGTTTAAAAGGATGGTTATTCATCGATGAAATTTTGAAAGCATGGAGCAAGTCCATGTACGTTCGTTAGTCCTCAAGGCACCATTTGTTACATTCAACGTATAGACTCTTTGCCGGGCTAGTGCGGAACGCACCCGACGCAAGGCGGAGGCCCAAGTGGAGTACTGGGTCAAGCATTTTTAGAGCGGTTTTTGATGCCGACCCATACACGACGCTGCCGTAGTCTAACCGGGACCCGACTAAGGCGGTAAAGACCCGGAGAAGTAGCTCCTTGTCTGCACCATAGGATTGGTGGGAGAGCACCTTGAGAATGTTTAGTGTTTTTAGGCATTTATGTTTAAGTGCTTTGACGTGAGGTATGAACGTGAGCTTGTTATCAAATATGACACCTAAAAACTTGTGCTCCCTTTTAACAGGAATAGATGCACGGCCAAGAGCAATCTCAGGGTCCGCACTAAGCCCGCGCTTGCGGGAGAACAGAACACAAGTACTTTTGCCCGGGTTCAGTTTAAAACCGTTAAGGTCCGCCCATCCAGCAAGCTTCTTAACACCGAGCTGTACTTGACGTTCGCAAATCGACAGGTTACAGGATTTAAAAGATATTTGAACATCGTCTACATAGATGGAACAGGAAATGGTTGGTGGCAATGCCTTTCGGAGGGAGTTCATCTTAACTATAAACAATGTGCAGCTTAAAACTCCACCTTGCGGCACACCATTTTCCTGCACATGTATCCCGGACAGGGATGACCCAACCTTAACACGAAATGTCCTCGTGGACATGTAGCTAGAAATGGTATTTAACATGTTACCTGACACACCAAAGGACTTCAGGTCACTAAGGATGCCGTATCGCCAGGCTGTGTCGTAAGCCTTTTCAAGATCAAACAATACCGTAAGGCAGAACTGCTTATGAGCAAATGCATCTTTTATGAAGGATTCCAACGCAACAAGATGATCGTTGGTGGATCGCCCCACCCTAAAGCCTGCCTGGCAGCTCTCGAGAAGACCGTTGTACTCAAGGAAGTACACGAGCCTGCGATTTATCATCTTCTCAAGCAGCTTGCACAGGCAGCTTGTCAGGGCGATGGGACGATAACTGGCGGGACAGGAAGGGTCCTTCCCTTCCTTCAGGAACGCCACTACTATGGCCTCCCTCCAAGAGTGTGAAATCTGCCCCGAAAGCCATATTTATTGTATAGGTGTAGGAGTGTTTCAAGAGTGTCTGGGTGTAGGTGTTGTATCATGGTGTATGTAATCTTATCTGCCCCTGGAGCTGAAGGTTTAAATGTGCTCAGGGCAACCCTCAACTCATAGAGTGTAAATTCAGAATTGTAACCAGATTTTGACCTGTTAGTGTCATGTAGTGACTTCTTTTCACAAGTATTTTTATGTTTTAGGAAGGTTTTTGTGTAGTGTGCAGAGCTGGAAACGTGTTGAAAGTGTTGTACAAGTGTGTTAGCCTGGTCTTCTAGTGTGTCCCCTGTTGTACTGACCAGGGGCAGGCTGTGTGTCTGTCCTCCTTTAAGGTTACGTATTCGTGTCCAGACTTTGTGAGTGTCGGTGTATGAGTTGATGGAAGTGAGGAAGGTGCGCCAACTCTCCCTTTTCGCCTCACGACGCACACGCTTCCCAAGAGCCTTTGCCCGTTTAAAGGAAATGAGATTATCTGGCGTGGGGTACCGGCGAAGGACACCCCACGCCTTGTTCTGGTCCTCTCGCGCCCGCCTACAGTCCTCGTTCCACCAGGGCCTCCTTGGGTTGCGGGACGCACTGGAGGCCTGGGGCATGGACTTTTGGGCGGCGTCGAGTATGTGTGCCGTGACGAGTTGGGCTGCTTCCTCCACGTGTAGGTGTTTTATGGTTGTGTGGTGTAGTTTAGATGTTTCTGTGAATGTACTCCAGTTTGCTTTTGATTCATTAAACCTGTTATGGGAAGATGGACTGCATGGGCCTTTACCTATGTAAGTTAGGGAAGTGGGGAAATGGTCACTACCATATGGGTCCGTGCCCACGCCCCTCTCAAGACATGGAAAGAGAATTGCGGAACCAATAGCCAAGTCAAGATGTGAGTATGTATTGTGTCCTAAGTTATGGTATGTAGGCTGTTTTTTGTTGAAAAGGCATGCTTCTGAATATGTAAGGAATTTCTCTATCAGGCGACCTCGGGCATCCATTCTGGTGGAGCCCCAAAGAGAGTTATGCGCATTCAGGTCGCCTGTTAGAATATATGGTTCGGGCAGCTGGTCGATCAGCGCCTCGAAATCAGAGCTCAGAAGTGCAAAATCAGGAGGAATGTAAATGGAGCATACCGTTAGCAACCTATTAAATATTATTGTACGGATTGCTACAGCCTCGAGGATAGTGTTTAAAGTGACAGGATGGCAGGCTAATGATTTCCGGGCGACAATTGCCACACCTCCTGAAGAGTGTGTGCAGCCAACCCTGTCCTCTCTGAATACCATGTACCTATTTAAGAAATTTGTTTGTTTAGAATTGCGGTGGGTTTCCTGGAGACACATGATACTTGGCTGACTGGAATGCAGAATCTCATATACATCGTCAAGATTTTTAAGGAGGCCTCTGCAGTTCCATTGGATGATGTTTTCTGTTCCCATTATTTAAGTTTAAGAATAACTGGAGTGTGTGTGTTTGTTCATGTGTCGTCTTTCGGGGCTGTTATTCTAGGATTTTTAGGCTTTTCTGTCGGCTTGGACATCGGAGGCCGCTCCTTGCGCTGCGTAGCAGGCAGGAACGGCGTGACATCCATCTCCTCGTCGGATGCCAGAAGGGTGCCCGGCGGACCAGGCCCCCCGGACTTGGCCCCCTTTCGGGAGCCCTTCGTTTGAGCTGCCACCGCCGAGGGCGTCCGGGGCACCAGAGGTGGCACGGGAGGGGCGGTGGCGGCGGGAGCCGATGCGGGGCGGGGCCCCCGTTGTCCATCCGGTCGGCAACCTCCAACGCACTGGAGGACGGGGAGGCAGAGGCGGGAGCGGCACCGGTCCCAACAGAAGAGGTCACCACAACCGCTGCTGCCTCAGCAAGCGGCGTGGCAACGGATTGGGATGCCTGAGGCACCCCAGGGGGGGGCAGAGGAGGGACCAGATCAGACTCGCTGAACTGGGTCCCTGTGAACACCAGACGCCGCTCCGCCCCCCGGCGAGCCGCGTCGGCGTACCTCCCCAGGGGGAAAGAGGCGAACCTCTTTCGCGCCTCTGGGAAGGTGATGTTTTCAGTGACTTTGATGTTGATGATTTTCTTTTCTAGTTGAAACTTTTCACATTTTCGAGAGTAGGCGGCATGGGGTCCCTGGCAGTTGGCGCAGGTGAGGGTTGATGATGGACAATTGTCCGATGGGTGATCATGCTGGGAGCACTTTGCGCAGGTCAGACGGCCGCGGCAAGAGTTGGTGCTGTGCCCGAACCGCTGGCACTTAAAGCAGCGGCGGGGGTTAGGAATGTATGGCCGAACCGAACATCGAATGTATCCTGCGTTAATGAATTCTGGTAATGTTGATCGATCAAATGTTAAGATGAGATGTTTAGTAGGAATTTTTTTGTCTTCTCTGCGTATCGTTATGCGCCTCACTGCTGTAACGCCCTGACTTTTCAGGCCCTCGAGCAGATCGGTTTCAGTTTCAGTCATGAGGTCAGGATCTGAGATCACGCCCTGTGAGCTGTTAAGGCTTCGGTGGGGCGTGACCGTGATGTCAAGATCTGCAATGCGTGTCTGGCTCAGGAGATTTGTTGCCTGCTGCTGGTTATTGACTTCGACCAACAGTTCTCCCGTTCTCTGTTTCTTTGCTTCGTAGGATTTTCCTATTATACCTTCTATGAACTTTGTGACCAAGAAGACGGACAGAGAGGCAACAGGCTTTTCTTTTTCAACGGATTGAATGATCAGGAAGCGGGGATAGTTGGCTGGCTTTGGGGTTGAGGTCGTTGGTAAGGACGGAAATGATACTTCGGTGCGGCCCCTTTTCAGGGACCGATCACGCTTGGAGGGTGGGTTTGATAATACCATACAGCATGTATAGAAGCAGGGGACGGGGATACTTTCTTCCACAACCTTACCCTGATAGCTGAGGAGGTCCCGGAGCTCCCTGCCTGGTAAACAGACAGGGAGCCCATCCGCCGGAGCTTGACCTGGGCTCCGACGGCCACCGTTCGTGGTTTCTAACCCTCCACCTATAAACACATTGCCACGGTTGGATCCAGCGTATGTTTGGGGGCTCGGGGTCCGCGGTATCGCCAGTACCGTCACCAAGATTGCTCAAGGTGCCCCGTGCGGGGAGTTCACAAAACTGATAAATGTTGTCACTTTGTTAGGCGTATTAGTGTAAGCATTATACAGGGGTGAGACAGCTGTGCATATTGCGCAGTTTTGATACAAAGTTGTTTTCTTGCGCCAGGCTCCTCCAAAAGCTTGAAAATTTCGAAAATTGCGCTAAACTGCTCCAAAACGGTATGAGAGCCAAGGATATTAACGCTCCCGTCAGTTTCAGCGGGGAAAAAGGCTTACTAGTGGCGTACTTTTCCAGCATCTCCAGGCTGATGCTGTTTGTAAAGGTTTAATTGATTGATCATTCAATAAAAAACCGCATAAAATTGTTCCCGAGATATTTTTTCGAAAGTCTCAATGTCGGGTTGCACATGTTATATTCTTTGAGTTCTTAAAGTTTTTTCATCGAAAGCCATTGCAAAGACCTGTACAAAAAATACTTGTGTGTTCTGAGGCGGCGAACTATTGTGAAAGGTGATGAAAAAAACAGCAGTTTTAGGAGCGCCGTATCTCTAGAACGGCACTACTGGGCACCGCCATCTTGGTATGGTGAAGATGGGAAAACATGGCCACCGGGCAAAGCAGTTGCTCGTGGTTTACGCAGAGTGCTATTCCTGTACTTGTGCTGTGGTTTTGCTTATGGGGGTGGCTGGGCTTACATTTAGTCGTTTGATCAGTTGCGGGACTCGAAAGACGGGAGTTCATCAAAAACAGCATGGCGCCAGCCATACCGTGTTTCAGCCTTGCGTGTGTGGCCAGTGCGTGCCTGAAGTGAAATTTCGGACTTATTGCAGTGTTGTAAAACGCTGAGTTATTGCTGCCTTTGACAGCGAGCTTGCGAGTGGCGGGAATGGGACGATCGACACTGCATAAGTGGCGGCGCAGGATAGATCACCGGAAAATGTTGCAACAGTGCCCGATTGCGGGACGGGCTATTATTGCACGCTAGTAATAATGGTTCATGTATCTGAAGTGAAATTTAATGCCACAAGGGAGGTGGCTTAACATAGCAACGTTGCTCTAATTATGATCGTAGTGACGTGCACCTTGGGTATTGAAAATGGGAGGGCTGGTGGGGTTCCATGACTGTCACCTCGTTTTCCGCAACTTTTGCCGTGGCGAGTCTATACTTCTGCGTAAGCAGAGTCTGGGATTGCAAAAATAATAATTTTTGATAATACATGATAATAAAAGTGCCTTGCGATTGCTTAGTTTTTCAATTTGATATTTTAAACGGATCTCCACTCTATCCATGCATAGAGGCTAAGAATTTAAAAGTGGTTTGTTAAAAGGTAGTTCAGTTCGTACCTTGTGATACTCTGGTAGAAAAAAATCTTTATTGAAAGGCTGTCTCAGTTTTATGTACGTTCAAAACCGCATAAAGTGTACTTTTCCACCTCGAGTTGCCAAAAATGTATTCTTTAGGCTCCTAAGGTGACATAATAAATGTCCTTCTTCTGCTCCAAATCAAGGTTCTTCTGCTCCAAAATCAAGATTTTGCTGCTCCAAAAACTGCTCCTAAATCTAATTCAGCTGTCTCACCCCTGATTATAAAAAACCAATGGAAACAATTTTTGATATACAATTTGCCCTTCTAATTTGTAGACTGGTACGTGCCTACAGCCCGGTCTTTAACTCCACTGTGCATATTTGTAAAAAAGTGGTATACCGGGTAGTTTTATAAATTTTTATGCCAGCTTTCAGGAAATACCCTGCTTATGTTGTCCTTAATCGTAAATACTCTGATTCCTTGTATAATCGGCAGAGCCTTGGAAGTAGCTAAAAGACTTGGGAAGGCTTTGCAAGCTCAAAAATTTCTATTCCTTGCACTGACTCACTTTGTAAGCTTCATTTGAACTGAACGATGCTTTTAGCCTGTGGGAAAGTCTACCGAGGAGTATTTTTTATGTGGAAAACGAAAACCTGAATTCACAGAAACCGTAAGGCAGATCTCGTTTATAGCTGTTAATATGGTAATTTTTTGTCCCCTAATTAAACTAAACTGTATAAATATACTAGCGGAAAACTAATGGTTCAGATGACTGCAAGCAATTTAGTGACTTAAAAGTACAGAGGTCACTGGAAGGAGCATTGGCCACTGAGTTACCTTTATTTTTTGTGAGCATAATTAGTAGTTGCTTGGCGTTTAGTTTCTTTTCGAATAATGTAAGAGCATATTTCTTGATTACTTTAAAATTCAGGGGAGGATGTCATCCTGACAGCTGGCCACAGTGCGGCGGCATGGAGTGACCATAGTGATAGAGGTTAGTCCTAGTTTCTGCCTTTTTTTTTATCTTTTTGTTAGTTTGAAGATGGAGAACTGTCTTCACTGTATGAGCAGTGTCTTAAAGCTCCCCCAGCTACACACTTTAGTGCTAATGGCTTCATGAATGAGAATTGCTACCCAGCATTACTGACACGCTACAGTGCAACACTTTCTCGTGACAATGGACAAGCCAGTTGTACTGCTTGTTTTTTTGTTTGCTTTAACAAGCGTTTCTTTTAACCGAGTCCAGGGAAGCAACAGTTTCTTTGGCGCCTGCCAGTTTTATGCATGATTACATGAGCGTACAAGGGCAAGTCGAACATCTGGGATGAGCTTAAGGCAAAAGTCGTATCATACACATTAGTCACCGCATCACGCTTACAGGCATTGCCCCAGAGTGTAGCCCTCATTATAAGGCATTGAAATGAAAATGTGGAACTTTGTGCTCATTATTGTGGGGTTCAAGGACAGGTGTTTTTTGTACGCTGGGCAAATCATAAATTTATGGAGAAAAAAAGCAGGGTCCCAGTTTCCACTGCAAGGTATATATTACATGATGTGGTGATTGCTCTTGCAGACGGTAGGGAATTAGCCAATTAGCTGCTGGCGACAGCTAAGAAGGGGAGGGTCACATTTTCCAGCACAATGGCCAGAAGGTGTGGAGCCGACCAAGTGTGCAAACCTAATGCCGATGGTGAAGGGGGTCGTAATTCAGGTTTGAGGAAAACACAAAAAGAAATGGATGGGGGTAATATTGAGCTCATCAGAAAGTTCATCTGCATGCAACCGAGTCCTTGGCAAAGAGAGTGGGACCCGCCGCAGTGGCTCAATGGCTAAGGCGTTGTGCTGCTAAGCACGAGGTCACGGGTTCAATTCCCGTCCGCGGCGGCCACCTTTGTGATGGAGGCGAAAGCAAAACGCCCGTGTGTACGAGATTTTGGCGCACGTTAAAGATCTTCAGGTGGTCAAAATTAATCTGGACCCCTCCACTATGGCGAACCTCATCGTCTGCATTGCGTCGGCGCGTTAACCCCTACAATCAATCAATCAATCAATCAATCAATCAATCAATCAATCAATCAATCAATCAATCAATCAATCAATCAACCAATCAATCAATCAATCAATCAATCAAATGGAGTGGGGGATTGAAGGGGTATCAAGAAGAGTGAAAGGTACAGAATAGGAAGGAAAGAGGAGTGCAGTTAGGTCTTGATCACCCCATCGGCAGAGGCCTACGAATGCAGGGGGCACAGCATCATGGAGGCACTACCAAAGCACGTAAATAATTTTTGGAGGTCACAGTTAGCTTCCCTGTTTACTTTCCCTTCAGGTTCACCACTGTTGAAGCATGTTATGGTTACACTAGTACATGTTACTAGGCCAGCCATGTGTTATGTGTAATAGCTTGTTGTGGTCACCCGTTCTCTCCACCAAGGAAAATCTGAATGGCTTAGTTGCACCAATGTGGTGTGCCAGCAGTGGCTGTACTGGGAGGCAGTTGTCGTTGGTATCGCTTTTGGAGGTGATGTGGTATAGTGAAATGTACATTGTATAAGCTGGGTTGAAATATTCTATGCCAATCCTAAGCCTTCTCAACCACGAATAATTCAAAAATAAGCTTTATATTTTAATTGGACACAAATATTTTCTGGCAGTAAAAAAGAAAGGTGTTGTCTCTAGCTCTGGGGCAATAAGTGTTTCAGCCTCGCTTGGTACATAAGTTTGTATAGTGAATTTATTTTGCCCAGCACAATTTCGGCTGGGCGTAAAAAATTTTTACAGACTGTACGTAGTTTTGAAAAGCATGCTATTATAACCCCCTAATTTCCAGATCAAGATGCTGTAGTGGCCAAGACTGAGGAACCAAGCAGTCATCTGCATGATGATGGTGAGCCATAATATCTGCCGTTTTGTGTACCGATTGATTATGTGCTTGTTTGCAAAAAATCAGTCCGCTTTGCTGCAAAAGCTGCTACATTGAAATCTTGTTGTTGCACAGACAAGCAAGGTGTGATATTGACACATTACATTTTGCTTGGCCTCAAATATGCTTTTACAACATGGATAATGGTAGAATATGGCAGTAACAACAGTTTTATGCTGGGCTTTGTAACCAATGTATGAGCAAAACCTTCTGACACATTCTTGCAATTGTTTTGTTATGTAATTCTTTGATGTATCCAACTTTTACGTTGTATACATGCTTGATTCCGGTTTTCTTTATAATGGCAACTGCTTCATGTCATTTCTGTAGAGTCAGCGGGCTATTTAGGAGTGGTAAATTAAGGATACTTGCTGTAATTAAGTGGCTGAGGGCAAAAATGTGAGTTATAACTTGTCTATCTAGGAAAGCATTGTCTTCTGGCAGCGCACTGCCTTGTCTTTTATGAGGGGTGAGTGCTAGGGCTGACATATCACTACAGCTTTAATTCAATATGTGTAGTGCACCAGGCAGAGAAAATTCAGTGGCTGAATCATTCACCTTTGAGAATGAAAATGTGCAGTGTGGTCCACTCTGAAAGGAAATTGACTGTTTGGCCACTGCGCTCTACGATCGCTGACGCTGAAAAATTGCGAATTGCGGAAGCAGCATGCACATCGCACTGATCCCACAAGGCAGGAGCAGTCGCGCATCGTCTGCTGCCTATGTGCTACCTCAACTTGTTAGAAATTGAGTGCATAGTAGTATTTAGGCCTAGATCTCTGTTCTATGGCACATGTGAGGTACAGAAAATTCTGAGGCGAACAGAATCATTGAAAATTGGGGTACAAGACGGGCAGCACAGGCTGGAAAGGAAAACAGGAGCCGCCACATAAGAGCTCGTAGACAGGGTGACAGTGGAATGTTCTGGACATGCATTGTACACGTCACTGCGTGGGCATTAGGCACTAATCACCAGTGGGGAAGGCCGAGAAAGTATGCCATGGCAGAAGAAACTAAAGCAGCTTGACACGCTGCTTATTGTAATTGCCATCGCAAAGAAGCGGTGGCTACAGAAGCTCCATCAGGGCAACATGAAAGTTTAACAGTAGATTGGTTGAAAGTCCAACTAGGCTTTTATTTTCGCAATCTTAGGAAGTTCTACCCATAATTTTTCTTGCTTTAAGTGCTAATAGAATTTGTAAAAGAAAGACATTCCACAGAATGTATGGTGTAAAAGAAATGCGAATCTTGAATTTGCCTACGGCCAATGAAGTTCTGTTGATGTCAGCAGCAGTGCATGCTCTGACCTACATTACATATAAGCTAAATAGTGCAGTGGTTTTCTCTAGCTGTGCACTCCAGAGTTAAAGATGTTTTGTGATTACGTAATGTGTCATTAGAGTCTTTTTTTCTTCAGGTTGCAGTGCTGAAGCAACGGGACTGCTTTCCGCCAGCAGGACAGCCTCAGTTGAGAGGCAACGGGAGAGCCTGCCACCACTTTTTGCAGCTAAAGATGGCGAGGTGTGTATATGCTGTAGAACGTAGTCCATAGGTTGAAAACATGATTTCAGCCGCGTACATTGAAGTCCTGGTCTTGAACAGCATGAGCCCGAGTACGCATGTGCTCTTTGTCGAATGCTCACGTAAGTCTTATTTAGACATTATGCGTTTTTGTTCTCCTGAGGCACGTATTTTTTACTAGTAAAATAATTGTACCATACCATCTTTCATGGCATTTTATTTTAAAGCTTAAGCAGACATATGCTCAAATGGTGCAAAAATGAACAGCGACAGCTGCTGGTATTAAATTACCTGCAACTAAGGTGAGATGCTCACGCAATAAACGTCTTAGAAACACTTGTAAAACTAAGGTTATGACATACCCAATATGAACTGTCAGCTGTCAGGTTCTTAGTCGAAGCGAAGTAATAGAGAAAAGGACCAGAGATAACGGCGTTTATGTACCGTTCAACCCACGACAGACACATGGAACAAAGACACGTATCACCAAATATGAATCTCCCGCCCTGAGGCCGCTTCTACGAGTCTAGCAGAGAAGCATGCAGATGGCGTCACGAGGCCGCCTAGAGGCACAAATGCTTCCAACTCGTTCGCCCCTCTCCAAACACACAGAAACATCCCCCTCGCGAGGGGCACGATCAAATGCAGAGCATTTCCGGGGGCGCACGACGTTAAGTAGTTTGCGTTACGTTAATGTTGTTGCACTTGTGGCAACTGCAGACAAGAAAGCGCTCGTCAGCAGTAATTTGAATGAGTCAATATTATAAGGCGCGTCCGTAGCGTCGCATTCTGTGTCGGCTTTGTGGCGCAGTCGGTAGAGTAATATACCTTGCGTTCCGCCCGCAGGGTCGAGGGATCGAAACCTGGCGCCGGATAGTATTTTTTTTATATAGTAAGGAGGGGTGCGGTGCGGACTACGGACGCCAACGCGGGTGACATCGTGGTTTACTGAAATGCTCTGCATTTAATAAATTTAGTTTCTGCTATGTTAACCAATTTCTGTTGTTCACTTCCTGCAACCTATTTCCAAGCCTGCTGGTAAAAGCTCCTGGTAGATTTCGCCCAAATTTGGGAATAGCCTTTGTTCCTATGTTGTGTGTATTTTGTTGTGGCAGGTTCACCAGTCGTCCGGCCGCCGGGTGAAAGAGGCCAAATTTGCCTACAATATGGCAAGTCGAGCGCCGGCAAAGGTGGCCCGGGAGCTGGCCCGAAACTTCTGGCTGGCAAAGGAGCTGCAGGCTCGCACATTGACTGGGCAGTCCCACCGCGAGGGGCCGGGTGGAGTGGCCTCTCTGCCAGCCACACCATCAAATTGGAGGCCATAATGTGTAAGGGGGCATTTTGAAGGAGGGAAGGTAGATTTGCATCAGCGAAATGTTAGCATGCAGGCAGTGCAGTTATGTAGCAAGCTGGTTTGTCCGTGTCAGGCAGCCAAAAACTACCGTACAATTTCGAGTAGGTGCCCCCTGCCTGCAAGTCGAGATCACTGGCAGAGTGGGGAGGGTGCAGTATCCAAAAACGACACAAAAAATCACGACGGCAGCGGCAACGATTCCTCGCCAGGAAAAATATGCGGAGTCCACATTCACCTAACATTTTGCTAAGGAGTGTTATTCATCAATCTTCAAAATATAAAAAAAAATCCTCTGAGTCAGTCCTGGAGAAAAGTTTTCAGAATTTTGCTTGAAGTCTGCCCTGGTCTCCTGGTGTCCTGTCCTCCAGTCCGCCAGTCATCCATGCAGGTCGCCTTCCTCCGAGCCATCCAGTGCATTCTTATGCCACAGCGCCTGAAGTACCATGACGCGGTATCCTCGGGTACAGCGGCCCACGCCTCGGCAACAAAGTCGAGCACATGCTGCCTCCAAAAGAAACCACCACAAAAAAGGGAAATGGCCTGCAGTGATCGGGCTATTGTGCTGCTAACCACAGTTGGATTGGATTATAGACTGACCATCACATGCCAATTTTGCCTGTATGCAGTGTAGTTCGGGGTGTGGACACTAGGGCAACGGGAGAATCCCAGAATAGCACGGAAATTTGAAATTAACTGTTGATTAACGGGAGAAGGGCCTTGATTGAGGGGAGGAGGCGGGGCTTGCTTGTTTGGGATTTCGCGGTAGGTGTCACGTGCCGCCAGCGTGCCCTCAAATATTTTGCACAACCATTGTGCTAAATGTGAGATTATATACCTGAGATAAATTACACGAAAAAAACAAGCTCTGCTCGCTTATTTCTTTATTATGAAAAAGAAACTCAAAACAAGCAACATACAGTTTGCTTTCAATCAATTTGGTTTGTTTGTGGTTTCGCTTTATCGAAGCCTAATGGTACGAACTGCAAAAACGATGAAGTGCAGGTCACTGACCAAGTACAAAACATAAACATTGATGTTTGGGAGCAGTGCGGCTCCTTTCACGCAATGAACTTGAAAACACTGATTTGTGTGGCCTTCAGTTCTCTTGTCAGAGTTTTGGCATCTCTGGGTGACTTTCAGCCACCAGTCTTATTGGTTTTGTGTGGTGCAGTCTGGATAACCAAGAACTCCAGGTGAAGGCATGCTTATACGCTGTGCTCCGTGGACAAAATGTGGGCAACATCCCAGTTTATCTTGCGCCCTGTTTTTTCGCTTGCTCAGTGGTGGCATTGGTAACCGCTTTCTCTTTTTAGAATGGCAGTGTAGGGAGAGTAAACTCCTGTTTTTAATGAAGCTTTCTGAGAGCGAAGGGAATTTTATGTCCTGAGGACTTTTTATAAGGTTTTGTGTATATGCCTTCGGTGCGCCTGTCTCGACAGTGCGCTACCCTATCACAAGAGTTCTTCAATGCTTCTTCGGTCATGAAACTCCCGGCCAAGTTTCGTAGAGGGACAAAGGCTACCGCCAGGGGCACCAGCACAGATCGGAGGGCATCGGGCGCGACCGCTGCTGTCTGTAGCCACTCCGGCAGGCAGGAACGCAGTAGCAGCATGTCTGTTCACGCCAAATGTTTTCGTCACTCACAAAATGATAGGTCCATTTCAGCGGCCCACGACATCTGAAGCAAACGCGCACTGCTGATAAGGCGCTGAGCGTCCGTTCCCTGCCAAACGCGCTCTGACCATTTCCCCTGCTGCCCTCCGATCAACACCAGCGCCGCGGTGCGGCCTCCCTGGGCAGCGCACGAAGCTCTCCCATAGCGTGACCGCAGAGTTTCATGACAAGAAAATCATTGAAGGACTCTGCTATCCCTCTTTATGTCAGTTTAGTGCTGCACCCACCGCGGTGATTCAGTGGCTAAGGCGTTGTGCTGCTCAGCCCAAGGGTGTGGATACGATTCGCGACCTTGGCAGCCGCTCTTTTCATAGACGTGAAAAGCAATAATGGCTCTGTGTTTATATTTTCGGCGCACGTGACGGATCTCCAGGTGGTCAAAAATATCTGAAATCCTCAAGTATGGCTCACCTCATCGCTTGTGTAGCATCGACACGTTAAACCTCAATCTATCAGTTAGTGCAACGTCCCACAAGTGGGTCAGCAAACTGACTATGTAAATGAGGACAATACCTAAATGCTTCACGTTTTGTTGTGAGCACCACAAGGTTTTGAAAATGCTTCTGAGACTTTGTGATCTATGTTCATTTTTAAATCCATTACCAGTGGTTTAACTACGGAGCATCTGGTGCCGTTTTGCAGTGCCGTACAGAAGGTCGTGCACGACAACCGTTCTGAGGAACATCCCGCGAAGAGGATTGCGCGTGGAAGGAAGGCCCTTCGGTACCTCTTTGCTGAGAGGGGGAGACCCTTCCGCTTGAAAACGCCTGCCGTGCCAACCGAAAAAGCTCAAGAGAATACACTTCCAGATGGCAGTGATGAATAAATTGGCATAAATCACCTCTTGGACAACTAAAGCGGAGAGTTGGGCGAGTTGGTTACTCACTGATAAACTCGTACTTCTAGCGAACATTAACACAGGACGAAGAAAGAAAAAACGTAACACACGCTAGACTTCAACTTGGTGGACCAGCAAGCTGAAAGATTGCAAATGGCTGGCTATTCATCAGAAATGGTGGTTTCAGTGGCCGAGAGCCTTTTGAAGGAGGTTAAGAGCGCAAGAGCACCAGGCGTGGATGGCCTGAGAGAGAAAACCCTGTCGTGGCTGTGACATACATGCACTAGGTGTCCCACTGCCTGAAGAAGGTCGGTGGCAAATGCGGTGTGCAGGTGGTTTTCTCTGCTCTTGTGAAGCTTTCGAGGATGGTGAGAAAGGTCAATGAGCCATGCAATGAGCCCTGCTGCGTCACAAAACATGCAATAAAGTTTGTGGAGTGCGCGACGGGAGTGGTTTACCAAATCCCTCTGGACTGCACACGGTGCTACGTCGGTCAAACTGGCAGGTGCCTCAATGATCGGCTGAGGGAGAACCGCGCAGCAGTGAGTGCGCAGATGGGAGCTGGCCACCTTGCGGACCATTGCCGTAGGTGCGGGTGAACGCCCAAATTCATGCAGACGAGCCTGTTGTTTAAATAATCGTGCTCAAACTTGCTCAAACTTATTTTGAGCACTTGCTCGTGCTCAAAATAATCGTACTCAAATAATCGTGCTCAAATAATCGTGCTCAAATAATCGTGCTCGTGCTTTAACAGGGAGGGCGACAACTGCATCAGTGTCCCATCTTTGGCGCTTTCAACAAGAGAAATTCACTTTTTGGTGAGAGAAGGGGTGTCCCTTGGTCATGCGCAATCGGCGACTGGTGTGTGCACACGTGTCGATAAAGAACCGGCACTGTGATGTGACCAGGCGTTTGTGATTCAGTGTAAAAGTGATAAAAGCGAGTGCGGACATTGCGGCGTTTCATTTCCGCGGAATCAAGCGCTTGTTCGTTAGCTCGTTTTTTCGAATCATGTACATATGTTTGTTTTCCTGTTCCCTTTTGCATAAAGCAAGTTAAAGTCTAGCGTGTTTTTCTCTTCTCTTTCTCCGTCCTGTGTTAAAGTTCGCTAGAAGTATGAGCTCATCGTTTGGATTGCTAATAAAATTTTGTTTAAACAACTGCAGTATGTTTTGTAATGCCTGCATGATGGCTTCTAGGCATGGTCTGTGCTTGGTATAAAGCAGGTCCAGCTGTAGCTGCTAGTGTGCGTGCTTTCAGAGGACTGCGCGCGCAAATTTCGGCGCTAGCGTGCGCGAATTTCAGCGCCAGCGCGCACATATTTCAGTGCCTGCGCGCGCGAATTTCAGCGCCAGCTCACGCGAATTTCAGCGACAGCGGAGGCGTTTTACATCGGTCAGCGCCGCTCGAAAGCGCTTGCGCTGGTCCGGAAATCAGGCGTGCGCTGCTCTCTGCCTGCCAGCGCGCTGCCTTTTCGGACAGGCATCAGACAGATACTTCGCAACACATGACAAACACACTGGAATGAACAGACAGATAACACGTTACACGCAATAAAACCACCTTTGGGATCATACACCACTGACTCACACAACATACACATCGAAGGTACCTTAACTAGGTTGCGGATAGCCCATACACATGTAACACATTCGTACCTGCTCACTGGATGTCCAAGACCCATGTGCAGCAGCTGTTCTGATCGAATATCCGTGATTCACATCCTCATTCATTGAGGCACTCGACATTACACTACGCAAGCACTTTGGAGAACCCTACAAACAACATATTCCATTACATCCGTCATACTTTTTAAAAGACAATGCCATGTTTTCTGTTCAGCGCACCTTTAAATTTCTTTGAGAGGTTCGATTCTTACAGCTCATCTCATACCACCCATAGTTTTACCCCTGGTCCTATACAACAGCCCCTTTATTAATCCTTCAACCTCTCTTGGTCTTCATCCTGGCACTGTACACCAGCCGTACACATAGTATTTGATATCACGCGTGTTTACTCTAATTTTAGTTGTCACCTATTCATCAAAACATTTTTTGGCACTGTTTGCCCTAGTTGGCCCAGCGCCATTACATTCAAACATGATCAACTTCACGTTACACGTGCAAAATATTCTGGAAACAGAAAAGGGCCATTGGCGAGCTTCTTGAACGCAAAGATTTCTTGCTCTACCACCCAGCGGTTCATTCGTGGCTTGCGGGACAACAAACTCCCAGCGAGGCGGCGGCGGCGGCAGGGGGAAACGGGAGGGCGAAGGGTTTCATTGACGTAGCACACAGGAAATGGCGCGGCGAATTTACCCAGCGTTCCCCCCGCGGAAGTGCTTTAAGTGCTTTTACGTAGTTTTAAAACAGCCTGTTTTCTTTCCCACTTACATAATTGTACACTATTATTGGCGTTATTGTGGCACTTTGTTTAAATTTGCGGTCACTAAAGTGTTTCAATCCAAGATAATGCAGGAACTGAGGCTATAGCGTATGATGTAATGGCCGTCTACGACAACCTTTTCTTTCCTCCATTATGACGATACAGACGGCCTTGCAATGAGCCGCATAGACGCTAGCGCCAAATTCCTCTCTAGTGTATACTGTAAGACACTATATGATAATTACTAAAGCGGCCAGGCTAGAACGGCGGCGCGGCCGCCGGGCCTTCTCGGCCGTGTTACTAGGCGCTAATGTTTCCCCAGGCTCACCAGGGCAGGCTGCGGCGCTAGTACCAAAATTACCCCAGACGCTGGATTGAAAGCTAAGACGCCACCTCCTGCTCATACTGCGTTGTCTGAGTGTGCAGGAACGAATACTAGACACACACACACATGATGCACCAACACAAGAGCGTTACTCTGTCGGCGGCTTTGCGAGCGATAGATTACGCAGTCTCACCATCGATAGTGCCTTTCAGCTCAAGTGAAATTCTCAATCTGATCATTCAAGAATATAGCTAGATGGCAGGCTGCAAAATCTCAACAAGAGGCAAACCTTCACAAAACGCTATGAAAATACTGGGCTTTCGCTAGTGGAAACTAGCTTATGTGTTACTCCTTAACCATGTCTTACTATTGCCAACGAACGACGTGGTACCGAAGCCTTAGCCCTCAATGACAGAAATTTCTCTTATTTGGAAGGTGCCACCAGCCAACGCGGTCACTTTCGCTCAAGAGACGATTTTATGCTTTCTCACTAAAAACTGAGCAGAATACAAATTGAGAGAGACAGTAAAGACTGCTTACGTATGTTATTGGAAACGCATCGAATTCTACAATTGAATTGTTTGAAGTATTTTTTTTTTCAGCGATGCTTATATGGCAATGTTCCATATATATTGCATGTCAACGAAAAAGCTGCAGTAGCTCCTCCAGTGATTGAATCGGGGAACCGGAAAGAGATCGTCCCTGTGTGCGAGTTAATAGCGCGTGGTCCCCAAGGAAGGCGCGCCGTTAAAGGGACCCTGCAACACTTTTCTTAACTTTTTTTGAAATCGTACTTGCTTGCAGAAGGTAGTCACCCAACCAACCCAGTACTTAATTTAAGGGGTCGCAAAATACCTCAGCCAAACATTACTGCTTTATGTCCTTCAGAAAACTTGGAAACTAGCTCAGAAGATTTTTCTCTCTTTCCCGGTCTTGACGTTCTTCGACGACCCGAATTCCGTCACTGAGGCCGAGTAGTGCCTGTTCGCCAGTTTTCTTTCAGCAGCAGTGAACCCTTTTTTATAACAACTTAAAAACAAAGCAGAATCGGAAGGCGTATCTGGTTAGACGAGCAAATCACGCAGTGGCGCTCCATAATGGCTCTAATTGTAGCTTTTCCCAGACGCGAAGAAAAGATTGAAAGCCTTTATGAAAAGTGTTGGAGGGTGTCTTTAATGACACGTTTTCGACTTCGAGCTCATATGTTTCAGCGCAAGAATGTGTATCGTAAGTAGGCTTTATATGTCTGGGTACCATTTTCACGACAAAAACACCATAGACCCCATGCTTGCGCGTCTCATCACTCGGATATGCGTTTGGGAAGGTGAGTTAGTATTACCAACCATTTTAAAGAAAATACTATGCGTGTATGTACGCACTTGTTTTTTTTTAGAGATGACCACCATCAATGATGAAGAGAAATAGGGTTTGCTCATACCCTTCCCTCAAATTATCTATCACTTCTAGGCGTGTGCTTACGAATTTTGCTTGTGAGCGACTTTGACAGAGTAAAATATTTGTGTAATAGGTTTGTTTCTGCCAGCATTGCTGAGCGTGTGTTAGCGTGCCTTGCTAGCCAGAATCAGCGCGTGACGTGTTAGATGGTTTGATGGCCTCTCCGACCGTCACGCAGTGCCCATTCTTTTTTTCGCTGCACGAGAGACGTACCCTCTTTCCACCTAACTTGCACTGCCATGGTCCCACCTCCGGATTTACGGCTTCTGTGATGAAGAATGCCCTCCTCCCTGTTTGCTTCTGCGACGTGTCCGCTTTGAGTTTGTGAGGTGAGTGCCTTATGACACTTTTTACGGCGAAGCTAACTATGGCTAGGACAAACCGTCTGTATGTCACCGAGCAAAAAACCCTTCAAGCATGATAGTGCACACGCGCGATAGAAACGAAGTGCAAGTGGTGCCAGACACAAAGAGAAAGGAAGTATCAGGGAATGCGAGGCAGAATGCGTCGTGGGCACGTGTTTGCGTCTTAGATGGCGAGTCACAGAGAGAACGAGAGCACTTTTGAAGCGGGTCGCGCGTGGTACCAGGAGCGAAGCGGAAAGCAGCGGCCGGAAAAGAACGAGATGGTCGCCGCGTCTGCGAATGTGGCTGTCGGTCGCGTATGTCGGCCAGAGAGCATCTTTAGCAGGTGAAGCTATTAACAGCCAAATTCACAGCATTTCGTAAAACTAGGCGTGAATGTTTTACCCTTTGGCAATGTGGCTAAATTTGGAATAAATTGCTGAACCGAAAAATATAGAGTTGGTTGTAGTTGCCCCCAGGCCGATAATGCATGGCTTGTGCTTGTAACCTGCGCGGATTACTTACAGCTACCCTGTAATATGGTCATCGACGCGCTACCCACGCACACAGAGGGTTTTGTAGAAGGAAAGCTTTCAATTGCATCGTGCATCCTCAAAAAGGCAGAAAGAGTAAGAAGAGACGTACAGTCATCGACAAATAAATGAGAACACGAAAATGTGAACCAGAACACGCAAAATTGAAAAACACTGTTCATGGAAATCCAACATTGGTGTATTATTGGTATAATCGAAGAACCACATTTCCCAACATTGTTTTTGTAATAAGGCCCCGCGTCATTTCGACTTGCAGTGAAAGAAATCGCGCTATTTGTGTGTTTGATTGATATTTTCGTATTCGCGTTTCACTTGTCCATGTCTCTACACTGCCGTCACCTCTGTGGACATTCTGAATAAACTGGCAGGTGTCTGCGACGAGATGGCTCAGCATTGCAACTGCCTTGGCGATCAATCTTAATCAGTAAGTTGCTGTGCGACATCACTTTGAAGCAATGAAAAGTAGGAAATGCTGCTGCGCCGCAAGAGTAAGAATTGGAATGTACACTGATTTAGAAAACTTATGTGTTGTTAATGTTCTCTGCCCAATTATTGATGAATTTGAGCTGGTCAACCTGCTCTTTCTGTTCGTGGGCTATTGTAAGGCTGCATAAATAAGGGATAGGTTTCTTTTCTGCAGGCGCTTATTTTAAGAGCTGTAACTGCGGCAATAAAAAGCCTGACAACACGAAAGTTGAACAGAACATATTACGTCGGGGAACGCTGTTTGGGAGTTCTTTTACTCCGCTTTCTCAACAAATATTTGCTCAGATATCCTTATAAAGTTATTGTGCTTGCTGGAAACGTGACGTATTCTGACGACTTGAAAGCTTAACAGTGACCTGCTGCTTATTGAACCAAAAAATTTCAAGAAATACTCATTCAATTTTGTCTATGAACCAGTCTTTCATTCGGTGCATTTATAGCGACGAGTTCAGTTTTGTCTCTAAAACGTCAGATTGCCCCCGGCCCCAAACTATGGTTGCCATCTGACGGAGGTATCCAGTTCATAAATGAATGTTGGGTGAGAGGGAAAAATGTAAAAAAAAAGGAATGTTGCCGGCATCTCGATGGTCCCACTGATCTTTGAGCTTCCGCTGTCTTTGCTTCCACTAAAGATATCCACCACCGCCATTTAACCTGTGTTCGAGTTTTTTTTTTAAATCCAAACCTTCAAAATTAGATTTCTTAACATTACAAGCTCTCCTACATGTCAAATTTGCTTTGGACTGGAAAGAAAGGTGAAGCAAACATTGGGAAGCTAGCTAGCCTCTCGAAATTTTGTTTACGACAATGTACAAACACTAAATAAGAATATGTAGGGGATCTATATGCAAGCCGTTCCGCTTCCTAATCAACTGCTGATGTCGAAGTCGTTTCTATTCCACTTTCATCCCAATTTGTATTACCTTCATTTGAAAGTGTTTCCGTAAATGGCTAAGTGATGTGTGGTTGTACACTTGTAAATAATGTTTGCCTTTTTGTACGTAGTGACATGTGACTGGCTTGCCCGTTTCAAAAACACTAATGAGAGTGCAGAAATTTCTGAATTACCGCCGTGCTCATCACAATCATCCGATATACGCATCAGGAAGTATAGTACGCATATAACCGCCATCGATTGGAGGAGTAAGCGTTAACGCGGTCGAGCCAGGCATGTGTAGTCGCTAAAATGCGTTGACCGGTTTAGCCTGAGGGCATTTTCACCAACCATACATAGGCAAAAGTTACGCGCAACATTTTCAAATATGCCAGCACTTGGACTAGATATTTGATTTAAGAATGACCTACAAGAAGTGGGTACACAGAGATAAAATAGCTATGGTCCTTAAGTAAGGCTCATAATATTGATAGAAACTAGGAGTAGAAGTATAATTATTTGAAGGTAGGTTGTGTCTAGACTCACTGTCGTCCGACAGTACTATAAGAACTACGCCCAGGTGACCACTACCGGCGTTTTGCAAAAAATGGCTCGTCTGGCAGTAGTCCACTTTCGCTTACCCAACGTAACTTAACCCAGCCTAAGATAACCTGACGAATAGAAAGCAATTTTGGAGCAATGAAAAGTAACCTTTTATGGAAATCATGCTTGAAACTAGAGATGGTAAAAGTGTACAAGACGAGTTCGAACAGTGGTACCGGACTCGAACCACGCCTTTGGTACCGAGAAACACAGAAGTGACCCCTACCCCAAAACGGGCGACTGTCTGTTATGAGCCAGCCAACTTTTCAAGTTCACATATAGTCGTACGGCAATCTAGCCATAGCTGCAGTGCCGAGCTGGAGCATTGTCAGAGACCACTTAAGGGGAACAGGCCCACTCGTCGCCGCCAACTCGTCATAGGTGAAGTGGTCAAAGACAGCATGTGGTTCTAGGTGTTCCCGTACTAGCCAAAGTGGTAGCACGGATGTTATAGTTCCTGCAGATTTCGTCGCCCAGTTACATTTATGGCAGATGTCCAGAAAAAAAAGGGGGAGAGCGAGGAGTTAGTGCCTTAAACTGTGATAATTGGTCCCAGGTTGACTTCGCCAACTTGGTCGATTGGCATCTCCTTTTTAATGTTCGCAAATACGGGGGTGTTGAATTTGGGTTCTCGGTTGCAACACGTTTGCCTTGTCGGTTCCTATTTTTGTCGTGCTCCTAAAATATTAGGCCGACTTTTTTTACAGTGTTGGGGTCGGCTGTTTGGTCCTATCTTCAGTTACCCTGACTTTATTATTTAAACACTAGTTAGTTGAACCCCACTTAGTAACAATAGAGAGTTATAGCAGTCCGTCTGTTCCGTGGTGTACGTAGATACCGTGTTGAGCGGGACCTGTCAGGGCACTTGCGCATACGTTGCGGTGGGGGGATTAGCTGCAAAGGGCAGCCCTCGTCATGTCCACGAATTCGTCACGGTGGGGTGCGCCTCCAGGCCCTTTCGCGGGTGCCGGTCATTACGGTAACTACGTACAAGACGGAACAGACGGACTGGTAAAACTCTCTAATGTCATGTTTCGTAGTTTTGTTGCTGGGTTTAGCACAAAGGCGCACGCAGGAGCTTGGTATGGTGAAATCGGCGGAACAGGTTATTCGCCCCGAGCGCGAACACAGTCGGCCCCTGGCGGCGGCAGGACGAACCGCTCCTAGTGTGGATGGCGCTCTCGGGTCGTCTGCTTGCTCACGTTGCGCGCTGCGCAAGACGCGTGCTGCACACGACAAAACAACCAATTAGTGTACTCGTTTGGCAGTAAGCAATGGCATAGTTACCTCTGCTTACGCATTTCCTCTAGAAACGCAATAATCAGCGGCTGTTGCGGGTTAATGCGCTGGTTTAATTCCACGCAACATATTCGCTGTGGTCACCGCTTGAGTGTGAAACGTGTTATAAACATTGCTTCGACGCATTGTATTTTCTCAAAGATGAGTGCAGACGTCTGCCGTTTTGGAAAAGGCGAAGGTGCTTTTCGAAAGTGGCGTGGTAGCTATTAAAGGATAAAAGTTTATACACGAAACGGGTACGGAGCGACAAGACCTGTGCATACCCGTGCATTTGCCACATCCTTCTAAAATTACGCTGTTTCCTTATAGAAAGAAGAAACAAACAAAAACAATTACCCTGCCCACGACCCCTGCGCTGTCGCCCAAACATTACCGGGGAGGTATTTTACACCCGCAAGCGCCTGTGTGATCGTGTTCCCGTACCTTTTCTAAAATAAATACCACTTTTGAACAGTCGTGTATACTGAGTTGCTAATTTTACGAATTATTTAAAATACGTTTCTATGGATGCGCAAGACTATTTAGGGGGTATGGTAAAATTAAGCAGTTGTGACTCGTTTGAGTCTGTCATGTGGTATTTCGTGCGTCATTTTCATATATAACATATTCAAATCCCGACATGAATCACCTTGTCCAGAAATGTTACTCACTCAGCATAACCAAATGACTAATATGGTCACATCGTAACGTCTTAAGGTAGATGTAAGTCTAAACAAAGAAGAAAAATCGCGTAATATAACGTACGTTGTTGCCCAAATGTGTGAGGGGTGTGTGCCATGGCTCGCTGGTTTTTTGTTTAATTTTTTCCCACAATGCTTGCTTTCAATTTAATTTTGAATAAGGCGAGCCACAATTTCGGGACGAGCTCGGACCAAAGGGAAGTTAAGCAGTTTGGAAAATGCGTGTTGAAGTAGTGCTTTTTCACTGCTACAGAACACGACGCCTAGCGCGCTTTCGATTGTAAGCAATAGTGATAACCAACGTTTGGCTTTTCGCGTTACATGCTTTCTCTTCTTGCCGCTCTTGCAGCGTTGGGACCCCCCTCAAAAAAAAAAAACACGAAAGGCACAGAAAACTTTTATCCTTGCATTTTTTAATCAATCCTCAAGAATAAAAGGCAAGACAAAGGCGATGTTCAGTTTACAAAACAAAGTAGTTACCGGGAAACCGTTGCGCTGATTCGCAACGAGAAATAAAAAAAGTCGCGCCAATCCACCCCGTGAATGTGGTTTGAAAGCAAAGCTGTAAACGGCACCCATAATGATTATCCATGCGACGTCACTTAATTTCATTCACATCGCTCTACAAATAGTGAAACCACAGAAAAGTGAAATGCAGTTAACCACACCATTTATTACTTCAAAGAGATATTCTTGGTAAGGTTAAACTGCACTCAAATTTCACCCTGGCTAAATGCTTTCGAAATGTGTAGTAGGTACCATAAGAACTACTGCGACGTGACCGTTAGCTCTGTACAATGCGTGGTTATGCAGTTTCAGACACTCAAAATAGCGCCCTTGCAGACGACAAAGCACCTGCCGGCGTGTCGCGCAAACAGCCATTTAGCGGAAGTGACATGCCAGCCGTCGAGGCCGATCGGCGTGCCTCGCAGCGGGAGAATCCAGGAAACTCGTATTTCGCGCCGGTACGCCTGACTTTCATGACTCCGAAGAGGCTTCGTTAACCGTACGGTTCTCTCCTTTTAGAGTGTCGTCGCGACATCATGCCTACGCGGCGTGCTGCTGCCAGAGCGCACGTGCTTGCGGGACATGCGCTCGCTTGTCCGCGCGCCTCCCACACCCCCGCACGCGCGCGCTCACTCTCCTCCTGGCTGACCGAGCCGGCCGCGCCGACCAGCCCGCACAGCTCGCGCCGTCAGGCCAGGCCGTCTGGCCGCTCGCGCCGACGGCTGATACGTCACTTCCGCCTGCCCGTAATGGCCGCGTTTTGCCCAGTTTCGTTTTCAAAATCGTCGATTTTTGCTGGTCGCTGGCGGCGTAATTACGCACATTTTAGGCGTCACACTTCGTACATCGCGGTCTTTTTAGTCATACTATGCAGGAACAGTGATTTCGCGCGGTAGAAATTTTGAGTGCAGTTGGCCTTTAAATCAATGCATAATGCATGAACGGTGTTCGGTTGAGTTTTATTGCTGTAGCACAAGATTGGAAACGTTTTTTATAAAATTAAAGCTCCAAGCCAGTGTTACACGATCTGACTTCTCCGTCTCTGCACCGCGAACGGAGGTGACGAGATTTGCGGCAGAGAAGGTGGAGGAGGAAGAAATACTGTTCAGATTTCTGAACGGCCCAGAGTGCAGCCCTGGGGAGTGATTTCTTCTTCTGTGGGGCCCATAGGCAGTCCGCGCGGCCTGTGTTCTGTCCACCCGCTGAAGCTGGCTAGGTAGAGAGGGCTTGGACAGCTGCATCTCTCATTGCTCTTGTTAGGTAGTTAACGGAAAAAGAAGAGGGTGCTCAGGGCTAAAGTCGCACTCCCCGATTACGGGGCGGAGTGTTCCCACTTCTGAGCAAAATTTACATCCAGCGTCGTAGTGATTCGGATGCATTCATTGAAGACGCGTAGGCTGTGGAAAGGAGCCCGGATTGTATGAGCCGTAGGATAGTTTATTGTTCTCTGGAAAGGTCAGGGTAAGGCGAAGGTACGGTCTGTTTCAGAAGGCGATAATGCTGGGTTATCTCCCTGAACGTGACAAGCGGGTGACTGTCCTCGTGCAGCTCCATAGCATGGGAGGTAAAAGCGCAGGCTTGTTGGGTGGTCGTATTTGTTGCCCTCCATTGAAGCGTGAGGGGGTGTCCAGATGAGCTGAATGGAACCGTTTGGAGAGTGGTTTTTTAGCACGCGCAGTGCAGGTCAAGATACCCAACCCGACTGGTAATTCCAGTAGGCTTGCTGGGAATCGGTGACTACCCTCCGAACCCCTGGTTGAGTGAGAGCCAAGGTGATGGCTGCCTCTTCTGCTGCCGTCATTTCTTGGGTCCTAAGCGAGGTACACGCAAGGAGGTTGGTTCTGGAGGTAGCCACGATGATGGCGTATTGCTGCCCTCGATGTTTGGAGGCGTCTGTGTAGATAACTGCATGATCCCCACCGAGGGTGGTGTTTAGCGCTTGAGCCCGTGCTTTTCGGTGACCCTCGTCATGTGAGGGGTTCATATTTCTAAGCAAAGGGAGCATCTTTAGTTTTAGTCGCCAAGAGTCTGGGAGTACGTCAAGCGGAGTGATATTCTGGGCTGTCCAGCCCATCTGGTGAAGCATGCGGTTACCCACCGCACTTCTGAGTCGGACCTTCTGGTTAGAAAGATTGCCTTCTATCAGCTCTTCCACCGTGTTGTGGAGCCCCGTGCTAAGCCGCCTGTGTATGGACGCACTGATGAGAAGACCAATGGCCTGCTCGACCGCCTTTCTAAGCATTATATAAAGCATCTCTATGTCTTCCTTGTGCAGAAGAAGACACGAGGTTGACGTAAGTGACTCTCGAGAGGACAAAAGCTTCACAATCGAAATGTACCGGACTCCTTTAGGACTCGCTTCTTGGTGGCAACTCGACTGATCATGTGTATGATTCGATTAATGCTGTTTTTGAGGCGCTGCAAGGAGACGTCACTCTTGGTGTTAGCCTCGAGATGTAGGCCCAGGATCTTGATGCTGGGGCTTGGAGTGATGGCCTGGCCATCAAGGAGTATTTGAATGTATTCCTTGGTTTGGCGTGAGGGCGCACGACAAGTAGCTGGTATTTTGTACGTGAACATTGGATGTCACAAGCTTTTAGCACATTGGCGTACTAGAAGTGAGATGCCATGCATTGGTGTGAGCTTCCGTTAATTTTTGTTACTCTTAGCACATGAGTAAAGTGCGCACAGGGCCGCTAGACAGGCGTGGGTGCTCGCGTGACGCTTTCACGTGGCATTCAGCGAGAACGCAGGGGGTAAACCCATAGATGTGCTTGGTGAGTACACCACCTGTCTTCCCCGTTTTCGCGTGGGCTCGTAGCTATATCGGCAAGACAACGGGCTCTCGCTTTGTTAGTCTAATAGTTCCAGGTTCGATTCCCGCCGGTGCCAGTAAATTCTTTTATTTGTTCGCTGAAGTTTTCTGGTGACACCAACGGTCGCGAAAGAACCCTTGGGGGGTCGAGGTAAAAAGCTTTGCTTTAAAAGGAAACGTTTTACTACATCTGCAACAGCGCAACTTCATTTGCCATCTTTAGGGTTCGTACGCGACCTTATACGCAGAAATGGAAACACATCTCGCTGTTGCAGGCACCTGTTCGATTTTAAAAGGAACGCAAATGGTCAACAGAGCAGCCGTAACAGAAACTTTGTGCTCACTGTGAGGTCCCAGAAGCTTGGCTTGCACACTGTAAACCTGCTTGTCATTGGGAAAACCTAGCTAAACATGAGATGTTGCTTGTACTGCGTGCGTTGACAATTTAATCCGCAAGTTCACTTGCGACGAAAGCCGTAAATAAGTAATCCGACACAATTATTCATCAAACCTTCCTTCAATTTAATTCAATTCAGGTTTATTTTTCCCAGAATCAACTGGATGACTTCCTGGCTAAAAGCTGCTTGAACAGCTTGACAAAGGCCAGGAAGCCGTTACAAGGCACAGCAGACAATGTACATAAATACAGCTGGAATAAGACACGTTTTTGCCCAAGTTTCACAAAAATATTTCATAAAGAAGCAATTTTCGGAAAGAAAGGAAAAGAAACAAACTTTTTGACAGGATTAGAAATAAGAATGAAAAACTTAGATTCATTCCACGCAGAAAATTCATATACACTATACATAATCACAATGCAGCAACTACGAAAGCAGAAACAAAACATGATGTACAACTAACACTTACAACACACTGTACAGGCACACCGTACATAACCATCAGGTCGGACACGGAAATTAGATAGTACGACAAATGACTGAAACACTCCAGATGTTTTTTTTTGTTATAATTGCACCATGTATTTTCGAAGCTGCCTCCTGGTGTATCCAGTAGTTTCTTGGTGTTTGTTTAGAGTTAAAGTCGCTAAAACTTCATTTAAAAGACCCGTTAGAGCGGTCACATTTATATCTCTGCGCTGATCAAAATTCAGTAATTTTATGTTGCCTTTCGCACGCACCAAAAATATCGTAACCTCTTTGAAAGAATGTCGGGGCAGGTAGGTGGTGTTACCATTTCAGGACATCCCACAAATGCAATAATGCGTCATGCTACCGGTGAAAGCGATTAAGATTGCCGTTGTAAAATGAAGTTCAGAGATCGAGGCTTTATGATTTGTTTTTGATTACGCTTTTGTTGAAGGCTCAAAGCCATAGTCTGGGAACATCGAGCTTGCTACGAGCCAAGGCGTACAAGTTCATTGTCACTATTACGGCCATTCTGAGATTCCCGATGGGTGGTCGCTTTTTTGGCGTAGTAATGAAAACTTACTGCCGCTTCCATGCTAGACATTGAACGTTGAGGAACCGAACTACAGCATACCACTCTTGTTTGCGCCTTTGGTGCCACATACGGCGGGAAAAAGACACGAAGGGCGCCCACAGTGTGCTTTCTTACGTGCCGCTCAGCCGAGCATCCACACTAGCAGTGCGACGCTGTCGCCACCTACATGTCGATCTCGCGGCGAATACAGCTAGTGCGCTGCTACTTGAGCGGCACAGGCCGCGCCTCCTGGCAGACACGGCGGCATATTTTGCTCGTTCGGGGCTGCCGAGATTAGCTGCCGCCAGCGGCCGTGGTATCACAGAAAGGCGCCTTTATGGGCGAAAAATAAGCAATTCTGCCTACTTTTATGCTTCGGATGGCTCAACAGTTACAAAAACAAGGCTGTAACATCGCCGAAAAATATTTCTAAGTTCGTTTTTATGCGAATGGTATTAGGGAGAGCGCGGACTGCGCTCCGAGAAGCCATGTGATCACTTCAACGCTTAGTTCCTGCCTTTCTTTGTCAACAGCGCCTGTCGGAGCATATGTGGGCTCTACATTTTGGTGGCTGCCCTTGCACGCAGGAACGTAACCGCACTTTTCCCGGTGGCGTGTACAATAAGGATGTTCGACAGTTTCAATAGCGCTCGTCGTGCTAACGTTTAAATAAGCGTTTTAGTGCTGCAATGTATCCGGCGTTCGACTGACAGATGGCTTATCCCACGCACGTGGCAACTCCGTGGACAATTTCTGCTCGTCTCTCGTGGCTACTCATGTAAACAGCCACCGTCGCCGTGTGCTTGTCCAAACCGCAGCAGACAGCCTTTCAGCAGCTTCCACGAAAAAAAACAGCGCTTTGGGTTTTCCGACAACTACAGAAACGAAACAAGGGATTATGTACGTGAAATATCGAAAAAATTTGAGAAATTCAGAGAGCTGTACGTCTCCTGTGCATGGATTCCTACGCCGCTTCTGTTCACTTTGAGGCTTTTAATTGCAGCCAGATTGGTACTTTTCTTATTTTTTTAGTGTTTTGTTTGCTTTTTCTCGTTTGTGTTATTTTGGAATCAATATATTAACAGGTGAGTGCGGCGAATTGGTTTCCTTTTTGTTTCATTAGTTCATTTCTAGCTCTATTGATTTTTTTAGTTTTTCTTATACAAATAACATACATCTGCGCTATATACGAAAAATGTGTTAACTTCGCTAATATGTATGCCTCTTTGTGCAAATGCAATGCGTTTGGCGTTTGGTTCGTTTCAATAATTTTTTGTGTTGTTCGGGTTTTATTGCCGGGTTTTTTCATATCTTTGTTTTATTATTCGTGGGATTGTTGTGAATAAGATAGACTTTTCGATATAATACGTCCATTTTTGTTTTTTGTTTTACTTTATGTCTTCTTAATTTCATTCGACGAATGGTCTACAGTTACTCTATTACGACGCGTTAACTTCGGTCTCCCGTTGTGCGTATTTGTGAAAATGCCTGTCTCTATCTCTACAGATAGTGCTCTGGGGTATCAGCAAAAAAATCTGACGAATTAAAATTTATATTTCATATTTTCTGCTTACTCCCAGCCGCACTTGTATTTTACGCTATTCATTTGAATCACACCATGTTCCAGGGCTATATAGACGGTCCTGTTTCGGTATGAATTTCTGCGTTGATGCTGAAGACGTGGTTGCTGGGATCTAGTTTTTTTCTTTATACACAGGTAAAGTAGCCTTTTTTTTTTGGTTTTTGTATTTCTCAGGCTTCCTATTTATTGCAAACCGCAAAACAGTTCACGCATGGCCCGCTTCGCGTAGTCACGCTGGCTCTGCGCACAGGATACGCGAACCGGCGAAGCGTGGTACGAGCAAAAGATGCCGCGCGGATCGACAGGGGACACCACTGGTTCAAATTCAGTGGCGCCACCATACCAGCGCACGAGGCCTATAGGAGCTGCATGGGGTCTACCGCCTTTGAACACCTGGCTCCATGTCTTGTTTAAAAAGAAAGTGTAAACAAAACATGCTAGTCAGCGGAGATAATAAACTTAATTACCACAGAAGTGCACGCATAGATCATTGTAACAACATAAAAGAATGGACATAAAATAGCCTAGTTGAGCTACCGATGGCAAAACCTGACAATCACCATTGGCCAGAAGACATAAAATATCAAGGTGCTAAAACAAGAAAATGCAGAACCAAATCGCGATGGTCAACCAAAAACAGCGCCGTCACCCGATTACCTAAAATAAAAATGTCAGGTAGAAAAACTGAGAACCAGCAAACGAAATATAATGTAGTAGCCCCACGATTCGCTGAAGGAAGCACAAGAAAAATGAAAAAACTACTCTGTTTAGTCTCCCGTGTTCCTCAAAAGCCATCAAAGAAACTTCAGGTTGTTGAATCGAAGGAGGGGCCTAAGCGTGTTTATGCATAAGTAGAGACTTATACTAATTGCTGCATTTGGTTCATTTTAAAATGCTTTGACGAAAAAGGTAAACTGTGACGAGATTGGTGAGCATGCAGCTCGCCCTGGTTACAAGTTTCCCTAGTGTGAGATGGCCTTTGACGACTTGCCCTATTTTACGAGTTCACCTATGACGAGTTGGCTGTGGCGAGTTCTCCTAGACTCGCCACTTTAGACACAGTGTTAACTGCAATATACTTAAACTCAGGTGAACTAGACAATACATTACACCGATTCCGGTGGTAGGTGATTCTGCGGTTACTCTGAATAAAAAAAACGCCACGAAGATTACTAACGCAGGCACCGCAGAAGAAAAGAAAGCAACATCGTTCGAAACAAACATGACAGGTACTGAGCCCTTCCCCCTCCGCTGCCGGCGTTATGACCACGTCCCAGGCCCTGGAGGTGGCGGCGGCCCTGTGGGTCTCCTCCACCCCCCAATACCTGATCCCGGTGGACTAAAAAATGCATTCCTTCCTTCCTTTCTTGTACCGGCCATTTTAATTTTTGTATCCATATTTTCGGTCGTGGTATAAAATGCGTTATTCCGATTTCGCTAGTTTAATGAAATGTATTTTATATTTCTCTGAATATTCACTTACAGGAACTATATGTATGTGCGCTATTATTAGAGTAAATGTGTTAAGTTCTCCAGATGTGCATTTTCGGTCAAACATAGGATGCTACAAGGCTGGTTGGGTTTCACGTGTAATAATTAGTATTTTGGTTTGTTTTTCAAGGATTTTTTTGTCTTCGTTTTGTCGATGTTTCGTGAAGATGGTTTGATAAGATCCGTGCGTTATAAAGATTAAATTTTTCGTGTTTTGTATTGTATGGTTGTTTGTAGTTCCCCGTTTGTTTAAAATTTTCTCCAACTAATTACCTCTATGTAGGCTATCATAACGACTAATTGTATTATGATTGCCGCATCCGCACTTTGTTGCAAATGTAGGGCGTTAGACGGGAGGTGCTAAGCAAAAAATGCTGAGATTTAAAAGGCGAAGCACTAAAAGCTTACAGTGGCCGCCCTCAAAGCACCAAGCTGAACATGCGACCCTTTCTTCGCATTACCAGAGTCATTTAATGCTTTGCTCTGGCGAGAATGGCAGACTGTCAGCACAGACTTGCGGAAGGCGCTTTAGAAAAATAAACTTGAAAATGTACTGATAACTTGTGAGTGACTAGGCTTCTCTCTGGCTCAAACACAGTGGTTGACTGTAGCATGCGACCGAATGTGAACAGATTTTACTGTTTTTTAAATAAAAAAGGAACGGGAGGGGATTAAGAGATCCTAACTTGCACAAAAACGAATGATTCCTTAGGAATTAAAAGCGTCCTGGACACCACGGACGTTTATCAAACTTTTAAACGGTTCATGCTTCCAATTGTAAACTTAGTGGGCGTTATGTACCGTTTTGCTCATAAATATCTATCGTGGCATACGCTGGTGCGTTCTTCAGAATATTTGTTTCCTAAAAATGATTTTCAGGAATGTGTCGTGTGTACATTCGCTGATGATAACTTGTGCACTGGCGCTGCTTGTTTTCTTTGGCGGTACTTTGTGTGAACTCGTGGGGTTTGTTTGTCTATTCACCTTTATGCAAAACACTGCGCGATACTAGCGGCGGAGGAAAATGTACGCCGAAATTTAGTCATAAAGGGAACCAATTAATTCAAGGGAACGTCACATACTAACACGTATATCAGTTTGAAATTCAGGTCCAAGATTTCACAAAACTTATCGTACAAACACAGATGGTCGGCCAACAATTTTTAGAACAGGCACATTGACGAAACCTTCTGTTCTAACTAGGCTTTACAAAAATATTTCTGTCTGGCTAGTAGGTTAACATAATTTGCAAAAAAAATGTTTGCACAGGACAGGCAACATGAGACAGACAGACTGTACTAAGCGCCTGTCCAGTCTCACTGTCTAGTGCTGTCTGCCCTGTGCAAAGTTATAATCCGAAAACTTGGTAGGCTTGTGAGAATTCCGGTAGCATGTCGGCTGGCGTACTCGCAAATTTTTCCGCCGGTCTACCATGGCTGCCAGACCTGGAATACCCTTTCCGCTAATCGAGCAGCGTCTGATGGTCCCCAGTTTATGCGACACCTTCGCCTAATGTACACCATTTTTTTCTTCACTCTCTTTGTTGTCTTCCTCCTACCCCCCTTCTTCCCTCCCTTTCTCCCGACGCTGGCGTTTGAAATACGCGGGCGTTTGAGGCGTGCGTCCGCGCTGTTTGCTTTGTTTATTGTTTTTGTTTTGCTTTTCATCACACTCGCGGGTACGAAAGAGTCATGCGCGCCGTTTCTGTCAGTGGCTGTGTTGAAGGGCTGCCAGAATTCTCTTCATCAATGCAGTTTTTTTACGAAGCGGGGCAACGCAGCTAAGCAGGCTGATGTGCAATACTCGGAAGGATATTAACGTTTATTTACGCTTCAGAACCGAGTCATAACTGGAGCCTGTAGGGTTAGCTTATTTACAGTGACGGTATAATTTAGGTTATGTAAAGTATCGAAAACGTGAGTGGGCGGTACTGATGACCGTCAGTCAACATCGAGCTGTACTGGTTCATCACGTTCGCCGATAGATTCCTATTCCAAAAAAAATTTATCCTATCAATGGTTTACTGCGTTAACTGACATGCATTACTGCGCTCACCATATGAAATGTTTGGTATCTGCAGTTCGGATCAAGCGAAGGGGCACAAATGAACACTTTGGGCCTCGATAATGTCGCACCTTGCAGCTTAGAAACTCTTGCTTTCATTTGATACTTCACTATTATCACGCCTGTTCTTTTGCTCCACGGTTAAGAACACTGCTTGCTAACACGCTTTGTTATTTTCACTGTAGTGTTGGAGGATCGTGAATTCCTGCTAAGGGTAGCAGCTGAGCTCATAAAAACCAAGGATAAAGAAGAAAGGACGACGAGGCGCGGTTAGATCAGGCGGCGGCATGTCTGGGAACGCTGCCGGTCACCAACCTCTCTTACTCGCGGCGTCTGGCGACAGGGCCGTTTTCCTGGACGCGGTGTCTGTGGCTAGAGTGCCGTCCGACGGTATTATAAGCACTCCACTATATCGACGTCCCGCGGCCTTGTTCAACAAAATTGCCGCG
This sequence comes from Haemaphysalis longicornis, assembly GCF_048455015.1. Taxonomy (NCBI): domain Eukaryota; kingdom Metazoa; phylum Arthropoda; class Arachnida; order Ixodida; family Ixodidae; genus Haemaphysalis; species Haemaphysalis longicornis. The sequence continues at coordinate 23,250,769 of NW_027526266.1, forward strand.
TCTGACACTACATCACTCTAGATAACCTAAAGCTAGATAATCTAACCTAAACATAACATAACATAACCTAACGCACACAAAGAAATCATTTAAAACACCAAAACTAACCTAAGACATGGAAATTATACTTCAATATAAAGATGAAAAAAGAAACCGAAGCAAGAGTCGGTCTCGACCACCGTCCTTGGGATCAAGAAGCTAAGACGGATGCTCTACACTACAACGGCAAAAAAAATTCTTTATTACATGGGAGAATGCGCTCAGACGTTGCAGTACGAGGAATACAAGCAAACAAAAGAATACACTGAAGTTATGAGAAGCACATATACATCAAAATTCAGGCAAACTCACACAAGCGTTCAAAAGAGGGAACCAGTCAGGTGGTTTGTCAAGCGAACTATACACACTATGTACAAATGCCACAGTTTCTCGAAAAATAGGACTTACTTGATCTTGGTGGCTCAGCATGCCTATCACATAAGCGGCATCGCCACAGACTGTCCAAACCAATCAACACGAACATGTCCTTAGGCGCCTCACCAGGATAGTCTAATGGCAAAAATCGGATAGAGAAAGACGTAATATCCATGTCTTTTTTGAGCGTTCGCTGTAAAATGTCCCAGGAAAAGACAGCATCTCTGCAGTCTACAAAGCAGTTATCAATTGTCGCTGGTCGAGCACAAAGCCTACAGTCTGTCGACCAAGCTGTATACAGACCCTGGTCTTTCATCCAAGTTTTAACAGGTAGCGAGCCAGTGTGTAATTTAAAGAAAAATGTTTTAACACCTGGCGGAAAACACGTTTTACACACTCTATTGAGGACATCCTGGTACGGACACTGTAGGTACAGAACACGATATAAAGGTGTGGGAAAAAGCCCAGAAACCAGGGCATCAGAAACGGACTAGCGCGAAGCAGTAAATATGTACTCGAGGCTAAACCGAGCCAGTAAGAAGCTAAACGTGTCAACCACTTCTTTGAGGCTGACGCTTGGGCTGGTGCCAGCCTAGTAATAAATATTCGCATGTCGTCAGGCAGCACTCTAGCCACGCCTGCATGGATAAGCTAGAGTGCCGTCGGACGGCACTGTAGACAATGCGTTTCCTGGAACGCGGGCCGGATCCCTCTGAGCGGGAAGATATTGAGCGTAACAGCAAAAATTCTGACGTGGCTGGTAGTGTCACTAAATAGGGTTTTTTTAGTGACACTTATTTAGTGACTAAGAACAATCACATCTGTCATAAATAGGTATGAATTTCGTGCTTGCAACCTTCCAGGGATGAACCGTAAAAAAAAAAGAAAACCTGAGCCTGAGCCGGAGCTGCGGCGCTAATGACGAGGGGTTTGTAATAGAGCGCGCTGACAGATCCTCGGCCTTTACGAGCCCCAATACACTTGTAGTACCCGCGAATGTATGATGCGAGCTTGTCAACACAACCGCTGCTTGAACCGGCGCGCATGTCTCTTTGGGACTCACGAATGTGGTGAGAACAAAAAATAAACACAATAAACGAAGGGAATGCTGCGACGCAGGCCTCAAACGCCCGCGTATTTCACGGAACCGGCAGCGATGAAACGACAGAAAGAAAGGGAGGGAAAAAGGGGGAGGGAAGAGAAGAACGAAGAGAGTAAAAATAACAAGAAAGAAAAGCTCGTGTACACCAGGCTTTCCCGGCGGATACGCCAGGCGAAATGCAACCAGACTGGGCTGTGAGATCAGATGGGAGTTTTATAGATGATAGTGTTTCTTGGGCTACTTAAACCCATAAATTTTGGTCTGTCTGTATGTGTGTCCGTCTGTCTGTCTGTGACTCGATTCAGCCACCCGGCCAAAGCAAAACTGTGCCGGATCAATAGTCTTATATAGTCACAAATACATCTACCCGTCTATGTCCGGTGTAATGTTCATACTTGTCAACATTGTTGAAGCAGAATAAGACATTACGCAAATATGAGACAACAAATCAGTACAGAAGTGACATTTGCAGTGTTCCTTTATAAAAAATCAAACATCCTTGACTTTTGCGAAATTAAATACTTCATCAACTGGAGAAAAAGAATTCTCTCCGCCGTCGCCTGCTGTCGCCCGCGCCACTATAGCTCCTGGCGCCATTTTAAGAAATCAACCGGCAACAGTTACGCAAGGTTCCACTAGATAGGTTCGACGTTCTGCTTGCAACGCACGTGGAATAGGGAAACGTGGTTCTATAAACGTTGAAGTAGGGCGCCTCGAATAACGCTCGTCTTCCCCGTACGGCAGCGCTCGCATCGAGACACCCGCTTTGGAGGAGTGGAACGCGGGAAATTTAAAATGATTTAATCAAACATTTGGCGTCTTTACCTTTGTATGAGCGCGATGCAAGAGGAACCACATGAGAGATGAGGGGTAAAGCGAAGGGAGGCATTTACTTCGCAAAAGCCGATAAGGACTAGCGTCTTTTGACGGCATTTGCAACGAAAGAAGTAGATACGCGGCCATTTTTTTTATTCCTTACGTATGGAAGCCGCCTGGCTTCGTTGTAACAACAGATGTTATTGCCGGCCTTGCAGGCCACCAAAAATGAATTTACAAATTTTAACAAGCCCCCCACCACTTATACAGGAGCAATTGAAAGTGTTATGCACTGTGTAATGAAGGAGAGAAAAGTGTGTCCTGATTACCACTTGCGAAAAATGTGAGCATAAGCCCTGCTTATTTAAACGTTTTGTTCTTAAAACACCCTGGTGAAGAACGGTCAACGACTTATTTAGGGAGAAGTTAGATCCTGCTGAAAATTTATCTCGAACCAGTATACTGGCTGTGAAAAAGCCCCCTAAAGTGGCTGGAAGCATGTAAAAAGTAATCGCGGAGTTCGACCCCAACCTTACCGTTGTCAGATGGAGTGGGGGGTTGCACATAAGTGCTTGCCCCAGAGCTTACAAACTCATCCATCCATCATCATCCCCAACCTTTGCCGAGCGGACGACCTTTGCTGAGCCCCGTTTATGTTGACCCGACGAGGGCGCGTTGAGTCGAAATAAACAGGCTTTTTTGGGGACCCACCCCCGGTTGGGTCGGAAAGCGTGGCCCGCTGAGTCGGCGGGCCGTGGGGAACAGGATACCGTATTTGTGCGGTACAAGGCGCCCGCAATCGTAACGCTCGGGTAATTTCGCGCAGGAAAATCCGAAAAAAAGATTGTCACTGGCGGTACTGCGCAGATGGAAAAGACATGACACCACGTACATGCAAGAGGGAGACTTCATTTGGCGTATGCAGCTGTGGCAGCCAAACTTGATCGTGATTCATAAGATTGCTTATCCATCTCCTGCTGGAAAACGTCATTGTGGAAAACACTGAAGCTGTATCGATTTCAAGTGCCTTGATCTTCATAATTCTAAGCGTTACGGGCTAATTAAAAAAATGTGCAACTGCTGACAAAGGTATGTGGCTTGACATACTCGCGCGGTGTTGACGGATTGTTTTTATTGGATTGAGTTTGATTTGGCGGGCACTTCGTGTCCGTTCCGCACGGCAATGCTGCTGGCCACTTTAAAGCCTATTTCTATTTTGAGGCCGATTGCAACGCCCACACAAATATTAACCCTACATTTTAGCAAAAAGAGGCAGCGCGTTAGAATCCCGCAAATATGTTAGCTCCTTTTCCTGGAACCCCTCTGCACCCGTCACCTCGATTCTTTGGGCGGTGGATATAAACGCAGGAGGGGTCAAGATAGCTGACCCCGCCAGTCGACTGGACCAATTCTTGTCAACTCCATGTATCCAGGCTCTACTCACACACCCCACCTTAGAGTCGTTATCAGCGTGAAATTGCCGTTCGAGGAAGGGCTGCTGGAAAGAAAGTGCCTGCGAGGTGTGCTTGGCACGTATCCCCCTTTCCACCCTCCCTCTTTTAGTCCCAGTTATCGACGATTGGCTACTTGGAAACTTGGGGGAGGATGTACAGGCATTTTGACCACGTGGCCGGTTACGGTCGTGCTGGTCGCGGTGCGCTGAAGTTGGTTTCCTTGGTGCTCCCACCGGTCGAAATGGCGATGAACCTCAACGAGTTGGAAGCGCTGGCGCTGGAACGGATGAACAAGCTGAAGGAGCGGAGCTTGGACCTGCGTAAGTTCCTGTTACTCAGGCTTCTTGTCATCTCTGCTCACCGGATTCGACACAACTGGGAGGTCTCATAATTGGCTTTCCATTCCTTACGTTTTCTATTCGGGATTTCAGGTACCGTCCTTAAGCACGGTATAAGCCTGCTTCAACCCCGCAGAACGTAATAGTTGTCTGTGGACGAAGTATGGGAAAGGGTGGAGATACTTTCTATTGACCGGCCTGAGAAAAATATCTACAGAAACTTTAAAAAATTGAACGCGAGGAATCCTATGGGGCGATCATAACATAAGCTTTGATAAAGTTGTGTTTAGAATTCGATCTACATATTACAGAATCGACAACTTGGTAGGCCTATTGGAATATTGCTATCTTAAACATTTCCTTAGCTTCTCATCTATGGATGCGTATTTTGAATTGACTACTTGCTGGCCCTAAATTTATGGTTTCCTTTGCTAGGACACATAGGGGATAGTTAGGTTGTTCATACTCTCTCCGATAAGCTCCGTTTTAAGACTCGACAACAATGCCACTACTTGAGTCGAACCTCTGTGACGTAAAATATTTTACAAAGGTTTCTTGGCCCCACCAGAATTTTTGGCTCGGCAAAGAATTAGTCGCAAAAGCTTCAGTTTCCAGTTTGAGGGAAATTTTCGATTACAGAAAGGAAGCGAGTGCTTCTCCTGGCTATTCGGAATCAGATATCTCAGTCTCACGGGAAGAGAAATCTTGTATTTTGGAATCTTTGTGACCCGTAAACTGTTGGCACGAGTCAGAAACTTTGTACACCCAAAAATTTTATAAACTTTCAATGACCTATCAACTCTTAACAGTGCAATTAAATGTCTGAAAACTAGCGAATATATCTTTCCCATTTGAAGCTAAGTTTTCTAATTATTATTGTAGTTTTGCTGTACCCAAAGCTGTCTCTTCGGGGTCTTAGTGAAGTGCTTGTCCTTTGGCAGGCGACTATAAATATACTTGTATTCAGTGATGTCAGCGATATTTGCACATCTCAAATACCCGAACTCAAACATGATAAATAAAACCCTCTGAAAAATTACGTTTCAGAGAATCTTTTTGTCAAAAAAATTTCTGCGCAATGCCTAGTGTAAACAGTCTTGTGCTGAAATACCCTAATCTTGCTTACTAAAATTTCTGAAATCTGACTAAAGTTTGCATGTTTCCCCGGCTAAATGGGATTTCTCAGCAGCACCAGTGTTAACCTTGGAAAGCAACAGACATTCATAGAGGATTGGAGCCCTCTGATTAGATCGCCCTCGCCGTAATTGGTGGTAACGGCCGATTAAAGAGGCCATGAAGACAAAATACAAGTTTGGTTCATTACCCGGCTACTTTGTCCCGATAACAACGGCGCTAATTTTGTCGCAAACTACAAATAAACGTTGCAGATGTTAAAGACGTCCTATCAGGCCTTGGCGCTCCAAAACCACTCTCGGGCAACATCTATCGTCAAAATAACTTTTTGTACGATTGTAGCTCAGTGAACTCCACCAACCTCAAGAATAAGAAATGGACCTTTTTCATGTAGCGAACTATGCATTCGCGGGCTTGCCGGTCCACCATTCTTGGCTGGCGCCTCCGGCGGAATAAACAAATGAACCTTTTTCCAGTGCCGGTCCCTTTAGCGGCCGCCACAGTGAACTAAAAATGGCAGTAAGGCGCACCCCCAAGAAAGTTTGGCTTTCGGAGAAGTCGTGCACAAAATATCCTCGTCCTGCAGCCCCTTCCGCACTGACCGTCACCCGCACCTTTCACATGAATGTCATGGTAGCAGGCGAACGTTCTCATGACTAATCTGCCGTGTTCAAAGCGCCCTCTCCCCCACTTCTTTTTCCATTTTCGTAACCCCCTCACTGGCAGCCATGTGCTGGCAGCGTGGTCAGTCTCAAGCGTTTTCGCCCCTTTTCTTAGAAAGCCATTATTGTATGCACGTACGAACCCACCACGAGGAGTCCAAAGAGAAAAAAAGAAAACGAGCAGATTATAGCCGCTCCCTAAACAGGAAACCGAGGGGCGCGCTTTTGTTTATTTTGCCCGAGGCGCCTGCCAAGAATGGCGGACCGGCAGCCCGCGCATGCGCAGATCGCTAATGGGAAAAGGTCCACTGGGGTTCGAGGAAGGAAGGCTGAAAAGCAAGTGTTCGGGCCTGGTATTTTTTGCAGGTATCCTCCTTTCTACGCTCCTTCTCTTAGTTCCGGTTATCGGCAATCGGCTGCTTGGAAGCTTGGGGGAGGATGTACAGGCACTTTGACCACGTGGCCGGTCACTCTCGTGCTGGTCGCGGTGCGCTGTAGTTGGTCTTGCTTGGTGCTTCCCTCCGGTAGGAATGGTGATGAACCTCAACGAGTTGGAAGCGCTGGCGCTGGAGCGGATGAACAAGCTGAACGAGCGGAGCTTGGACCTTCATAAGTTCCTGTTACTCAGGCTTCTTGTCATTTCCGCTCGCCGGATCCGACACAACTGGGAGGTCTCGTAATGACTTTCCATTCCTTACGTTCTGTTTCGGGATTTGAGGTACCGTGTTTAGGCGCGGTCTAGGCCTGTTTCTATACCGCAGAGCGTAATGGTTGTCGTCTATGGACGAACTATGGGAAAGGGTGGGGATACTTTGTATTGAACAGCCTGCGAAAAATATCCAGA